>NW_027363075.1:817500-1155000 GCF_046119375.1 Phyllobates terribilis
AGCATAGATGGTAATTAAAGACAGAGTCGGGTTGTGCAGTTTAGGGTATTTACTTACTGCTGATGTTCCGGTCACTCCAGCTTCAAGTGACCACCCGAGCCGTGCTGCGTCCACCAGGTCCTGGATTCAGCCAACCCCCAAGCAAGTCCGGAGCGTGACCCTGAGCCCTCCTTCCTGTCCTGTCTTCTGGCCGTCCCCACCAGGGATCCACCTAGGTCCAGCTCCCTCGGGCCTTCTGTTGGGAAACCCTTGGCCTTGGGTTCCCTGACCCTACTCGTGGTTTGCCTTCAGGGTGGATGTGGTGGGTGGCCGTGGCAGATCCTGCCCACGGCCTCCGGTCTCTGGCTGAGGTGTGCTTGAGCCCCCACCAGTTTGGGATCCGGTACCCTTTTGCCAACTCTTCACCCTAGGTTTGTATATGGGTTCTCAGAGTTCCTGCTTGTTTTCTCTGGGTCCTTCTGACTCTCCTCTCTCACTCTCTCTGGGCCTGGGGCTGCTCTGCTCCTCTTCCTCTGGCTTCTCTGCAGAAGGCTGACTGTGGCTGACTGACTCCTCACAGACTGACTGACTGTAGCAGACTGACTCCTCTGCAAAGACTGACCCTGATCTTAGATGGTGCCCACCTTAAATACTTCCTCTATGTGTGAGCTCAGGTGACCAGCACCCAATGAGCTCCTATCTTTACCCAGGCTGCTCCCCCTATCTGCCCCTACACTACTTGGGATGTACCACCCCCCTCCCACTCCAGCCAGGAACAGACTCGGTCGTACCTGCACATTTCTAAGTGGGAGTACCGTTGGTCTGTTCCTCGGAAATGGGATGTGTGTAGTGCATGCAGCTTTCTGGGCTCAGTCCCACACTCCATCCTTACCCGGGAGTGGAATATCACACCTCTGGGTTGAGGTGCAATACCCCTGTAGCAGCCGAATCCTCAGGGTGCTACATTCCCCCCTGGTAAATCACAGCACGTCCTCGGGCTGTAAGATATAAAACATCCACAAACATACATTTTTTTTTTTTTTCATATAAACAACATAATAAAAACATATAAAATATCATATATATATCAGCATCATCATAAAACTTTTCATATTAATAACATTCTCGTCGCCTCTGGCTCCTCCTCCGGTCACTGTGCAACGTGTGACCGGGTAAAGTGCGACAGTCTTTGGAACTCGTGGCTTTCCTATAAAACCAGTAGGGGGCGCTTTAGGACGCGCAACTATTTACAAGGGATATGGCCGCTCTCAGTCCTCGGCCAAGTATTAGGGAGGAATGACCGCTCTCAGTCCTCGGTCAGTGGGATTTAAGGGATAAACGGGTAAACAGTTCACACTTGCTGGTCCCAACGGGGACTATATTATCAGCAACAGTTTCTTTGGTACCCCTACGGGTAACTATATACAGCTTCTACTCTGCCGTACTCAACGACGACGTCCTCCTGCTCTTTCTTTGTGGTTACCTTTAGCTTCAGACCCGTCCGGGTCCTCTTGTTCTTCCTCCTCACACCGCAGCTCTTCCTCCGTCAGGCGATGCACATGGAGGGCGTAGGGTCCTTTGGCACACTTGTGCCGGGTGAAGGTGACCTCGTCCCCTATATACAGGTCACGACCTCTGTGTCCCTCCGGTAGGTGGGACTCAACGTCTCTCCTGGTCACGAAGACGTCGCCTGGGGTGCGGTGATCTCGGATGAAGCCCCACCCGTGCTGCATATTAAACTTGATCACAGTCCCGGTGGAAGGGGGACCATGGGCTGCACGGGGACTCCTCCTGGCCCGGCTCTTCTGCTCCGCGCTCCTTATCTGGGCTTGTTGTTCCCGGACCCGCCTCTCTCTCCGCTCCCTCTCAAAGACCTCGAGCTGCTGCCGGCAGCATTCTGCACGCTCCGCTGCAGCTGCCCGGGTCTCCTGAGTGAACCCCATGAGATCTTCTCCGGTGGGGTCCCACTCAAACTGCGCTTCTGCTAGCGGGGGCAAGATCCTCTTTACGGGCTTTGGAGCCGGGATCAGGGGTTCATCTAGGGGTCTCTCTTTCCGGAGTCGGGGATGGTGAAACTCCGGTGGCCAAATAAAGGGCTGCCCATCCGGGCACGTATGTTGGGCAAACAGATCTTCTCCCAGATGCGGCACTCTTGGTTTTATGGGCGCGGTGGTGGTGGCGCCCGGGTTGCCCAGGCCTTGCGGCCAGGCCTGGGGCACCTGGAAAGTGAAGGGCACCGTAAGGACGGCGGCGCCCTGGGCTACTTGGCCCTGCGACCAGGCCGGTGGCTCCGCGGAGGTAGGGGGCGCTGTTGGTATTGCGGCGCCCGGGGGTACTAGGCCTTGCGACCAGGCTGGTGGTACTTCCTGCTTGGTCACGCTCGGGGTCGAGGCGTGTGACGTCACAGGGGTCGCGGCTGCGGCTTCCGGTTGAGGCCTAGTCTGTGGCGGTGACGTTGCGGTTACGGGCACGGCAGGGGGTACTTCGGGCTCTGCGACGGGGAGCTGGGGCAGGTGCGCGGTTTCCCGGTTTGGGGTAGAGACGTCCCCTTTACCTGCCTCCTTTCGTTCGGCTCCCTTCTCGGCGCCGTCTCCGGCCTTCAGTCCTCCTGCGCCATCCTCAGAGGCGGTCTGTCTCCTCGTCTCGGGTGGCGTGCTCCGCTGACGAGTTCTTGTCTGCTGGGCCATCTCTCGGCTCCACTCCGCCAACGTCTCTCGTTGCACCCGGGCCATCCTCCGTGCGAGGCCCTCCAGCGCAGTCTGCGCACACTCCCGATCTCGGGGGAGCTGTGCCAAGACCTCCACTAAGCCTAGTGGGGTCGTCGCTTCTAGCAGGCTCCTGACCAACGGGTCGGTGCTGCTCTGCTCTCCTTCTGTTGTCTCCAGCAGGCTCCTGGCCAGCGGGCCGGTGCTGCTCTGCTCTTCTCCCATCTCCGGGTAAGCTTCTTCCGGACTCAGCTCTAGGCTTCTTGCCTCCGGGTGCGCTCTCTCCAGACTGCTCCAAGCGACACCCATCTTTGTTCTCTTCTTCTCAGTCCTCCCACTTCGAGGGCGGTCCCGGGGCCACTTGGTGATTGTCAGCTCCAGGGGCAGTTCTTTCACGCCGACAGACACCTCTAGCATCACAGTCTCTGTTGGTGGGGGCGGTTTCCACTTTTGGCGCCATTTTCGGTCCTGGCCCACGATGGGAGGCGGCCTCTTGCCACCCTCTGGCACGCCCATAATGGCGTCCGCTCTTCCAAGGCGGGAAACCTTCGGAAATGGCGGGAATCGTCTCCCAGTGGCGGGAAACTCTGCAGATGGCGGGAAAAAGCTGTTAATGGCGGACAACCGGCGGGAATCGATCTGTGATGGAGTCCGATGGCGGGGACCCTCCGGAACCGGCAGGAGACTTCTTTTTGAGGTAAACTTGTTCTTTTCTTCAGGCACGCAGTACCCGGGTGTTGCGGGCACGGTATCCTGCCGACTACGCCAAAGTTGACGCACCCCCTGGGCCATATTCTTTAGGGGAATACCCGGAGCCGGATCAGATGGGGGTTGTAGTCTCCGAGTGGCTGTGACCCGGTCCGTGCCCAGGGTGTCAAGCTCAGAGTATGTGGCAGTCCTACAGATGTTACAAAGTTCGTTATGTCGACTACGCCACCCGTTGGATTGCGGTCACTACGGCCGCCGCTGCAGCAGGGTCCGCTGAGGCTGATGGTGTTGGTGCAGCTTTAGATGGTATAACCCCCAACGGGAGGGGTATGGCCTCAGGGGGTCAGGTGCAGAGGATGGGGGTTGTGGTGGTGCAGCATAGATGGTAATTAAAGACAGAGTCGGGTTGTGCAGTTTAGGGTATTTACTTACTGCTGATGTTCCGGTCACTCCAGCTTCAAGTGACCACCCGAGCCGTGCTGCGTCCACCAGGTCCTGGATTCAGCCAACCCCCAAGCAAGTCCGGAGCGTGACCCTGAGCCCTCCTTCCTGTCCTGTCTTCTGGCCGTCCCCACCAGGGATCCACCTAGGTCCAGCTCCCTCGGGCCTTCTGTTGGGAAACCCTTGGCCTTGGGTTCCCTGACCCTACTCGTGGTTTGCCTTCAGGGTGGATGTGGTGGGTGGCCGTGGCAGATCCTGCCCACGGCCTCCGGTCTCTGGCTGAGGTGTGCTTGAGCCCCCACCAGTTTGGGATCCGGTACCCTTTTGCCAACTCTTCACCCTAGGTTTGTATATGGGTTCTCAGAGTTCCTGCTTGTTTTCTCTGGGTCCTTCTGACTCTCCTCTCTCACTCTCTCTGGGCCTGGGGCTGCTCTGCTCCTCTTCCTCTGGCTTCTCTGCAGAAGGCTGACTGTGGCTGACTGACTCCTCACAGACTGACTGACTGTAGCAGACTGACTCCTCTGCAAAGACTGACACTGATCTTAGATGGTGCCCACCTTAAATACTCCCTCTATGTGTGAGCTCAGGTGACCAGCACCCAATGAGCTCCTATCTTTACCCAGGCTGCTCCCACTATCTGCCCCTACACTACTTGGGATGTACCACCCCCCTCCCACTCCAGCCAGGAACAGACTCGGTCGTACCTGCACATTTCTAAGTGGGAGTACCGTTGGTCTGTTCCTCGGAAATGGGATGTGTGTAGTGCATGCAGCTTTCTGGGCTCAGTCCCACACTCCATCCTTACCCGGGAGTGGAATATCACACCTCTGGGTTGAGGTGCAATACCCCTGTAGCAGCCGAATCCTCAGGGTGCTACATATCCACCAGACTTCTGCACAACACAACTGATGGTCCCAATCCCATTTACAAGGCAAGAAATCCCATTTATTAAACCTGACAGGGCACACCTGTGAAGTGAAAACCGTTTCCGGTGACTACCTCTTGAAGCTCATCAAGAGAATGCCATGAGTGTGCAAAGCAGTCATCAAAGCAAAAGGTGGCTACTTTGAAGAACATAGAATATTAGACATATTTTCAGTTGTTTCACACTTTTTTGTTAAGTATATAATTCCACATGTGTTAATTCATAGTTTTGATGCCTTCAGTGTAAATGTACAATTTTCATAGTCATGAAAATACAGAAAAATCTTTAAATGAGAAGGTGTGTCCAAACTTTTGGTCTGTACTGTATATATATACATATGTGTGTGTGTGTGTTTGTACATACATACATACGTGGTCAAAATTGTTGGTACCCCTCGTTTAATGAAAGGAAAAACCCACAATGGTCACAGAAATAATTTGAATCTGACAAAAGTAATAATAAATTAAAAATCTATGAAAATGAACAAATGGAAGTCAGACATTGCTTTTCAACCCTGCTTCCACAGAAGTTTTTAAAAAATGTAACTCATGATATAGGCCTGGACAAAAATGATGGTACCCCTGAAAATAATGTGACAACAGATACATGTTAAATCAAGTTGTGTCCACTAATTAGCATCACAAGTGTCTACAATCTTGTAATCAGTCAGTGGGCCTGTATATAGGGCTACAGATACTCACTGTGCTGTTTGGTGACATGGTGTGTACCACACTCAACATGGACCAGAGGAAGCAAAGGAAAGAGTTGTCTCAGGAGATTAGAAAGAAAATTATAGACAAGCAAGTTAAGGGTGAAGGTTATAAGACCATCTCCAAGTAGCTTGATGTTCCTGTGACTACAGTTGCACATATTATTTAGAAATTTAAGATCCATGGGACTGTAGCCAACCTCCCTGGACGTGGCAGCAGGAGGAAACTTGATGACAAATCAAAGAGACGGATAATTCGAATGGTAACAAAAGAGCCCAGGATAACTTCTAAAGAGATTAAAGGTGAGCTTCATGCTCAAGGAACATCAGTGTCAGATCGCACCATCCGTTGTTGTTTGATCCAAAGTGGACTTCATGGGAGACGACCAAGGAGAACACCATTGTTGAAAAAAATTTCATAAAAAAGCCAAACTGGAATTTGCCAAACTACATGTTGACAAGCCACAAAGCTTCTGGGAGAATGTCCTATGGACAGATGAGACAAACATTGAAGTTTTTGGCAAGGCACATCAGCACTATGTTCACAGACGGAAAAGTGAAGCATATCAAGAAAAGAACACTGTCCCTACTGTGAAACATGGAGGAGCTCTGTTATGTTCTCGGGCTGCTTTGCTGCATCTGGCACAGGGTGTCTTGAATCTGTGCAGGGTAAAATGTAATCTCAAGACTATCAAGGGATTCTAGAGAGAAATGTGCTACCCATTGTCAGAAAGCTTGGTCTCAGTCATGGGTCTTGCAACAGGATAATGACCCAAAACACACAGCTTATAACACCCAAGAACGGCTAAGAGGAAAACTTTCAACTATTCTGAAGTGGCCTTCTATGAGCCCTGACCTAAATCCTATTGAGCATCTTTGGAAAGAGCTGAAACCTGCCATCAGGAAAAGGCAACCTTCAAACACGATACAACATAAATAAAACTGTTACACTCGTGCCTGGACTGACTGGCGTGAGCGTGATTAGTGATCCCACTGTACCATGAACCGAGGAGTGCCTGGAGGGGCATAACTAAGTATCTACCCGATCCGACCAAGGTCGCACGGAGGCTAACGACTCCGTGAACCAAGGAGGAACCGAGCAGAGGGACCAGGTGCTACTCCAGGTTAGACCCCGGTCACAGCTGTTGACCCACACCGGGGAATGCAGGAACGGGCAGGTTAGGCTGGCACACAGACAGGTGGGTATTGGCAGGCACGGCTGGAGTGCAGACAAGAGGATACTGGCAAGCACGGCTGGTATGCAGACAGGAGGGCACTGGCAAGGCACGGCTGGTATGCAGACAGGGGGGTACTGGCAAACACGGCTGGAGTGCAGACAGGGAGGCACTAGCAGGTTGGAGCGCAGGCTGGATAGGGTCCAGTACAAACTGGGATTCAGGAACAGAACCGCAGATGCGGTAGACAAGCAGAGCAGAGAGGAACCGCTGGAGCGGTAGGCAAGGCAGAGCAGAGAGATACCGCCGGAGCGGTGAGCAAGGCAGAGCAGGGCGAAACCGCCGGAGCGGTGGGCAAGGCAGAGCAGGAGGAACCGCCAGAGCGGTGAGCAAGGCAGAGCAGGGCGAAACCGCCGGAGCGGTGGACAAGGCAGAGCAGAGAGGAACCGCCGGAGCGGTGAGCAAGGCAGAGCAGAGAGGAATAATGAATGCACTTGGGCACACAAATCATCAAGATCTGCTGACGGCAACTCCTTTTGCAATGCTCGACCAATGAAGTGCTTGATGGGAGTCAAATCCGGAGATGCTTCTGGCCATAGTATCATGTTTAAGTCAAGCATGCTGCTCACAGTAGCACCTGCAACATGTAGCTTAACATTTCCATGTTGAAAAATAGTTACTGAGGCACGTTTAAGAAATGTCCATATCACTGGTTCCATGACCAAATCAATGTAACACTGAGCAGTTAGTATACCTGGAATGAAGACTAGAGGGGTCCTGCTACCATATATTATTACACAGCACACCATAATCCCGGGAGTACAATCGGTGTGACATTCTTTCTTGAATGCCAGTATTCTAATCTAGTCCAATTCCTCATATATGCCTACACACAGTATGATACCACTTTCATGGCCCCACAGTGGCTATCACACTCAATATGATGCCCCCACGGTCCTATTACACACAGCATGATGTACAGTATGATTCCCCCTGACAATACATTTCCCCACACAGTACATTGAAAGAAGACATCCATTGTGTTCTACCTATAACCTAACATGTTGATACAAAGGAAGGCAAAAGACCCATGAGGCAGATGCTAATTGCCCCCTATTAACGAAAAAATCCTTCCCAACTCCACTAATGGCAATTAGACTAGTTCCCTGGATGAACGTCCTATCACAGAATCTAGTTCCCATAACCTGTAATATATTTTTCAACAAAAGCATCCGGGCCATACTTGAACTTGTTTAGTAAATCAACAATTACAATATGATGTTCCCGAAAGTCTGAATATTAAAAATGGTGAACATTGGACATAATTTCAAAAAACATCACAGTAAAAGATAATGCCTTACCAACACCAGGTCAGATTACCAATGCACTGCAGGATGCAGCAAGCCTCCATGATAAAGGCGGGGGCAGCACATGTGCAAAATACTGATGCAGACAGCCACTCACTAACCTACCAATTCATGGAGGGGGTGGCTGTGTAGTATTATACATGCACACCGATGGAGTCTGCATAGGGCGCCAGTCACACAGATATGTGTGATACACAGTGTCTGGCTTGCAGCCTATTGATGTCTTGCTTGCAGCGTATTGATGACGCCCATAGTATTAGATCAGGCGGGTTGCCCAGAACTATATACATGCACCCCCACAGGACAGACGCCCCAATTCACCCAGCCAACACTAAAGAGGCCTGGCTGCATCCTGCAAAAAGATGTGCAAAAAAGATGAAAAATAGTATATAAGATAAGTACACCACATGAGGTATTGGACGATATTTTGGCCAAAATACGCAAGCTCACAACTCCATCGGTGTGCATGCATAATACTACACAGCCACCCCCTCCAAGAATTGGTAGGTTAGTGAGTGGCTGTCGGCATTAGTATTTTGCACATGTGCTGCCCCCGCCTTTATCATGGAGGCTTGCTGCATCCTGCGGTGCACTGGTAATCTGACCTGGTGTTGGTAAGGCATTATCTTTTACTGTGATGTTTATGTTCCCGAAAGTCCCGTAATTTCACTATTCTTAGAGTAAAGAATCGCCATCTATGATGACTGAGAAACCATCTTTCTTCTAGTAGGAGAGGGTGCCTCCTTGTCATCGTTGAAGGTCTATATGTAAAAAGTTCCTTAATAAGATCTCTATACTGTTTCTTCTTATATTTGTACATTGTAATAAGATCGCCCTTAAACCTTCATTATTCCAAACTGAATAACCCTAACTTTGATAACCTGTCTTGGAATTGCAGTGCACCAATTCCTTTAATAACCTTGGTTGCATTTGTCTGCATACGTCCTAGTTCAACTATGTCCGTCTTATACACCAAAGACCAAAATTATACACAGTATTCTAAATGTGGCTGAATTAGTGACTTGTATACAGACAAAACTATGTTCTTATCATAAGCATCTATGCCTCTTTTAATGCTTCCATGGTTCTATTTGCCTTGGCAGCAGCGGCCTAGCACTGGTTATTAAAGTTGAGTTTGCTGTCCACCCATACACCCAAGTCTTTTCCAGTGATGGTTTTCCCAGTGTTTAGTACATAATTGTACATTGTAATTTGTCCCAAGCAAGAACATTTATCTACATTAAACTTCAATTGCCATTTTTCAGCCCAAACCTCAAGCTTACATAAATCCCTCTGTAATATTACATTATCCTCCTATGTACTGATAACCTTGCAGAGTTTACGATCATCTGAAAATATTGAAATTTTACTCTGTATACCCCCCAAAAGGTCATTAATAATTTTATTAAATAGAAGTCCCAATACTGACTCCTGGGGTACACCACTTTTAAATGTGACCCAGTTAGTGTGTTCCATTAATAACCATCATCTGTTTCTTATCACTGAGCTTTTTTTTGTTTCTTTCGAAATCATCTATACGGTTCCAGACATATGGACCTTTTTAAGTGCTAATGTTTATGGTATTTACCAAAGAAGCAGTCACCCAATGACACTCTTCCTTCAGAGAATCTTCTGGGCCATGGAAACTGGCATGACTTTGGGGTTACTTGTAGTTTTGAATGATTCATTTTACTATTCAATGTACTAAAAATGGGGAAAAAAATCCATTTGTGGTGAAATTGGACCAAATACTGATAGTGGGACGGTAGCCTAAATCTCGGTCTCCTTTGAAGCTCAGCATATAGATGAGCTCCAGAGGAGCACCAAGACAGCGGGCACAGGGCCCTCACTGTCCTAGTGACCCATCAGCCCCCGAGATCATGTCACAGGGCACAGATGGGAGCTGGTAAATGGAAGCAGTGGCACTGGTTACATTTACGTGCTGCTGTCAGAGATTGACAGCAGCATTTAAATGATTAACTTGTCGTAATTAATTGCTGTACTTTTATGTTAGAGGAGCAGGAAAGAAGGAAAAGCCGAGCTGTGGAGTTAGTATCAGAAGAACGTACCAACTCCAACTGCAGGTAGAAAAAAATGTAAATACTTATATATTGTTAATATTGTATATTATAAATTATTTTCATGCATAAATTGCTGAATATTTACTATTATTTGTTGCAGTATATTTGGTATTAGTAATTATTATAGTTGGAAATTTGACTTACTGACACCACAGCCCTAGTTAAAAGGGTTTTCCACAAGTGAATATATTTATATATATACTAGATGGTGTCCCAATTCTAACGCATCGGGTATTCTAGAATATGTATGCGGCCGACTGGGCGCAATCAGCAGAGTGGTGTTTAAATTTGGCGCCAATCTCGCTGATTGGTCGCGGTCGGCTGGCGGCCGCGACCAATCAGCAGAGCGTTGTTTAAATTTGGCGCCAGAGCGTTGTTTAAATTTGGCGCCAGAGCGTTGTTTAAATTTGGCGCCAATCTCGCTGATTGGTCGTGGCTGGTGTCCGCGACCAATTAGCAGAGCGTTGTTTAAATTTGGCGCCAATCTCGTTGATTGGTCGTGGCTGGCATCCGCGACCAGTCAGCAGAGCATTGTTTAAATTTGGCGCCAAAATCGCTGATTGGTCGCGGGCAGCGTCCGTGACCAATCAGCACAGCAGTGTTTAAATGTTGCGCCAAGATCGGTGATTGGTCGTGGCCGCTATTTAAATGTGGCGTTCAAATCGGTGATTGGTCGCGGGCAGCGGCCGCGACCAATCAGCACAGCGGTGTTTAACTTTTGCGCCAAGATCACTGATTGGTCGCGGCCAGAGACCGCGACCAATCAGCGAATCGTATAGGTGAGGACCGGGGAGCAGAATCGTATTGGTGAGGACCGGGGAGCGCCGCTGCCTGTGTGGCTACTTCCGCTGCGAGAAGCCGGGAGATGAGCGGCTTCTCGCAGCAGAAGTATCCCGACCCGCAGCGCCGCTCCCCGGTCCTCCCTTGACACCCTAGCCGCATGGAGGTCAACGCCACTGCCTGTGCGGCTACTTCCGCTGCGAGAAGCCGGGAGATGAGCGGCTGCTCGCCGGTCGGGGTTCTTCTGCTGCTAGCGGCCGGGAGATGAGAGCCTCGCGCCGGTCATCTCCCGGCTGCATCGCCGCTGAGCTCCGTCCCGCAGATGAGCCTCTAACGGCCGCCATCTTTTTTCTGAAATCCCGCGTCGCTGATTGGCCGCTGCTGGACCAATCAGTGACGCGGGATTTCCCCGACAGACAGACAGACAGACGGGATAAGACGATTATATATATAGATATATGCGGTGTGCAGAATTATTAGGCAAATTGTATTTTAGAGGATTATTTTTATTGTTGATCAACAACTATGTTCTCAATCAACCCACAAGACTCATAAATATCCAAGCTTAATATTTTTGGAAGTTGGAGTGGTTTTTTTAAGATTTGGCTATCTTAGGAGGATATTTGTTTGTGCAGGTAACTATTACTGTGCAGAATTATTAGACAATTTAATAAAAACCAAATATAATCCCATCTCACTTGTTTATTTTCACCAGGTAAACCAATATCAGTGCACAAAATATAGAAATAAACATTTCTGACATGCAAAGACAAAAACCCAAAAAATTAGTGATCAGTATAGCCACCTTTCTTTATGATGACACTCAACAGCCTTCCATCCATAGATTCTGTCAGTTGCTTGATCTGTTTTCGATCAACATTGCGTGCAGCAGCCACCACAGCCTCCCAGACCCTGTTCCGAGAGGTGTACTGTTTTCCCTCCCTGTAGATCTCACATTTTATGATGGACCACAGGTTCTCTATGGGGTTCAGATCAGGTGATCAAGGGGCCCATGTCATTATTTTTTCTTCTTTTAGACCTTTACTGGCCAGCCACGCTGTGGAGTAGTTGGATGCATGTGATGGAGAGTTGTCCTGCATGAAAATCATGTTTTTCTTGAACGATACCAACTTCTTCCTGTACCACTTCTTGAAGAAGTTGTCTTCCAGAAACTGGCAGTAGGTCTGGGAGTTGATCTTCACTTCATCCTCAACCCGAAAAGGTCCCACAAGTTCATCTTTGATGATACCAGCCCATACCAGTACCCCACTTCCACCTTGCTGGCATCTGAGTCGGAGTGGAGCTCTCTGCCGTTTACTGATCCAGCCTCTGGCCCATCCATCTGGCCCATCAAGAGTCACTCTCATTTCATCAGTCCATAAAACCTTTGAAAAATCAGTCTTAAGATATTTCTTGGCCCATTCTTGACGTTTTATCTTATGCTTCTTGTTCAAAGGTGGTCGTTTTTCAGCATTCCTTACCTTGGCCATGTCCCTGAGTATCGCACACCTTGTGCTTTTTGATACTCCAGTAGCATTGCAGCTCTGAAATATGGCAAAACTGGTGGTGAATGGCATCTTGGCAGCTTCACGCTTGATTTTCCTCAATTCATGGGCAGTTATTTTGCGCCTTTTTTGGCCAACACGCTTCTTGCGACCCTGTTGACTATTTGCCATGAAACGCTTGATTGTTCGGTGATCACGCTTCAAAAGTTTGGAAATTTCAAGACTGCTGCATCCCTCTGCAAGACATCTCACAATTTTGGACTTTTCAGAGCCCGTCAAATCTCTCTTCTGACCCATTTTGCCAAAGGAAAGGAAGTTGCCTAATAATTAAGCACACCTTATATAGGGTGTTGATGTCATTAGCCAACACCCCTCCTCATTACAGAGATGCACATCACCAGATTTACTTAATTGGTAGTTGGCTCTCAAGCCTATGCAGCTTGGAGTAGGACAACATGTATAAAAAGTATCATGTGATCAAAATACTCATTTGCCTAATAATTCTGCACACAGTGTGTATATATATATATATATATATATATATATATATATATATATATATATATATATCACACTATAATACAGTATGTCTTTTTTAGTTGAACAATTGGGATGTGGCTGCTGGGACCCCCAGGATGCCCAGTACTGAATCCAACTGGTTCTTATACATAAACCTTAAGTAGAGCCACATGAAGGTAAAAGGATCAGAGTGCCTGAAAAATGTATGGATCAGAAGGTGTTTTTCCCTGGATTGACTGTCATTCGTAGATGTAACAGAATCACTGGTCTTCTCTTCCACTTTTGGCTGAGGATTAGAGGATTAACATGAAACATGGAAACGATATTCTCTCATCAGACATATATGATGTTTAGTACTGATATGCCATAAATGTCAGTAATATTACATTAAATGCAAAGGGACATTAATCAATTTGAAATGATTCTTTTTAGTTTTTTTTTTATTAAGAATTACATGGAAGAATGAAGAGATGTTCTTGGAGGGCATTCTTCTGCAGATGTTACTTGCTGGTCAGAAGGCCACAGGTAGATGGTACAAGTCCTTCCACACAGGTGCATCTTTAATGGTGGACATGCTGTACTAGGCACTAGACATGAAGGGTTTTTCACATTGAGATGTTTGTGTTGCTCCGATGACAGGGAGCAAATATGCAGCTTTGTCTGATGGAGCGAGCAACCCTGGATAATCCACGCCGGCAAGATGATATCAGCCGGCGGAAGGTGGAACCTGTGAGAGGAGACAAAGAGACATAACTAATGTAAGTAATGGGACTACATATTAGAGCAGGGATGTCACACTCAAACACACAGAGGGCCAAAATGAAAAACTTGGACCCCACATAATCCTACATACAGAATAATGGCCCCACATAGTCCTCCGTACAGTATAATGGGCCCCACATTGTCCTCCATACAGAATAATGGCCCCAAATAGTGGTGGTGGTTCTGTTGTCGTGGGTCAAATATAACCACCCTGCGGGCCAGGTTTGGTCCACGGGCCAGAGTTTGACATGTATGTATTAGAGGATACTACTGTAGTGTCACTGTGACAGGATGATAGAGGAGTCGTATCCATACAGATGTACGGGGTCATTGTCAGTAATCCTACAGATAATATCTGCTCCACATGACTCCTTCTCACTGACTGACATCATGCAACATGGAGCTTATTGTTACACTTACCTCTTCTACTTCTTCTCTCTTCTACCTTCTCTGTTTTTTGTCGATCTTTCGATGCAGATTTTCTTTTCCCCTGAACTGGTGATTCTGATAAAAAAAACAAGAAAAAGATGTATATTATAAACTCCTAAAAGATTAGCTTTGTATCTTTATATAGAATTCTGTTATTCTTGTACCCTGTAGTCCCGGTAATTGATTATTGCACCATAATAGGGAGAATATGTCATATATACATAAAACCACCTGAGGGTCTGAGAATTAGATTGCCTTGTGAACTGATTAATATGAAACCTGTAGGTTTTCCGATATGTGGTGTCTAGCCAGGGAACTATGTCCCCTTATTAACATGATAACACTGCGGCATCCTGCAAGTAATATCTTAAAATAAGTTAGCTAAAACCTCAGTGCATTCTTAAGGTGATAAGGATCAGTATAGGCCTATATGGAGACATGGGTGCAGTATTCAGAATCAGTTTGGCAGAAGACTGAATGGCTTCTTATGCATTAAAAATTATAACCTATGAGGCTATGTGCCCACGTAGCAGATTTGATGCAGAGCGTTTTTGCCTCTCTCTGGCAGAAAAAAACGTATGCAGATTTACATGCAGATTTACATGCAGATTTACATGCGTTTTTTCTGCCAGAGAGAAGCGTTTTTTCAGCATTTTTACATGCGCTTTCGCATGCGTTTTTTCAAGAAGTTTTCCAAACGATTTTGAGCATCACTTGGAAAAGTGCTTGACAAGTTGGTCACACTATTTAAATCCATGCAACCGGCATGGATTTATATAGTGTGACCGAGTAATAGTTAAAAAAAAGAATAAGAATGGTAAAAAATGAAAAAAAAAAGATTATACTCACCTTCCGGTGTCTTCCCGGTGTCATCTCTGCTGCGTCCGGTCTCTTGCAATGCTCGCGGTGCTGTGAAGGACCTGCGGTGACGTCATTGAGTCATGTGACGGGTCACATGACTCAGTGACGTCATGACAGGTCCTTCACAACAGCGCGAGCATTGCAAGAGACCGGACGGCGTGGACAAAACACTGGGAGGACATCGGAAGGTGATTATAAGCTTTATTTTTTATTTTAAATTCTTTTCTTTACAGATTCTATGGTACCCAGGTCTGGATGAGAGTCTCCTCTCCTCCAGACTTGGGTACCATCCGCACATTAGAAAGCGCCAATTACGCAAGTACAGATGCAGTCTTGCGGAATTAGCGCGTTCTAATGCAAGTCAATGGCGGCGATTACGCTGCGCGTCCGCAAAATTAATGGACATGCTGCGTATTTTTGAGCGCAGCATAAACGCTGCAGAAAAATACGCAGCATGGGCATTGAAAGTGCGGAATTGCATTGGAGACCATGGGGGAAGGTTTACCAAGCGTTTCCCAAGTGTTTACGCTGTAGAAATTCCGCAGCGTAAACGCTTGAAAAACGCATCGTGGGCACACAGCCTAAGAGTGAGGATTTTTATAAAATGAAATGTTGGGCTGTTTTCACATTACACTTTTTGACACAGGCTGCAATAGAATGACCTATAGAGCTATACATACCTGACAATATGGATGACTGTCTGCCTTCAGCAGTGAAACACTGCTTGTCATCATCAGACTTAGAGGGGGAAGAATCTTTCTGCGTCTGGTTGTCATCAGATTTAGAGGGGGAAGAATCTTTCTGCCTCTGCTTATCATCATCAGATTTAGAGGGGGGAGAATCTTTCTGCATCTGGTTGTCATCAGACTTAGAGGGGGGAGAATCTTTCTGCGTCTGGTTGTCATCAGATTTAGAGGGGGGAGAATCTTTCTGCGTCTGGTTGTCATCAGACTTAGAGGGGGGAGAATCTCTCTGTGTCTGGTTGTCATCCTCAGATTTAGAGGGGGGAGAATCTTTCTGTGTCTGGTTGTCATCATCAGACTTAGAGGGGGAAGAATCTTTCTGCGTCTGGTTGTCATCCTCAGATTTAGAGGGGGGAGAATCTTTCTGCGTCTGGTTGTCATCAGACTTAGAAGGGGGAGAATCTTTCTGCGTCTGGTTGTCATCAGATTTAGAGGGGGAAGAATCTTTCTGCGTCTGGTTGTCATCAGATTTAGAGGGGGGAGAATCTTTCTGCGTCTGGTTGTCATCAGACTTAGAGGGGGAAGAATCTTTCTGCGTCTGGTTGTCATCAGATTTAGAAGGGGGAGAATCTTTCTGCGTCTGGTTGTCTTCAGACTTAGAGGGGGGAGAATCTTTCTGTCTGTTTGGTAGAAGAAAAACATATAAATTACAAGTGAAAACAATAGATACGGATACAACACCTGTCTGCAAAGCCCATTAGGACATCTGAATAACATGAAGGGGATGCTGTGCTCAAGACCCTCTTCTACCAGCAAGAATGGAGAATCACTAGCAATATTTATTTTCCTGTAATGAACTGGAAATTAAAGCTGGTCATAGTTATCAACTTTCATCACCAGCGTTATCACAAGTCAGAAACATGGTGATCAGCAATCATGTGGTCATCGATACTGGATTTAGTATCGACTTACACTCGTCTTGAATTTGGTGTTGTGAACACATATCAGAATTGGACCCCATAAAAATAATTTGCTCACATGTCTGACTGTTTTGCACTTTCTGGTGAATACCCTGGAGGTGACTTGGGTTCTTCATTGTTCATCATCTTGGTATGGATGGAACAGAGCTAATACAAAGAGGAAAAAAAAATATTTTAATATTTTACAATTTTATTTTAATTACAGGTTGTATGGATCTTATTGGTCACATACTTACTTTAGAAAGCCTATGCGAAGATGATAGAAAGTTTTGGCTTTCCGGCCAGTCATTATCTTCACTTGTGTCCCCCTCATCTGAATCAATATGTTGATGTCTGCTACATCGAGCTGAAAAGTACAAGAGTTAATCGAGATTATTAGCATAATACTTTGTCCTGAACAGTCACCATTTGATCATGAATCAAGGTGGGGACTGATTCTCACTTAAAATGAAATACAAGACACACAGCAGCTTTCTGCAGATGATGTCTCATTCTACTTACTGTCAAAGTAGATGGTATCCTCTTCTGACTCAAGATCAGGAATGAACAGCGACTTCTGACTTAGAAGGTTGTCAAAATCTAAGTTACGCAGGAATGGATGAAATTTGATCTCATTTGCTCCTCCTTGAAAAGGAAAACAATGAATAGTGATATAGTTATTGTCAAAGAGACAAGTTTCTTAGGCCTCCTACACATATCCGTGTTTGCACTACATGTGGCATCCATTTTTCTTTCACGTATGCCACACGTACCCATTATCATCTATGCTGCTGTTTTTTTGTGGCAGCACAGATGACAAGTGCCAATACAAGTCTATGGGACCCTGAAAAACACGCACATCACACAGATGGCATCCGTGTGCCATTTGTGTGCCTTCCTTACGCTGTATCTGTTTAACATTACAAAGTATAAGAGATACTTTATCATTTCTTTTTCTTTGCCGTACCGGAAAAACACTGATGGCACACTGATGGCACACTGATTCAAAACACTGATGACACTAGTACTGTTTTTTTCCGGTACTGGTTTCAGTACTGATTTTATACGGACGTGTGAAGGGGGCGTTAATCTGAACGGTTGACGTAACAGAGCCGAAGTGAAGTAGATGTACTGAAAGTCTTAGCATGAAGAATGGGGAATGGCCAAGCTGGTAGAGAACAAAACCTCAGTGCTGATCCTCATTATTCATTTTCTGTTCACAAAGGTGTAATAAGTCATTAATAATAGTATTATATACATTACCTGTCCCAAGTCTTTGTGCTGGATCTTTTCTGAGCAGCTCAATGATGATATCCCGAGCTGTGGCTGGAAAAGCCGAATTAGTAAGTTTCCAATATATGTCATCTGTCATATAAAAAGCAAATATTACAGAAAATGAAACATCTTAATTTATTTTATCAAAACAAAAATCTTTTATATTAACAAAAGTAACTAAATCACACAACTAATCTATTCAAATAACAATGACATTACACAGCAATCAGATTATTTTACTTACCCCTGACAATATGGCTGTAAATGTCATATTTGGAAGGCCCATAAAATGGTACACGTCCTACAAGAAATGTATATAGGATGATCCCAATTGACCACCAGTCAGCTGGCCTTCCATAGCCTTCCTTTAAGATAACTTCTGGGGCTATGTAATGAGGGGAGCCAGCAATCTGGAAAAAACAGAGGAATGAGATAATGATCAGAGAACATAATTGTGACAAATAACATCAGTGGAAACGTTTTCTAGATGAGAAAGTATAAGAGAAGGAGAAATGGAGGAGATGAGTAAAGAACAAGTTCCTGCCTACCTCCTTATCATGGAACTCTCTGGTGATGTCCTCAATTGGAGCCTTGTAGATCTCTGATGTTGGTCTCATGAGGCAGAGTTTGGAAAGCCCAAAATCTGTAACTTGAATATGACCAGTTGACGTTATCAGGAGGCTGTGAAAAAAAGAGGATGTCAGCCCCAAGTTGCAAATAGTTTGTATAATAAACGATATCTTTTTTCCCCTTTCTTATACTACAAGTGTCACTTACTTTTCAGGCTTCAGGTCTCTGTGCATTACACCATAGCTGTGCAGATATTCCACAGCTAGAACCGTTTCTGCAATGTACAGACGAGCCAAGGGGACAGGTAAACACCCATAGTTCTTCATAAAACTGCCACAGTCTCCTCCTACAGCAGAAAGCAAATATGACAGGAGAGGGTTTGTTACAATGTAAATGACACATGAGGAGTGTGAATGAGAAATGAGCGGAGACATTGGGGCAGGATGTCATACACAGAGATATACTGTATAATAATGCAAAAAACCCTCCATTGGAGCATACCCGAATAGTAACTAGGACTGCACTAAATGTCTATGAAGCAAAACCACAAAGGTGCAAGAGCTGCACAAATAAGTGCAATGAAGCAACATCCCATATAAAAGCATGAATCTTTATTAGTCACGTGGAATAAATATTTAAAAATAACAAGGTAACTCATACAAAAAAGAGACACTATTCTGGCCAAAAAAGTATGAGCTATATATACTATGTATCTTGCAATAAATAAATATATAATTAGTTAAAGGTGTCAGCAGTCTCATTTGTGGTTTTGCTTTATATACTGTATAAGGCCGGTTTCACACGTCCGGATATTTCTGGTACCGGAAAAACCTGTGTCGGAGATGTCCGTGTGCCGCATCAGGAGCACACGTACCGGCGTTTGGAAATCAGTGTACAGTTAGCGTTATTCCCAAAAGCCGGGTACTGAACGCTGCGCTCATCATTTTCCCCTGCCGGCACTGCGATCAGCACCAGCAGGAGTTAATAATGAGAGTTGTAGTCTGCTCCCGGTGTCTCCACCTGTAAAAATAAGAATAAAATAAAAAAAAAACCTTATACTCACCTACCTGTCCTAAGTATCTCCTGCTGTAATCCATGCGACTACTCAGCAGAGGAGCTGGGGAGAATGACTCCTGCAGCGAGCGACGCCAGACCTCAGCTGAGCTCAGTGAGTGACAGGACACCGCTCGCTGAGCTCAGCGCAGATTCGGGGCCGCTCGCTGCAGGAGTCATTCTCCCCGGCTCCTCTGCTGAGCGGTCTCATGGATTACAGTGGGGGACATTTAGGACAGGTGAGGGTATAGATTTTTTTTTTATTCTTATTTTTACAGGTAGAAATACACTGGGAGAAGACAACCCTCATCATTAACCCCTGCTGGTTCTGATCGCAGCGCCGGCAGGGGACAATGATGAGGGCAGCGTTTAGCACCCGGCGCTAACTTTATCGCTAATTCCCAGGCGCCGACACATGTCACACGGATGGCATCCGTGTGCGGTATGTGTTTACACTGAACCATTGACTTGAATGGGTCTGTGTGATCCGTCCTGCTGGCCAAAAACAGACATGTCTACGTGTGGATCACATGGACACACGGTCCGTGGAAACACTGACATGTGCGCACATGTGTCAGTGTCTCCAGTACGTGTGGTAAACTGTCACCTCACGTACCAGAAATACTGAAGCGTGAAAGAGGCCTAATGTAGAGCGTATAAAGCAGAGTGACCCAATATAAAAAGACAGAGCCGTGCCTCATCTGCAAGCCTCTTATTCATTACTCTGTGAAATGCTCATCTATACAAACTGTTAGAATTGAGTCAAATCCTCCTTTTATCCTCAGTGGATATTTTTGCCATTCTCAGTGAGGACATTCACCAGAGACTTTCACAGAGATAATGATTTTCCTGGCATCTTGGTAACAGATAACTTATAGTAAATGCGGTATGGACATGTAACCGTCCATGTGGTCACATTCAGATTATGGAGAAGATGCTAGAGATAAGCAGATTGAGGCTGGATATAGGCACAATGGATATGACTTACCTGCTGCATACTCCATGACCATACACAGATGATGAGGAGTTGGAAAGGAGCACAACATGGAGGCCACAAAGGGACAATCAGCAAATGTTAGGATGTCCCTCTCTAGAAAGGCACGTTCAAGTCTTCTTGGAATATTCACGTTCTCCTTGTCCAGCTTCTTCATAGCGAATAGCTGGCTTGTGTATTTGTGTCGCACTAAGTGGACGGCTCTGGAGAGAAGGAAAATCCATGATTTATAATGAATTCTTACTAACATTTTGTCTATAAACCTCATCACATGATTGTCTGGTTACTACTAGATGTCACTAGAAATCCATGTAGAAATCCATCAAGTTACACAACATAAATGATGACCTATGCGAGGTCCTCATCTATGTCACGTCCTAACTGACTTAAATAATGACATATAGATGTGGCCAGTAGACATGAGCTAACACATTTGAGTGGAATTAAATTCTACTCAGATTTTGCAAAATTCTGCATTCACCAAAATGGCGTTTTGTTTTTTTGTTTGTTTTGTTTTTTGTAATTTGCTTACTCATGGATTTAGCAGAATGTCAAGCGTTGGCCACCATTTTCAAAATCTTAAAAGGCCATAAAAAAGTTTAAAAATAAACAAATTTTTATACTCACTTCTACGGCCCCTCCGCCTCAACCGTCCGTTCCTTGCCGCATCCTCAAATCTCTGCTGCTAATGCTGAAATCCAAATGCCTCTCATACTGGGACGGGACTTCCAACATTGATGAGATCTGGGAGGATTATGCACAAGCGCAAGAACAGTCACGGTGTCACAATGTTGTGACTTTTTATGCTCTTGCATAGAACTCTCTCAGACCTTCTCAAAGCCTGAAGTCCTTGCATAGCGTGAGCGGTGGCAAACTGAAGAGGCAGTGAGGACCGGACGGGTGACGGTGAGAAGTGGAGGGGCTAGAGAATTGAGCAGTAAGGGGAGTATAAGTATGTTTCTTATGCTTATTATGTTCTGGGGCCTGGTGAGACCCCAGAGCATAATAAGGGACATTAATTTCTCCTTGAATCGTATTTTCACAAGTCCACGTGAACAAGCAAATTAGAATTTTGCCTGATCCGCTCATCTCTTGTGGACAGTATGGACTCAGAGCATTTCTCTGTTGTACGGGCTGGGCACAGAGACAGAAGCATTGTCATAAGGAACACTAGGAAATGTATATTATGCAAACATAAAGCTCACCCATAAGCTCCACTGCTGATCAGTTTGATTGGTTTAAAGTCGGTCTTACTAGGACTTGTCTCCAAGTTCAATGATCCGGTCAAGGCCTAGAAATAATAAGAAATGACATTAAGACATAGAATCTGCAGGAAAATAAAAGCTCCAGATGCAGGAACTTCTCCTCTATATTATGTCCACGCTGATTACATTGCAGCAGATGTAGAGGACATGATGCAAGCCGGACCCTCCACAGACAGTATTATATTTTAAGGGGATATTCCCCATGCATAGATATCACTGTACTGCGGGGTATGATAAGGGGCATCACACAGAAGAGGCAGAATAACAATGCCATCATTACTCACAATAGATCTGATCTACATAAAAGCAAAGATATCCCATTGTCATCTGGGGTATAATATTATATGTGTAATTCATACCCCGTTATCTGATGATAAACAGACGTCTCCTCTGATACTTACACTGGCAGATTCGTGGATCTCTGGTGTCTCACATATTCCACCATCAGTACTGGCCGTCGACACAGTTATTTCTAAAATAATGATAAAATAATGAAGAGATGTCATGTATCAGTCTATATCAGTACTTAATATATAACACATCCATATAATGAAGGACATGACAAGATCTCTGTAAATGATATAAAAACTAGATATCTGGTATTCTGCACATACTAAATATACAGTATTTATGGCACATCCAGAGATAGATACACTGGGCGATTGTTCAGGATCTGATTACCGTATTTTTCATGTTATAAGACACACTTTTTTCTGTAAAATGGGGGTGCGTCTTATCCCAACGTAGCTTACTGAGGGGGGGGGGGGTTGCGGTGAAGCGAGGCCCCAGGAGGCAGGGTCACTGCTGCAGGAAGCTGGCGGCGGCAGGAGTGGGGCGATGCTGTGGGCCCCAGGCTGGGAGGAGGGGGTGTTCAGCGGTGCAAGGATGCAGCGGCCCCTGGGCTTTCAGAAAATGTCGCCGGAGACTCCGCACTTCCATGATTTTCAGTGTGGTGGACTTCGGAAAAATGGATTCTGGAGATGGCGCATGCAGATTGAGATCTTGTCTCCCGAGATCTCAATCTGTGCATGCGCCACCTCCGGTGGAGATTTTCCCAAGGTCCACCAGATTGAAAACCATGGAAGTGCAGGGACTTCAGTGCAGCATCGCCCCACTCCTGCTGCTGCCATCTTTCCGCCGCCTTTCCCCTAGAAAAGTTACCACAAAATTGGATTATAAGTTGCTCCACCATTTTATTAAAAAAATGTTTTTCCTATTTTCCGCTCCAAAATTTCACCTGCTTCTTATGGTCCGGTGCATCTTATAGTCTTCAAAATATGGTATTTTTGAACAATTACATGATTGGGGATCTATGACCCTCATTTTGGAGCCGAGAAGACCACACAGGCGTGAAGTAGAATTACATGATCCCTCTCCATTACAGGGAATGAAGAGTAAATCTACATATTCTCTGCCATTCTCTATAATATCTGGATATTTGAATGTAAAATATTAGATGATCGGCTTACCTTCAATCAGATCAGTTTTTAGCTCTAACTGACTAATATTAGGGTCAGGCATGTTCACGGTTTGCCCCTCTTCGGAGTCACCTTCGGATGTTTCCTGATGGTTATAATATGTACAATTAGTATAACATTTCACAAATACTAAATTATCATATACAATAGATAGGAAGGACTAAACATTGGATTTACTGGTAATTTCAGTATTGGACGGACTATACACAGCCACTCCCTCCAGTAAATCAACAATAATATATAAGGTACTTGTATATACAACTGATCTCTGTTATCAGAATTGCAGCATTTACAAGAAGGAAGATTGTGATGATCGAGCAAAACAGAGGCAGAAATACAAACTCCCACCGCTGAGTACAGACTGCCATCACACATGATGGAGCCGCAGGGACAGGCGGTCATGAAATATCCTGTGCCTGCCTGGAGGGGACAAGGACATGTGATATAGAAGATGATGGCTCCTTACCAGGTGCTCCAGTGAGCGGGCCGGACTCTCCAGTATATTCAGCACATTTTGGGCCAGTTGTTTAAAAAAGGCCAATTTTCCACTTTGGGCTTTTTCTTCAGCCTATAAAGATGGAAATAAATACAAAAGGAAAATCATGAGAGAAAGTGCAGAATGGAGGAGGCCATTTATGTCACCATTTTACTCCTGTCTATCTGCAGCTACAATTACTACACATTTGGTACATTTTATATATTATATTGGTGTCGATCTAAAGAACAATTTTCTGTAAATAAACTTGTATTCCATTATTATTATTTGATTTGTATTATTATTATTATTTTTTATACAGCATAAAAACACTTGTATAATTAGTGGTGGTGAATTATGATGTCATAATAGCAGTGATGTCGTGATGGAATCTTGTGATGGAATCTTAATGGGGCATCTCACCGTGAAAGGAAGTTTCCTAGCAATAGTTAAGGTGGCAAAACCATAGTTTGTGCATCAGTACCAGATGCTTGAATGTAAGAAAGAACTGTGGGTACTTTACATTTCTAATCAGTGAGGCTAGTTCTATGGTCTGAGATAAATTATTAATATTTGTTATACACAATAAAAATCATAATTACATATTTATAAGAAATCCGGATTAAGGTGCTAAATGAAGTGTCTTTACTAAGGGACAAGGACTGGACTAGGAATGAAATCTAGCCCTGACATTTGAATCATACAGGCTCATGCTGCACTTTTACACCCTCTTCCCAAAATGGGGATCTCTATTACAAATATGACCCTGCCTGACACTGAAGAAAGTCTAAATTTTATTACTACCAATAATACCACTATACAGTAAGGGAGACCAACTAGACATAATAATAATAATTTGTGCAGATTGTCTGCTATTTACCTGTTGTACTAATGTCCTGATGTTCTGCTGTAAATGCTGAAGATATTCTGAGGTAATACGACCTTGGTAGTATTTGGTCAAGCAGTCCCGTACAAGCTCCATAACCAGCCGGTAAGTGAAGCTGAGGACGCCATCGGGTAGTGGTAGCACAAAGTTAGGGGTATAGGTGGTAAGAATCCCCTGGAGTAGTGCCAACTCCTGAAGTCTGTCTGGAGAAATTCCAGACATTTCAATGAAATGCGCAATCAGTATATCACTAGATAAGTAGCTAAACACTGACAACAATGACACCGGGGTATCAAAGTGACACTGAAGTGTAAACGCTTGTATAAGTAGTGGTTGTGAATTATGATGTCATAATAGCAGTGATGTCATGATGGAATCTTGTGATGGAATCTTACAGGTGCATCTCACCTTATAAGGAAGTTGCCTAGCAACAGCTAAGATGCCATCTACATAGACTGAGCATCAGCATCAGATGCTTGAATGTAAGAAAGAGCTATGGGTATTTCACTTTTACTTTGATAGGCAGGTGAGTATAAGGATTTTTTAATTTTATTCTTATTTTTACACTAGGACACAGCGGGAGCAGACTACTACTCTCATCATTGTCCCTTGGTTGTGCTGATCACAGCGCCAGCAGGTTACAATGATGAGGGCAGCATTCAGCACCCGGTGATTGGGAACAGCGGTAACTGTACTGCTGATTCCCAGGTGGCGGAATGTGCGCTCCTGATGCGGCACACGGTTGCCACACAGGTGCACATGGACACGGATATCTCCCGTACCGGTTTTTCCGATACTGGAAATATCAGGACATGTGAAACCGGCCTAACTCTGGACTCTGTAAACAGAAAAAACTGATGGCACTTCTAATACGAGAAATAGGTGTGAACAGGTGCTTACTAGGAGAAGCTACCTCCATATACAATTAACAAATAAAGTAGCAAACTGCAATGCTAAGTATGTAAGCATGAAATATGGAATATAAATAGCATTACTGCTATAGAAAATAGAAATAAATGAGAAATCTTAGCGCATAAATTGGCCAATTCATGTGTACCTGTCCCTTAGAGAGGTATTCACATTGGTAGGGTCCTGGCACTGAGAAACGCCTTACCGCGGCTGCCAGATACACATGAATTGGCCAATTTATGTCCTAAGATTTCTTATTTATTTCTATTTTCTACAGCAGTAATGCTATTCATATTCCATATTTCATGTTTACTTACTTAGCCTTGCAGTGTGCTACTTTATTTGTTAATTACTCTGGACTCTGTGTGGCCTCTGTTCAGCGGTGTTCTTTTTATCAGAGGCTCGCAAAACTGTGGCCGACGGCACTTTTATTCACGCCTAATAAAAAGACGGACACTGTGGGATCACAGGCCAGACGGTGCCTCCATCTGCCTCATTACAGGGAATCTTCCGCCGGAGGCTCCGTCTGGATCACGTATTTCAGAGATTTACATGGAATCCCCGGTGTAAGCGCTGAGCGTAGAGCACAGGATAAATGTGGGCAGAGCCATATTGCGAACTCTGGGAGGCTGAATGAACAAACCAACAGCAGGTGAAGAATTGGTTTTATTTATTTATTTACACCGTTCCTCGTGCGGTTTAAGTGATTAGATGACTTTACTCTTCGGGTCGGTGCGATTACAGTGATACCAGATTCATATCGGGTTTTTACATTTGGCAGCTGTCACACACTAAACTTTTTTTTTTGCAAAGACTAGTTTTTGCATCGCCATATTTTGAGAGCTATAATTTTTCCATATTTCGGTCGACAGAGTTATGTGATAGCTTGTATTTTGCGGGACAAGTTGATGTTTTTATTGGTACCATTTTCGGGCATGTGACATTTTTTGATCGCTTTCTATTCTGATTTTTGGGAGGCAGAATAAACAAAAACCAACAATTCAGTAATTGTTTTTTTAGTTTTTTTTATGCAGTTCTGTGTGTGGTAAAATTAATAAGGCAGCTTTATTCTTCGGGTCAGTACATTTACAGCCATACTGCATTTATATCTTTTTTTATGTTTTGGCGCTTTTACACAATAAAAACTATTTCATAGAAAAAATCGCTTTATTCTAAGAGCTATAACTTTTTTATTTTTTGGCTGATGGAGCTGTATGGTGGCTTGCTTTTTGCGGGACAAGATGATGTTTTCAGTGGTATAATTTTTATTTATATTCGTCTCTTTGATCGCGTTTTATTCCACTTTTTGTTCATTGGTATGATGATAAAGCACCGTTTTTTGATTCTTTTTTTTTACTGTGTTCACTAAAGGGGTTAACTAGTGGGACAGTTTTATAGATCAGGTCGTTCCGGATGCGGCGATACTAAATATGTGTACTCTTATTGTTTTTCTTCATAATAATATTTTATTTTTTTATTATTTTTTTATTTTTAAAAAAATATTTTTACAACTTTTTTTTCACTTTTTTTACTTGGTCCCACTATGGGACTTTCACTTTCAGCAGGCTGATCGCAGTTCTAAGGTATAGCAGTGCAGGATCACTGCTATACCTTGTAAACTGTCAGTGCTGCAGACACAAGCTAGTTTGATCATGCACTGCGCTTGGTCAAACTAACTTGCTGGTGCCTGGTGACACAGGTGTCGTCATGATGACATCGTGTCACCATGGCAACGATCGGGACCCCGTGAGGACAGCGCAGGGTCTCCGATCCAAGAGCAGAGGTGCTTCTGTCCCTCCACTCACTTGCTAAATGCTGCGATCGCAGCATTTAGGGGGTTAAAGTGCCGGGTGTCAGCTGTCAAAATCAGCTGACAACCGGTGGCGATTGATCCCGCACAGCCTGTGTCGTAATAATACGTACCTGGTCCATAAGGCCCAGGGCACAGGGACGTATTATTATGCACAATGTCAGAAAGGGGTTAAAGCTTCCGGCGCAACTTCAGACACCGCTCAATATACAGTGCTCGGCAGCTGTAACAGCGCCCCGGCACTGACTGATAGCTCAGCAGTACATCAGTACAGATCCGGCTGTCAGTCTTTACAGGGAGCGGTTGCAGGGGCCGCTTAGCCGGCTGTCAGTCAGTGCCAGGGTGCGGTTATAGCCGCCGCTCACTATGTACTGAACAATGACTGAAGCCACGCCGGCCGCGCCTCTATGACTGAAAGCTGGAGGCTGCCGTGGGGAATAAAGTGCATTTCCTCCCGGTAGCCGGCCTTTCAGTAAGACGCCCGGCAGCTTTATAAACCTGCAGATTAACCCCATATCTGCAGGTTAATAGCGTTTAGGGACATGACAGGTTCCCTTTAAAGTATAGAGTGAAAACCACCGGTGGCAGAGCTTCACCAAGGACAACTCACCGGCGTCTAAATGATGTGCACATACCCTTAGGCTACGTTCTCACAATGAGTTTTGGGTGAGTTTTTTATGCTGTATATTTTCGAAAAAAATTCAAGTAACCTATTTTACTTAATGGGGCAGAAAATCTGCTATATCTAAAACTCACTAGAAGCTCATTGTGGGGACGTAGCCTTATACCTCGAAAATCAGAGGGTCCGAGTCATCATTTTGCTTGTTTATTTAACAATTGATAGCATGTGAACCCCTCTTAGTAATCCTGCAAAACCTTTACTAAAATCTGTGCTGTGCCGTCATAGGGCCCAATACAACATTGTATTTTTTCAAGTCCCTTTTCTCTTTTGTATCATTTGATTTTTTTGTGCCAAATTCCTGAAAGTGGCACACCTGGTTCATGGATTTTGCCCAAAATCAAAACTGTATTTTTTTTGTCTTTAAACCTTTTTGTGTCTTTGTATCGCAAAAAAGTGGCATGCTAAAATGTTGCAAAGTTTGTGCAAAAAAACCTCCCGGACTACAGAACACAAAATCACTTGAAATATATTTGAGTAAAAATGTGACAACTTTTTAAAAAGTCACAATTAGATAATTAGCCGGAAACCCCATAATGATCAATGAAAAAAAAGGGAACGCTGCAGACTTCAAAAAGGCGCAAATTAAAAGAAGAACAAGGCGCAAATGAAAAACACTAAAAACTAGAAAAAAAAGGTGCAAATACTCTAATGAATTGTCCCATAGCTTTATAACAGTGCCATAATATGCAGCTTGTGTTGGAACACCCCCCATTATAAAGGGGAACGTGACATCTAGTAGTCAGGTGGTATTACATTTCCAGGAACAGCACAATATGGAGGTCACAGAAGATACATGAACTGTTCCTTCATGGAGGATATTTTATAAAATGAACACGCGGTATCTATACGCTATGGGGGAGTCACTTACATGAGGGTCCGCATGGTCCATAGCAATCTTGTGGAGGTCCAGCAGAGCCTTATTTACGCCCTTTTCAATTTTCAAGGCATTCTCCATAGCATTGGTGCCATTCCCCCATTCATCGGCCTCAGATTTGTGGAGCAAAAATGGACAAAACATTTCATTAATGGCGGATAAATAACGACTTCTATCTACGGATATCTACGCACAACCTGAAGTGACATTCCCTCCAGGTTTCATAATTTCACCTGATTTGTACCTTACAGTCCAAGTGTTTTCATCATCTAGGTAGATCCAGGTATGGGAGTAAGTTAGTAGCAGCGAGGGCTTCATGCTTCTTGGAGGACCAATACCGGCTTGGGATATTTTTATGGACGTTATTCCATAATGTCTACAAGTCTCAGAAACTCTATTTCTTCAGAGCAGATGTCCGTCCTGACAGACTATTGACCAACATCTGCTAATTGGCTGCAGAGGACATAACAAGTCATAGCAATGTCCGGAAAAAGCGGTGCTGAAGTCCTAAATGTAATAAGCTGGGGATGTGCAGTAGTGGACAACCCCTTTAATGAACTTGATTACTTAAAGGGGATGTCCACTAATCAGACAACCCCTTCTAAATCCCTATGTTTCTCCCCAGTAAAATAACACTTATATTCACCTTCGGTGTTGGTGTTGTACCAGCTGTCTCGGCACTGGCTCTCCCGGGGCTCATGTCACATAACAATGGCACTGGCATACCGCTAATAACGGCAGACCCCGCAGCTGCTTTGCAACTGTGAGACAGGTGGCGATGTCAGCACAGGCATCGGGCCCCCCGCATCCAGCATCACACTTTCAACTGTATCCGCATTCTGGATGCAGATACAATTGAAAGGAATGATGGAGGAGGGAACCGTCTGCTCCCTCCTCCATCATTCTCCTCTGTGCTTCTGATGTCTCAGCTCAGTGGACGTGATAACGTCCCAAAATCGCGTCCACTGTGCCGAGCTGAGCATAGTTTCAAACCACATGCTGCAAAGACCAGAACAGCAGGGGAATGGGGAGAGGTGAGTATTTTTTTTTTAATTAATAAGTAGTTTGTGAGGGCCATCATATTATTTGGAGGGCAAACTGGAAGGCCATGATACTATTTGTAGGGCTACTTGGAGGCCATCATATTATTTGAAGGGTTATTTGGGGGGCATCATCATATTTGGGGTGCTAAAATACTAATTTTAGGGCTGTCTTGGGGACCATCATACTATTTGGAGAACTATGTGGGGGCCATCATTCTACTATTTGGAGGATTATGTGGGGAGCATCATACTATTTGTAGTGCTCTGTGGGGGCCATTATACTACTATTTGAATGGCTATGTGTCAGGCTATCATACTATTTGGAGGGCTATGTGGGGACCGTTCTATTATTTGGAGAGCTGTATGGGGACTATTATACTATTTGGAGGCCTATGTGGGGTCCATTATATTATTTGGAGGGCTGGGTGGGGACTATTATATTGTTTAGAGGCTTATGTGAGGACTATTATTTTATTTGGAGCGTTGTGTTTGGGCCATTATACTATTTGGAGGGCTGTGTGGTGAGGGGCATTATACTGTATAAGTGGCTGACGGGGGTCATTATACTGCTTGGGTGGATAGTGGGGGCCATTACACTGTATGAGGACCATTATACAGTGTGGAGGGCTGTGCGGGGTCCATTATACTGTGTGGAGGGTTATGCGGGGGCCATCATACTGTGTAGAGGTCACTGGGGTTTATCATACTTTGCGGGGGTACTGTAGAGTCATCATACTGTATGTGTGGAGGGTACAGTGGAGAAATTCACTGTGGGGGTATCTTACTGTGTTTGGGGGCACATTTTTGGCCATTAAAGGAGTATCTTAGTACGTGGGAACACTAGGGGGCTTCAATTGGGGCAAAATTACTATGGAAGGGTTGCAAACTTGTGAGGTATGCTCTTCTGTGACCCCGCTGAATATTAATGTTTTTTTGTGGGGGCTTAATTATTACTTCTGCTATGGGACCCCATGATTTCCATGTATGCTCAGGGAAGGTGATAAATCATAAATTAGCTGAATGGAGCTCAAAAGAATAAAAACAAGAGTAGTTACTTCTCCAGTCAGATCAAACTCACTGATGATATCCCAGTTAACTCATTCTGCAGCCAGCAATAGAAATCTTGCTTTAATCTGTTCATATAATCTTATATTTGTGATTCTGCTATTACTATGATGTGGCGTTCTCATCGCAGGCGTTGATACCATGTAAAGGCCTCATACAGGGTCGGACTGGGGTGCCTAGGGCCCACCAGGAGAATTGACTCTAGGGGTCCACACTACAGCATCCATAAACGGTTGAATTACTCGTTCATTTTTCGGCCTCTCCCACTAAAACGTGTGCCTTTTAGCAAACTATACAGTGTGTAAAAGAGAACTGTATTGTGTAGTGCACTATATCAAAGTGTTTCTTGTTAACCAACTTATTTATTGTAGTTAACAGAATCTGTAATTTACAATCAGTAGCGGTTTTTCTTACACATGGCCATTCCTTGTCCTAGGTAAACCACCCAGTCCCTCAGCCAACTTAAACAATTTTCAAAGTGAAGAAAAAGTCATAATCACACAGCCTCACTGCGCATGCGCTTTAACGCGCTATGTTCCCAGAGCATGCGCAGTGAATCTGGTAATCACAGAGCCTCACTGCGCAGGGGGCCGGACATCTACAAGTGCGCCTGCGTCCCACAATATCAGCGCTGGTCAGGAACAGGATTCAAATACATGGACGGCGCCAGCAGTGAGTGAATGCTGCGCACGCCCTTGACTGAATATGACAAGCACGCCCCTATGATTGAAAAAGCAGGTAGGATATAAGTAGGGCCGGCGTCAGCACCCGGCGCACCCGGGCAAGTGCCGGGGCCCTGAGCAGGCAGGGGGGCCCACTGGCGGTCGCGCACCCCGTTGGGCTATGGGCGGAGGAGAGCAGTGTCAGCGCTCGCCCTTCTCCCCCGCTTGCTCAGGGCCCCGGCAGCCGGATACTTACCTCTCCCCGTGCCTCTGCAGATCCGCCGTCTTCCTGCTCTGCGCTCTCTGTGACGTCTCAGGTCAGAGGGTGCGGTGAAGTCTTTCTGACGCGCCCCTGGGCCTGTGTCGCGCTGCGTTGCGCACGCGGGAGCTTACCCGGAGCCGGATCTCTTGAGGGTTGTAGTCTCGTGGCGGTGATCCGGTCCGTGCCCAGGGAGTCAGACTAAGTGGCGCTGTATTAGCGGTAGATGTTGGACGACTACGCCACCCGTTGAATGCAGCGAAGGAGCTGCCGCTGCAGGGCAGACCGCTGAGGCCGGTGGTAGGATTGTGCAGCGTGATAGTATCACCCCCAACGGGAGGGGTATGGCCTCAGGGCAGCCGACGTGGATGATGGGGGTAGCAGGAACCACTCGGAGACGGTACGGTGTAGTTCAGGGTCTTTACTGGTGACAAAGATAGACCCTCCCGGAGTACTGCTAGCGATTGGGGCCTGGTCAGTCCTTGAGCAGATGGGATCTCCCCTGGCCAGGCGGAGTTGTAGGCCTCCCAATCTAACTGTACTCTTCTGGCTACCTTGCTAGAGGCGGTATAAGTAGCCCACGTCCCTGAGTGTACCGTGTGGTGCTCACCCGTATGGCCGGTGACTCGGGGCCTTCTAGTAGCTTCCGCTCCACGACGGCGGTGCTGTCGAATCAATTTGTGAAGCACCTAGGGGTTCCAAGTGCTCACTATGCATCTAGATAGGTGCCTTGGGGGGTCTAGTTTCCAAAATGGGGTCACTTGTGCGGGAGCTCCAATGTTTGGGCACACAGGGACTCTCTAAATGCAACATGGTATCCGCTAACAAATTGAATGGAAAATCGGCTCAAATTGTTAGCGGACACCACATTGCGTTTGGAGAGCCCCTCTGTGCCCAAACTTTGGAGCTCCCCCACAAGTGACCCCATTTTGGAAACTAGACCCCCCAAGGCACCTTTCTAGATGCATAGTGAGCACTTGGAACCCCCAGGTGCTTCACAAATTGATTCGTAAAAATGAAAAAGTGAAAAATAAACACTTTTTCATTTTTATGAATCAATTTGTGAAGCACCTAGGGGTTCCAAGTGCTCACTATGCATCTAGATAGGTGCCTTGGGGGGTCTAGTTTCCAAAATTGGGTCACTTGTGGGGGAGCTCCAATGTTTGGGCACACAGGGACTCTCTAAATGCAACATGGTATCCGCTAACAAATTGAATGGAAAATCGGCTCAAATTGTTAGCGGACACCACATTGCGTTTGGAGAGCCCCTCTGTGCCCAAGCTTTGGAGCTCCCCCACAAGTGACCCCATTTTGGAAACTAGACCCCCCAATGCACCTTTCTAGATGCATAGTGAGCACTTGGAACCCCCAGGTGCTTCACAAATTGATTCGTAAAAATGAAAAAGTGAAAAAAAAACCACTTTTTCATTTTTACGAATCAATTTGTGAAGCACCTAGGGGTTCCAAGTGCTCACTATGCATCTAGATAGGTGCCTTGGGGGGTCTAGTTTCCAAAATGGGGTCACTTGTGGGGGAGCTCCAATGTTTGGGCACACAGGGACTGTCTAAATGCAACATGGTATCCGCTAACAAATTGAATGGAAAATCGGCTCAAATTGTTAGCGGACACCACATTGCGTTTGGAGAGCCCCTCTGTGCCCAAACTTTGGAGCTCCCCCACATGTGACCCCATTTTGGAAACTAAACCCCCCAAGGCACCTTTCTAGATGCATAGTGAGCACTTGGAACCCCCAGGTGCTTCACAAATTGATTCATAATAATGAAAAAGTGAAAAAAAAAACACTTTTTCATTTTTATGAATCAATTTGTGAAGCACCTGGGGTTCCAAGTGCTCACTATGCATCTAGATAGGTGCCTTGGGGGGTCTAGTTTCCAAAATGGGGTCACTTGTGGGGGAGCTCCAATGTTTGGGCACACAGGGACTCTCCAAATGCAACATGATATCCGCTAACAATTTGAGCCGACAATTTGTTAGCGGATATCATGTTGCATTTGGAGAGTCCCTGTGTACCCAAACATTGGAGCTCCCCCACAAGTGACCCCATTTTGGAAACTAGACCCCCCAAGGCACCTTTCTAGATGCATAGTGAGCACTTGGAACCCCAGGTGCTTCACAAATTGATTCATAAAAATGAAAAAGTGTTTTTTTTTTCACTTTTTCATTTTTACGAATCAATTTGTGAAGCACCTGGGGGTTCCAAGTGCTTACTATGCATCGAGATAGGTGCCTTGGGTGGTCTAGTTTCCAAAATGGGGTCACTTGTGGGGGAGCTCCAAAGTTTGGGTACAGAGGGCCTCTCCAAACGCAATGTGGTGTCCGCTAACAATTTGAGCCGATTTTCCATTCAATTTGTTAGCGGATACCATGTTGCATTTAGAGAGTCCCTGTGTGCCCAAACATTGGAGCTCCCCCACAAGTGACCCCATTTTGGAAACTAGACCCCCCAAGGCACCTTTCTAGATGCATAGTGAGCACTTGGAACCCCAGGTGCTTCACAAATTGATTCATAAAAATGAAAAAGTGTTTTTTTTTTCACTTTTTCATTTTTACGAATCAATTTGTGAAGCACCTGGGGGTTCCAAGTGCTTACTATGCATCTAGATAGGTGCCTTGGGGGGTCTAGTTTCCAAAATGGGGTCACTTGTGGGGGAGCTCCAATGTTTGGGCACACAGGGGCTCTCCAAACGCAACATGGCGTCCGCTAACAATTTGAGCCGATTTTCCATTCAATTTGTTAGCGGACACCATGTCGCGTTTGGAGAGCCCGTGATGTGCCTAAACAGTGGAGCTCCCCCACAAGTGTCCCCATTTTGGAAACTATACCCCTCAAGGATTTTATTAAGGTGTATAGTGAACATTTTGAACCCAGAGGTACGGCACAGAATTTGTTTACATTAGGTCATCATATTGAATAAGTTGTCATTATTCTTGAGCGCAAGTGCTCGCTACTTGAGTTTGCATCGGGTACTCAGGTATGCACCATGTACAGCGTGTGCTTGAGTGACATGCTCGAGTCCCTGCTCCGCATGTTTCACGGTTATTAGGCACCCAAAAAAAAACATGCGGGGATCGCTCGTGCATGGCAGGCAATCCCCGTAAAGTTTTTTGGCCGCGAAGCATATGGGGCAGAGACTCGAGCATGTCACTGAAATACCCACGATACTCAATGCATACCAGAGCACCCGATGCAAACTCAAGTAGCGAGCACTTGCTCTCAACACTAGTCACCATATCGTCATCTTTTTTTCTTACTTTTGAAAAAAATCCCAACCCCAGCCCTAGACCTAGTGACGCGCCCCCTGGGCCATATTCTTTAGGGGAATATCCGGAGCCGGATCAGATGGGGGTTGTAGTCTTCCGAGTGGCTGTGACCCGGTCCGTGCCCAGGGTGTCAAGCTCAGTTGTATGTGGCAGTCCTACAGATGTTATTAAGTTCTTAATGTCGACTACGCCACCCGTTGTATTGCGGTCACTATGGCCGCCGCTGCAGCAGGGTCCGCTGAGGCTGATGGTGTTGGTGCAGCTTTTGGTAGTATAACCCCCAACGGGTGGGGTATAGCCTCAGGGGGTCAGGTGCAGAGGATGGGGGTTGTGGTGGTGCAGCATAGATGTTAAATGAAGACAGAGTCGGGTTGTGCAGTTTAGGGTATTTACTCACTGCTGATGTTCCGGTCACTCCAGCTTCAAGTGACCACCCGAGCCGTGCTGCGTCCACCAGGTCCTGGATTCAGCAAACCCCCAAACAAGTCCGGAGCGTGACCCTGAGCTCTCCTTCTGTCCTTTCCTCTGGCCGTCCCCACTAGTGATCCACCTAGGTCCAGCTCCCTCGGGCCTTCTGTTGGGAGACCCTTGGCCTTGGGTTCCCTGACCCTCCACGTGGTTTGCCTTCGGGGTGGATGTGGTGGGTGGCCGTGGCAGACGCTGCCCACGGCCTCCGGTCTCTGGCTAGGGTGTGCTTTTGCCCCCACCAGTTTGGGATCCGGTACCCTATTGCCGACTCTTCACCCGGGGATTGAATTTGGGTTCTCAGAGTCCTCTCTTTGTCTCCTCTGGGTCTTTCTTCTCTGCTCCACTCTCTCTCTGCAGGCTCATCTGGACCTCTGCTTCTTACTCTGACAGACTGACCCTGATCTCTGATGGTGCCCACCTTATATACACCCTCTATGTGTGAGCTCAGGCGACCAGCACCCAATGAGCTCCTATCTTTACCCAGGCTGCTCCCCCTATCTGCCCCTACACTACTTGGGATGTTCCACCCCCCTCCCACTCCAGCCAGGAACAGACTCGGTCGTACCTGCACATTTCTAAGTGGGAGTACCGTTGGTCTGTTCCTCGGAAATGGGATGTGTGTAGTGCATGCAGCCTACCGAGCTCAGGTCCACACTCCATCCTTACCCGGGAGTGGAATATCACACCTCTGGGTTGAGGTGCAATACCCCTGTAGCAGCCGAATCCTCAGGGTGCTACACTAGCACAACCCTAGCCCTAGCACAACCCTAGCACTAGCACAACCCTAGCCCCAGCACAACCCTAGCCCCAGCACAACCCTAGCCCCAGCACAACCCTAGCCCCAGCACAACCCTAGCCCCAGCACAACCCTAGCCCCAAACCCAGCCCTAACCCTAGCCCAATCCTAACCCAAGAGTTTATTTTTGACGCCGTTCCTTGTGCGGTATAAGTGATTAGACGACTTTATTCTTCGGGTCGGTGTGATTACAGCAATGCCAGAATCATATGGGGTTTTTATGACTGACATCTGTCACACACTAAAAGACGCATTTTTTGTAAAATCTAGTTTTTGCATCGCCATATTTTGAGAGCTATAATTTTTCCTGATTTTGGCAGACAGTCATGTGACGGCTCGTTTTTTGCGGGATGACTTGACGTTGTTATTGGTGCCATTTTCAGGCACGTGACATTTTTTGATCGCTTTCTATTCCGATTTTTGGGAGGCAGAATAAACAAAAACCAACAATTCAGGAATTGTTTTTTTTTTTTTTTTTTTATTCTGTTCCGCGTGTGGTAAAATTGATGAGGTAGCTTTATTCTTCGGGTCAGTACGTTTACAGCGGTACCACATTTGTATAATTTTTCTATGTTTTGGCGCTTATACACAATAAAAGCTATTCTATAGAAAAAAATATTTTTTAGCATCGCTTTATTCTGAGAGCTGAAACTTTTTTATTTTTCGGCTGATGGAGCTGTATGGCGGCTTGTTTTTTGTGGGACGAGATGACGTTTTCAGCGGTATCATTTTTATTTATATGCGTCTTTTTGATCGCGTGTTATTCCACTTTTTGTTTGGCGGTATGGTGATAAAGCATTGTTTTTTGCTGCGTTTTTTTTTTTTTTTTTTTACCGTGTTCACTGAAGGGGTTAACTAGTGGGACAGTTTTATAGGTCAGGCTGTTCCGGACGCGGCGATACCAAATATGTGTACTTTTATTGTTTTTTTTTTATTTTTTTTATAATAATATTTATTGATGGGTACATTATATTTTTATTTTTGGTGTATTATTTTTTTTATTTTTTTATAATATTTTTGCACATTTTTTTTTTTTTTTTTCCACTTTCAGACAGTTTGTACACCTTATTACTTTGTCCCACTCTGGGACTTTCACTTTTTTTTTTCTGATCGCCTGCATGGCATAGGAATGGAGCACCATCCCTATGCCATGCAGGCTGTCAGAAGTGCACAGTGTTAAGATTGCTTGGAGATGCACTGCGCATGTCCAAGCAATCTTCCTGCTCTCTGGTGACCCGGATGTTGTCATGACGACATCGGGTCGTCATGGCAACACCCGGGAAGCAGCTGCAGTCTGCGCTGGAAGCCGGAAGAGGAGGTATCGCCGATCACCTCCCCTTGCCCCCGCAATGCCGCGATCGATTTCGATCGACTTCGATCGCAGCATAGCGGGGGTTAATGTGCTGGGAGCGGTGCAGGACCGCTCCCTGCACATAGTACCGGGTGTCAGCTGTGACAATCAGCTGACACCCGGCGGCGATCGCGCCCGCACAGCCTGTGTGCGCGCGCGATCGCCATGACGTACTAATACGGGTCTGGCTCTTAAGTCCCAGGGCACAGACGCGTATTAGTACGTCAAATGTTATTAAGGGGTTAAAGTGTGAATGACTTGATACTGTGGGTTCAAATGCAATACCCGTCCCCGCATCATCCCTGCAGTAACAAACCTACAACTCCCAGCAGGCCCGGAAGGGTTAAATCTGACAGTGCATGCTGGGAGTGGTACATATCAGAGGGTAAACCACTCAAATTATTATTATTTTACATCTTATTTTAGCAGTGCAGTGTGTATATACAGATACTGAGAATTACACCCAGTATACAGGACAGGAGAATTGGTTCTATCCAGTGTATATACTGTATATACAGAATAATACATATACAGAATTACACCCAGTATAGAGGACAGAAGTGGTACTCTGCAATATATATGTATATATTATATATACAGACACACACATTATACAGTATATACATATACACTGTGTTCAGGAATATAGAGCGGAGCAGTGTATATACTATATAATGTATAGATATGGCAGTGAATAGAATGTGGATTCCACACCATATACGCAGCACCATACTATCTAACCGTCTGTACACTATATACTGCATATAGTAGCATATATAGACCCTTGTAGCGTCTGTGTGCACACCCTCCATGCACTTAATAGCCCTCTGTGGCCATACACATACTGGCTGGTGAGCGGTTCATGCAGCGTTATGTGCAGACCCTATTTAGTGTATAATGGTTGTATCATACAATATAAGCACATTTTATCATTTACCTTTCGTGTCTCCCTATTTCCTCATAGATTGTAGCTTGCGAGCAGGGCCCTCACTCCTCTTGGTATCTGAGTTATGTTTATTCTGTAATGTCTTTATTGTCTGTACAAGTCCCCTTTGTAATGTAAAGTGCTTTTTCAATAAATTTGCAAAAAATTTCTACATTTCTGTTTTTTTTCAGTCAAGATGGGGTGCAGAGTCTACTTTAATGAGAAGAATAATGAACTTTTTAGAATTTACCAAATGGCTGCAATGAAATATAGGAGGCCAAATGCATTGTATATGTCATATAGGAGGCAGAGAGTGCGGTCTGTTTGTCATATATGAGGTAGAAAGTGCGATCTATACATCATATAGGAGGTATGAAATAGACAGCACTCACCAATGGATGCCAAAAAAAGATCCTTTTATTTCAGATCCAGCATACAGACGTTGCGGCTGGTTCAGGGGTGCGGGAGTGAACTATACTGGACCCGTAGTGGCGCTGCTTGTGCGCGAAACGGCCGTCGTCCTCTTTTCACCCCTGAACCAGCCACAACGTCTGTACGCTGAATCTGAAATAAAAGGATCTTTTTTTGGGATCCATTGGTGAGTGCTGTCTTTTTCATACTTCCTTGGACATTTGATTAACACTGCTTATTTAGACATTGCACCTCCTGATGTGGATAGCCAACGGCTAAAAAACCCGTTTGGGAAGATTTGGGAACTGGTGGCGGCATACTTCACTTCTATGTGGTATACATCATATTGACCCCACACATGACATATATCGCACTCTCGGCCTCCTATATGACGTACAGACTGCACATTCGGTCTCCTATAATATATACTTTATATATCAGGCTGAGTGTGTTGTATACGTCATATAGGCCCGCACTCTCAGCCTCCTATATGACATATACACTGTATAATTCATGAGTCCAAGAGTGTGATCTATATTTCATATAGGAGGTAGAGAGTGTGATCTATTATGTCATATAGGCCCCATATATAACGTATACCGCACTCTTGGTCTCCAATGTGACATACAAACTCTTGGCCTCCTATATGGCATAGGGCTCTTTCATACATCCGGATATTTCCGGTACTGGAAAAAACAGTACCGGAGATATCCGTGTCAGTGTGGCATACGTGTGCTCCATCAGGATCACACATACCGTACCACCACTTGGGAATCAGCGGTACAGTTTGTGCTGTTCCCAAGCACCGGGTGCTGAAGGAATCGCTCATCACTGTCCCCTGCCGGCGCTGCAATCAGTGTTAGCAAGGGACAATGAAGAGACAATGTTGAAAGTAGTATTCACCTCCAAATGTCTCCAAAACCTGTAAAAATAATACTAAAATTAAAAAAAACAACAATATATTCACCTGGCTTAAAGTGACCACACACGATGAGGAGCGTAGGAGAATGACTTGCTGCAGTGAGCGGTCCCCCGACCTATGCTGAGCTCAGTGAGCATAGGGGCCTGCTCGCTGCAGGGAGTCAAGCTCCTCAGCGTGTGTGGTCGCCTCAAGCCAGGTGAATATGTTTTTTTTAATTTTCTTATATTTACAGGTTTTGGCAACATCGGGAGGTGAACCTACTGCTCTCAACATTGTCCCTTGCTAGCGCTGATCGCTGATTCCTTAAGCACCTGGGAACAGCATGAACTGTACCGCTAATTCCCAGGCGCCGGTATGTGTCACACCAACGACACACGCACGTCATCTGTGTGCTCGTGTGCGGGACGTTTTTCGGCCCGTGCAGTGTATAAAAAAAACTGACATGTCAGCGTGTTTTGCCCACGGACACACGGTCCGTGGAAACAGTATATACTTTATGTAGGAGGCCGAGTGCGCTGTACATCATGTAGGTCTGCACTCTAGGCCTCATATAAAACGTATACCGCACTCTCAGCCTCCTATAGTCTATACTTTATATAGGAGGCCGAGTGCGTTGTACATCTTGTAGGTCCGCACTCTAGGCCTCATATAAAACGTATGCCGCACTCTCAGCCTCCTATAGTCTATACTTTATATAGGAGGCCGAGTGCGTTGTACATCATGTAGGCCCGCACTCTAGGCCTCATATAAAACGTATACTGCACTCTCAGCCTCCTATAGTCTATACTTTATATAGGAGGCCGAGTGCATTGTACATCATGTAGGCCCGCACTCTAGGCCTCATATAAAATGCATACCGCACTCTCAGCCTCCTATATGGCATATACACTGTCTGTATATGTCATATAGGAGGCCAAAAGTATGATCTACATGTCATATAGGAGGCCTAGAGTGCAATGCATAATGTATAAAATAAATTATATTATTGTTGGCCAGTGCTGGGAACACTCACTCATAAAAACCTTATTGAATATTTGGCACGGTACTTTTGACATGAAATTAAAGCAGTGAGAGCTGTAGGCCTGCAGCCTTGTTTCCAATTCCAGTGTGCAAATTGAAGTGGTCAGTGGGGCGCTAGAAACTGGATAAGGCGCTGGAAAAGGATAAAACAAACCTCTTTATTTAAGTATTAATGCCCACAACGCATTTCTGCAGCGGTCTGCTGCCTTCATCAGGTGGAGTTATTGTTTCCAATTCCAGGCCAGGTTGGAGAGTTGAACTGTAGAGGACGGTCACTGTCCACATATCCAGCCCCGGAACCGGTATAAAAAAGCCCAGAATCAGAGCAGGAGAGAAGGGGGCGGTGCGCCGGTGCTGGTGCCACCACCCGGTCCGGAACAGGTATTACTACAGGGGAGTAGGCCAGAACAGGTAAGGAGCCGGGATGGGACCACATCAGAAGCCCGGGAGCAGGGAGAGCAGAGCGAGACGTCGGGTTCGTTGGCGCCAGCGTATCATAGGAGGACGGCCCCGGAGCTGAGAGAGAGCACTGCAGAGCGTGGCCAGAAGAGAGCGGCGTCAGCGTCAGTGTCACCTGACACCACACCACAGTCTGCCAGCCAGCGGGAAAGCAGAGCGCAGTGCGTGTCACCACCCAGAAAGAGTCCATCCTCAGGGACTACTCACGTGGTAAGTATGCTGCATGCACGTCACTGCAGGCCCGCTGTCACCAATGAATGTTCAGTGCACGCGACGCTACATTTCCTTCAGCCGCGCTTTTAAAGGGCCCACATTTTTAAAGGGCCCCCGCCACCAATTTTCTCACTCTCATATTGGGGCCCACCGGGAAATTTCCCGATTTCCCGCCAGGCCAGACCGACCCTGGAATTAACTCCATTCTGGAGGTTTCAGTCATGAGCCGTCTAGATTGGATTTGATCCTATGAGGAAAACGCTCCAGCAACTCTATTCTAGTCAGGTCAGCAATGAACTGTACAGAATAGAGGCTACAGGGAGATCATCTAAAAATCCACTCCGATCTAGATAGCTCAATGGTGAATCAGCTAGAATGGAGTTGCTCAAATGAGGTCCTCAAAAAAGCCACTCCGATCCAGTGTGGTAAATTATGAGGACTCTGTCTCTGCGCTCTGTTACGTTTCTCCCCGTGAGGCTCCGCTCACTCTCCGAAAAACTCAATTCCAGTCTCTTCAGCACGAAACTGTACAGTCATGGCCAAAAGTATTTAGAATGACACCAAAATTATATTTTCACATGATCTGCTGGCCTCTGGTTTTTATTAGTGTTTGTCTGATGTTTATATCACATACAGAAATATAATTGCAATCATATTATGAGTACCAATAAGTTATATTGACAGTTAGAATGAGTTAATGCAGCAAGTCAATATTTTCAGTGTTGCCCCTTCTTCTTCAAGACCTCTGTAATTCTCCCTGGCATGCTCTCAATCAACTTTTGGACCAAATCCTGACTGATAGCAGTCCATTCTTGCATAATCAATGCTTGCATTTTGCCAGAATTTGTTGGTTTTTGTTTGTCCACCCGTCTCTTGATGATTGACCACAAGTTCTCAATGGGATTAAGATCTAGGGAGTTTCCAGGCCATGGACCCAAAATCTCTATGTTTTGTTCCATGAGCCATTTAGTTATCACCTTTGCTTTATGGCAAGGTGCTCCATCATGCTGGAAAAGGCATTGCTGGGCGCCAAACTGCTCTTGGACGGTTGGGAGAAGTTGCTCTTGGAGGACATTCTGGTACCATTCTTTATTCATGGCTGTGTTTTTAGGCAAGACTGTGAGTGAGCCAATTCCCTTGGCTGAGAAGCAACCCCACACATGAATGGTTTCAGGATGCTTTACAGTTGGCATGAGACAAGACTGGTGGTAGCGCTCACCTCTTCTTCTCCGAATAAGCTGTTTTCCAGATGTCCCAAACAGTCGAAAAGGGGATTCATCAGAGAAAATGACTTTGCCCCAGTCCTCAGCAGTCCACTCCCTGTACCTTTTGCAGAATATCAGTCGGTCCCTAATGTTTTTTTCTGGAGAGAAGTGGCTTCTTTGCTGCCCTCCTTGAAACCAGCCCTTGCTCAAAGAGTCTCCGCCTCACAGTGCATGCAGAAGCACTCACACCAGCCTGCTGCCATTCCTGAGCAAGCTCGGCACTGCTGGTAGTCCGATCCCGCAGCTGAAACAGTTTTAAGATACGGTCCTGGCGCTTGCTGGTCTTTCTTGGGCGCCCTGGAGCCTTTTTGACAACAATGGAAGCTCTCTCCTTGAAGTTCTTGATGATGCGATAGATTGTTGACTGAGGTGCAATCTTTGTAGCTGCGATACTCTTCCCTGTTAGGTCATTTTTGTGCAGTGCAATGATGGCTGCACGTGTTTCTTTAGGGATAACCATGGTTAACTGAAGAGAAACAATGATACCAAGAACCAGCCTCCTTTTAAAGTGTCCAGTGATGTCATTCTTACTTAATCATGATTGATTGATCGCCAGCCCTGTCCTCATCAACACCCACACCTGTGTTAATGGATCAATCACTAAAACGATGTTAGCTGCTCCTTTTAAGGCAGGACTGCAATGATGTAGAAATGTGTTTTGGGGGTTAAAGTTCATTTTCTGGGCAAATATTGACTTTGCAAGTACAGTAATTGCTGTTAAGCTGATCACTCTTTGACATTCAGGAGTATATGCAAATTGCCATTACAAAAAATGAAGCAGTAAACTTTGGAAAAATTACTATTTGTCTCAATCTCAATACTTTTGGCCATGACGGTAGAGAATGGGGTTGCTAAAAGATGTCCACAAAAAATCCACTCCGATCTAGATGGCTCAATGGTGAATCAGCTAGAATAGAGTTACTAAAATGAGGTCCTCAAAAAAGCCACTCCAATACAATGTTGTAAATTATGAGGACTCTGTTGCTGCGCTCTGTTATGTTTCTCCCTGCGAAGCTCCACTCACTCTTTGAAAAACTTGATTCCAGTCACCTCAGCACCAAACAGTACAGATTGGAGGCTACAAGGAACATCCTCAAAATACCCACTCCAATCTAGACGGCTCACTAGTGAATCAGCTAGAATGGAGTTGCTCAAATAAGGTCCTCAAAAAATCCACTCCAATACAATGTTGTAAATTATGAGGATTCTGTTGCTGCGCTCTGTTACGTTTTTCCCCACGTAAAACTGAATGATCAGCGCTGTGTGTGATTATTTATATTACAAAAAGCGATAATAAAATGCAAGTTCGATTAATTATGAAAAAAATAAAATTTTGCCCTTTGGAAATATGTAATAAATATAACAGTTTGAGCAAGTACTTAAAAAATAAAAACATGAAATCATTAGAATTATAAGGCTGATATATATCTACAATGTGTGTACATTCCAATTCCACTACATTGCAGGCTATGAGTATCCGGGAATCTGCTCCATTCTGGACATTGGAGGTGATTTTTTGAGGAACTTCAGTGTAGAAACTGAACTGTCTAGAATGGAGAAGCTGCAGAGAGATCATCAAAATATCCCTCCGATCCAGTCACCTCACCAGTGAATCAGCTAGAGTGGAGATGCTGGAATGAGGACCACAAAATATCCCTCCGATCCAGTCACCTCACCAGTGAATCAGCTAGAGTGGAGCTGCTAAAATGAGGACCACAAAATATCCCCCCGATCCAGTCACTTCACCAGTGAATCAGCTAGAGTGGAGATGCTGGAATGAGGACCACAAAATATCCCCCCGATCCAGTCACTTCAGTAGTGATCCGTCTAGAGTGGAGCTGATAAAATGAGGACCACAAAAAAGCAACTCCAAACTAGACGGCTCAATGGTGAATCAGCTAGAATGGAGTTGATTGTTTGAGGACCACAAATAATCAACTCCAAACTAGATGCAACCCTACTCTGACTGCAATCACCCAGCTACAGCATCACCACGCCTCAGCAACAGGCTGTGTCCGCGCATGTGACGCGCCCCTGGGCCTGTGTCGCGCTGCGTTGCGCACGCGGGAGCTTACCCGGAGCCGGATCTGTTGAGGGTTGTAGTCTCGTGGCGGTGATCCGGTCCGTGCCCAGGGAGTCAGACTAAGTGGCGCTGTATCAGCGGTAGATGTTGGACGACTACGCCACCCGTTGAGTACAGCTAAGGAGCTGCTGCTGCAGGGCAGACTGCTGAGGCCGGTGTAGAATTGTGCAGCGTGATAGTATAACCCCCAACGGGAGGGGTATGGCCTCAGGGCAGCCGACGTGGAAGATGAGGGTAGCAGGAACCACTCAGAGACGGTGCGGTGTAATTCAGGGTCTTTACTGGTAACAACGATAGACCCTCCCGGAGTACTTGCTAGCGAACGGGGCCTGGTCAGTCCTTGAGCAGATGGGATCTCCCCTGGCCAGGCGGAGTTGTAGGCCTCCCAAACTGACTGTACTCTTCTGGCTACCTTGCTAGAAGCGGATATAAGTAGCCCACGTCCCTGAGTGTACCGTGTGGTGCTCACCCGTATGGCCGGTGACTCGGGGCCTTCTAATGGCTTCCGCTCCACGATGGCGGCGCTGGTCCCACGCGTGTGACCGTGCCTTCGGGTTTCTGGGCCTGAGGACCTGAAATCCCCTGCCGGTCGGCTTCTGCTGCTGGGTAAGAGTTAGTCCCCACAGCCTCGGACGCCGGGTCCGGTAAGAAAACTTCTCAGTCAGGGCGAGCTCTGCAGCTGCCAGCCCCTGACTTGTAGTAGTATTGCTCCCACTGAGCTTCTGCTGTTTCTTCCTGTGACTGTTTCTTGTCTCTACTCTCCTTGACTGACTAACCCTGCTTCAGCCCCGGGTTTATATAGGGGAAGGTCTTCCCCTCCCAAGACTGGGCAGGAGGTGTGGCATGCACAGGATCCCTGACCAAAGGACCTCCCACCTGCTCTCAGACATAACATTACATTACTGTGGGAAACCAGACCCCTGGGGTGCCACATTCCCCCCTAGTGAAATTTAGTACTCCGGGACTAAACATATTTTAGAAAAACATAACAAGATATAACAACAATAATAGTACAAATAAGAAGAAACACATAAAGGTGGTCACGGCATGTCCGTAACCGGGTGTAGTCTTTGAAGAAAAGCAAGGTGTCCATTTCACCAAAACAGGGAGACGTAACCAGGTAGGGGTTTGTCCTGCCCCGAGTCCTTAACAGTCTTTAGTCCGTCCTGGGTTACGCTCCAACTATGTACAAAGGATTCCCGGTAAATCCACCAAGGACTCCTACAAATAACTAGAAACACAAAATTATACACAAGCAACAATGCACAGGTAAACATAAATAAAACAATTTATACACTTCAAATCCTCCAACGTGCGGGTAACTGGCCTCTAGTGGCCCTAGTGGACCTACGGAGCTGACTGTCTAGCCCTGAACTACAGGGTGTAGGAGCTGTCAAGGGTAAACTGGGCAGCTGTCTACCGGCTCTTTGGCTCACTAGGGATATGGCAGGCTCACTGCAAGCAGAGGGTTGATCCTCCTGGTCTGCGGGTGTGGGGTCTTCTGCCTCCTGGACCGGCTGTTCTTCCAGCTCTACCTGTTGCTCCGTAGGTGCTTGGGATGCTGGTTGGAGGAAGGTGAGTACGGGTACAACAACTGCACCATTGACTTGAGTCCAAGACCGAGGGAAGTCCCCGAGCACAGTACTAACCATATCTTCCCTTTCCTCTACGGGTCGATGGTCTTCTTGTTCCTCTTCAGGGTTCCTCAGTTGTTCGGGACACTTCTTCAGGTGGTCCCGGGATACAATGGCTGTAGTTTCCCCTCCGTCTTTACTGATGGTACAAACCTTCGGGTTCTCGTGGCTTGAGGGCAGTACGGTGTACGGGTCCTTCTCCCACTGGTCGTCCAACTTGTGGAGCCGTCTCTTCCTCTTCAAGACCTCCTCTCCGGGTACCAGGGGAACAGCGGGAGCATACTGGTTGTAAGTTTTCTCTTGTCTTTCCCTAGCCTGACAGAGACTTCGCTCCACGCTCTCCTGTACTTTCCGGTACTGCTGCTGCCTCTCTGTGTCCCAGTCTGCTTCTGGTGAAGTGTCCTCGGGTGTCAGGACTCCCATTTCCAGGTCAACAGGTAACTTACCAGGTCTTGCCCTCATTAGGTAAGCCGGGGTACAGTTGGTGGAACCTACCGGGATGTGGTTGTATAGGTCCACCAGATCGGGCAGCTTCTCAGGCCACAGACTGCGTTCTTCCAGGGGCAACGTTTTCAGAAGATCCATTACCACCTGGTTCATTTTCTCACAAAGTCCATTAGTTTGCGGATGATAGGGTGTCGTCCTTATCTTCCGGCAGCCATACAGAGTGCAGAATTCTTGGAAGACCTCCGCTTCAAAGGCAGGTCCCTGGTCTGTCAACACTTGGTCCGGGTACCCGTGTGGACGGCAGAAATGCTGCTGGAAGGCTCTCGCTGCTGTTCGAGCTGTTAAGTCCTTGACGGGGACGACAACCAAGAACCGGGAGTAGTGATCCACGATAGTTAGTGCGTAGACGTAGCCACTTCTGCTTGGGGTCAGTTTTACATGATCCAAGGCTACCAGTTCCAACGGCTGCCGGGTGACGATGGACTGCAGGGGAGTCTTCTGGCTGGCACGATCCTTCCTTCTTAGGTTGCACGGGCCACAGTCTCTGCACCACTTCTCAATGGTTCCCCTCATGCCTACCCAGTGGAATCGCTCGCGCAGCAGGAACTCCAGCTTCTTCCACCCGAAGTGTCCAGCTCCGTCGTGGTATGCCTCCATCACCATGGCTGCGTCTCTTCGTGGCACCACTACTTGCCAGAGTAGTTCATGCGTCCGGGAGTTAACCATTCTGCGGCACAACTTCCCCTTGTAAAGGAACAGTCGACTCCTCTCTGCCCATAGTTGTTTGGCTTCCTCCGGAGCGTCTGGTTCAAGGCAAGCCTCCGGGCGAGTCAGCATCTCCTTCACCAGTCGGACGGCAGGGTCGCTGTCTTGCGTTTCCGCCCAGTTGTAGTGAGGTAAGGGGTTCAACGTAGCAACCTGCTTACTCCTTACCCGGTGGGAGTACTGGATAGTCCCATGACGGTGGAACGCAGGGAGTTCAACTTCTTCCAGTCCCTCCGGATCTTCTCCTTCGTCCGGCAGGTTGGGCATCCTGGACAGGGCGTCCGCGTTGGTATTGGAGCGTCCGGCCCGGTATTTGATTGTGAACTCGTAGTTGGACAGACGGGCCATCCACCTCTGCTTCAGGGCACCGAGTCTTGCCGTGTCCAGGTGTGTCAACGGGTTGTTATCCGTGTACACGGTGAACCGGGAAGAAGCGAGGTAATGCTTAAAGCGCTCGGTGACTGCCCATACTACGGCCAGGAACTCTAGCTTAAATGAGCTGTAATTCTCGGGATTCCTTTCGGTGGGTCGCAGCTTTCGGCTGGCGTAGGCGATTACTCGTTCCTTCCCCTGCTGGATCTGGGACAGTACGGCTCCTAGCCCGATGTTACTGGCGTCGGTGTAGAGGATAACGGGCTGGCTATAATCCGGGTACGCCAGGATTTCGTCCCCCGTGAGGGCCATCTTCAGCTGGCGGAAGGACTCTTCTTCCAGCTCCTCCCATTTGAAGGGCGGCTTCTGGTTCTTGGCCTTCCGGGACTGGCCTATCAGGAGGTCCTGCATAGGTGCTGCCTTTTTGGTGAAACCGGGAATAAACCTTCGGTAGTAGCCTACCAACCCGAGGAACTGCCGCACTTCTTTTACGCTGGAGGGGCTTGGCCATTCCTTAATTGCGGTGATCTTATCAGGGTCGGGAGCCACTCCGTCAGCGCTCACCACGTGTCCCAGGTACTGCACCTTTGGTTTCAGGAGGTGACACTTGGAGGGTTTCACCTTTAGGCCGTAACTCGCCAGAGCTTCGAACACTTCCGCCAGGTGTTTCAGGTGGTCCTCATACATCTTGGAATATACGATGACATCGTCCAGGTACAACAGGACCGTCTCGAAGTTTCTGTGGCCCAGACAACACTCCATTAGTCGTTGGAAGGTTCCTGGTGCGTTGCAGAGTCCGAACGGCATGCAGGTGAACTCGCTAAGTCCCATCGGGGTGGTGAATGCGGTCTTCTCCCGGTCCGCCTCTGCTACAGGAACCTGCCAGTACCCGCTAGTGAGATCCAAGGTAGAGAAGAAGTTAGCAGATCTTAAAGCAGCCAATGACTCCTCTATCCTTGGTAAGGGGTACGCATCCTTGTGTGTGATACGGTTGATTTTCCGGTAATCTACACACATCCTCATGGTGTTGTCTTTTTTTCTGACTAAGACTAGTGGAGCTGCCCAGGGGCTACAGCTATCCCTGATCACCCCAGCCTCCTTCATGTCTCTAAGCATCCCCTTGGCGTGTTGGTAGTGTGCAGGGGGTACGGGTCGATACCTCTCTTTTATGGGAGGATGGTCTCCCGTGGGGATGTGGTGTTCTACCCCCTTGACTCGCCCGAAGTCTAACGGGTGTTTACTAAACACTCTCTCGTACTCTTGAACCACCCGATAGACTCCCTGTTTCTGATGTGAGGGAGTGGAGTCAGTACCCAAATATAGTTGCTGACACCAGTCCTCCTTTGTTTTCTTAGAGCCGTTACCTTGCTCCGGGTGAGATGGAGGCAAGGGTTCCACAGATTGTATAGCATTTTGGTTAATGGTATATAATTTGGCTAGCGTGGCATACCGGGGCAGGTACACTTCCCTCTTCCCGATATTGATTATGCGAACGGGCACCCTCCCATGGCGTACATTAACCACCCCCCGTGCTGTCAAGATGGTGGGCCTACTGTCTGAGTAAACTGGTTCTACCATTGCCTGGTAATCTCTACCTCTCAGACCAATAGCTGCCCGGCACCAAATCATCATTTCACTTTTTGGGGGCATGGCAATAGGAAAAGGGTCACACATTCTTACGCTACCAATCTCACCGCCGGAGAGTTCCACCTGTTGCCGTCGCATCAGTGCCCGGATCTCTTTCTGGAGCACCCGCTGCTCGCCGGAGCTGGCGTTCTTGGCAACCTGCTGTAAAAGGAAAATCACCTCTGCAAGACAATTTTCAATTACATTAGTTCCTAGAGTTATTTTTGGGTGACTCTCATGTTTGTCAATATCTACAATGATCAGTCCCTGTGCTGCCAGTTCGACTCTACCGATTTTGATGGTCACCTCTTTAAATCCGATCTGTGGCACGGGCTGGCCATTGCTGGCGATGATACTCAAGTCGTCGTCAGGGTAGCGGGTAATATCCGAGTCATTCCAGTACTGCTTAAAGAGCACGTACGGGATGGTGGTGACCTGTGACCCGGTGTCCAGTAGGGCACTCATGGGAATGCCATCCAGTACCACAGGCAAGACTGGACGTCCTCCCACATATCCTCCCACTCGCGCCAGTTCGATGGGCCTGGTGATCTTTTTCCTGGGGGTTGGCCCTCTACCCCAGGTTGTGCCCGTTTAAAGAACAGTACCTTGCCATATGTCCGGGTTGATTGCAGCGGCGGCAGATGGGTCGTCCGTCTTCGCTGTATCGGTCACTGGGTCTTCCTCTGGCCGGTGGGGTCCTCCTTGGTCGACGCCACGTGATGTCCTCCGGTCCGGATGCCAGCTGGATCTTCCCTGGGGTGGAAACCTGTAAAGACTGCACAGTTCGGGTTAGCGCAGCAACGCTCTTAGCTAGCTCTTGGACCTGATGGTGTAGGTCTGGAGCCGGGTCATTGTCCAAAGCCTGCGCATCAGCTCCCACAGGCCCTGCCGACAAGGGCGCCGCCTCCTGGTGGTAAGTGATAGCTGGGCGCCTGTGGGTCACAACGCCACCCGGTGCCGGTTCTCGGAGCACCCGGATGGCTCTGTCCTTGAACTGTGCAAAGCCCAGATGGGGATCCTGTAAGGCCATCGCCCGCAACTGGGTTCGGTGGGCATTACAATATAGTCCCTCTATAAATTGTTCGGTCAACAGCCTGTCCTCGTTTCCCACTCCATCAGGGTCGGTCTGCTTAATGGCCCTCAGGGCCTCTTGTAGGTTTAGTGCATAGTCCCTTATACTCTCATGCGCTCGCTGCTTGCACCCGTAGAATCTAAGCTTAATCTCGGCTGAGGTGCGGGTATCAAAGGTATCCTTCAGCCGGGTTAGTATCCCTGCGACAGTCTTCCTCCCAGGTGGCCAGGATTTTACTTCCCTTTTGGCTGCCCCGGTTAGTTGGGCCACCAGGATGCTCACTTTTTGCTCTTCTGTGAGGGGGTACACCTGGAAGAGGCTATCCAGCTTTTCTCTAAAGTCATGCAGGGTATGTGACTCCCCTGAGTACTGGGGTAGCCAAGCTGCTCCCGGGATATAGGGCATGGTGAAGGGCATAACTGCAGCAGCGGTGGCGCTGGCGGGGGTTGAGGCAATGAAGCTCTCCTCCGCATCCGACATCTTCCTCCCCCCTAGTGGACCGTGGCCTACCTTGCGATGATCCTGTTCCGTAGGCCGCGGCTCCGCAGTAGATCGTCAGGGTTGAGGACCTTCCGTCGCGCTCCGGTGACGTCGGCGTCTGCTGGGCTCCTTCCAGGACCTTACGCAACGTCCGGACGTGAGGCGGGGCTTCAGTTCTCGCGCGCTTTCGGAGTCCACGCCCCTCTTCTTCCCGCGCGGCGTCCTCAAGATGGCGTCCAATGGCGGGAAAACTCCACGTATGGCGGGAAGAAGGCTGAAGATGGCGCCGGATGGCGGGAAAACTCCACCGATGGCGGGAAGGAAGCGGAAGATGGCGCCGGATGGCGGGAATCTTCACCACAGGTAAGTTTGAACAGTCTTTTTCAGGCACGCAGTACCCGGTGGTTGCGGGCACGAGATCCTGCCGACTACGCCAAAAGTTGACGCGCCCCTGGGCCTGTGTCGCGCTGCGTTGCGCACGCGGGAGCTTACCCGGAGCCGGATCTGTTGAGGGTTGTAGTCTCATGGCGGTGATCCGGTCCGTGCCCAGGGAGTCAGACTAAGTGGCGCTGTATCAGCGGTAGATGTTGGACGACTACGCCACCCGTTGAGTACAGCTAAGGAGCTGCTGCTGCAGGGCAGACCGCTGAGGCCGGTGTAGAATTGTGTAGCGTGATAGTATAACCCCCAACGGGAGGGGTATGGCCTCAGGGCAGCCGACGTGGAAGATGAGGGTAGCAGGAACCACTCAGAGACGGTGCGGTGTAATTCAGGGTCTTTACTGGTAACAACGATAGACCCTCCCGGAGTACTTGCTAGCGAACGGGGCCTGGTCAGTCCTTGAGCAGATGGGATCTCCCCTGGCCAGGCGGAGTTGTAGGCCTCCCAAACTGACTGTACTCTTCTGGCTACCTTGCTAGAAGCGGATATAAGTAGCCCACGTCCCTGAGTGTACCGTGTGGTGCTCACCCGTATGGCCGGTGACTCGGGGCCTTCTAATGGCTTCCGCTCCACGATGGCGGCGCTGGTCCCACGCGTGTGACCGTGCCTTCGGGTTTCTGGGCCTGAGGACCTGAAATCCCCTGCCGGTCGGCTTCTGCTGCTGGGTAAGAGTTAGTCCCCACAGCCTCGGACGCCGGGTCCGGTAAGAAAGCTTCTCAGTTAGGGCGAGCTCTGCAGCTGCCAGCCCCTGACTTGTAGTAGTATTGCTCCCACTGAGCTTCTGCTGTTTCTTCCTGTGACTGTTTCTTGTCTCTACTCTCCTTGACTGACTAACCCTGCTTCAGCCCCGGGTTTATATAGGGGAAGGTCTTCCCCTCCCAAGACTGGGCAGGAGGTGTGGCATGCACAGGATCCCTGACCAAAGGACCTCCCACCTGCTCTCAGACATAACATTACATTACTGTGGGAAACCAGACCCCTGGGGTGCCACACATGCGCACACTTCCGGGTCGGACACTCACTTCCGTTTGACCCTTTTCCTTCCCTCCCCTCACTATTTCTGACACACAGTACTTTACAGCACAACGCAGCAATTTACAGATATAAAAAAAATACACTAACACCTATAGGGACCAGACGCGGTGAATGGAGGATTACAATCCTGTTAGTGTGTAATAATATGACTTTCTTCCAGCGGAAGTGACGTGCGTACTCTGCAGCGCCGCGGTGTTAGAGCTCCCCCTTGTGGTTGGCTGGGCTGACGGGCTGTTACTCATTGCTGAATGTCATGGCCGCCTCTACGGGGACAGACTGACCGTCAGTGCGGGAGATCTTCACCTCCATGCAGTACGGCCCGGCTCCTGAGGCCGCCAGTGTCGCGCAGGTGAGGCGTCAGTGCGGGCTGCTCTGTGTTCTGGGGCTCCGGCATCACCTGTAAGAGCCGCAGGCTACAAATTGCAGGTGTGCACAAGACTGATGGGAAAAGTGTCGTGCGATGACGCTTTTTTTTCAGTGCAGTGATTGTGCTCTTCTAATATTGCGACATTTTTAAAAAAAATAATCTAAACTTGCCTGATTGTTTGTCTGCTGTAAGGGCCTGTTCACACAGTGCGTTTTTTTTGGTAAAAAATAAATAAATTTAGTGATAAAAGATTGCATTAAAATTTAGCGTTAAATCTGCATTAAATAAAGGGTAAAATGCAGCAATAATCAGAAAAAAATGTATTTTGGCATAAAAAAACTGCAGCATGTGAACACGGAAAGATTTCTGCAACTTTGCATTTTTTTTTGCAGCAAGGTCGCCTAAAATAAACGAACAACATCGCGGATATTGAACTCCACAAACACAAGTTTTGGGAAAACCCGCTAATAAAAAAAAAAAAAAATGCATCCGGATTTATATGCGTTTGCAATCTTCTGACTTTGTCAATTAAGTTTTATTAAAGGCGTATTCACATGTTGCAATTTTTCCATAGGAAAAAAAAAAAATCGCTGCATTTTATAGGACCAGCAAAGTGAATGAGTTTCCTGAAATCGTATTTTTCTTTCCATTTGCGCCTTTTTTAAAGTCTATTTTATATGTCCATTTTTTTTTATTTATTTACTTTATTTATTTATTAATTGATTTATTTATTTCCCATTGTCGGCACAGGTTGGAGGTCTCAATGTTTTTGCTTAAATGTATCCATCTCCCACCCCAGAGGGATTTTTTTTCATGTCCATCTGCATTTTTTCGCTGAAATGTTGCAACCTGTGGCTTTTTGCACTAAAAAATAGCGAAAAAAAAAAATTAGAGCATTTTTTATTCTGGGCAAAAGTTCTGAACACGTGCTCAAAAGAAAATAGGTGACCATAAGACAAAAAAATAAATAAGTGACTTAAAAATATACAAATGATGAATCTGGGACTTTAGTTTTTTTTATTTTTTTTGTGATTTTATTTTAATTTATTTTTATAAATCATAATGTGACAAAAAAAGTATTTTTAATTTATTTGTTGTTCCGTTCTTTTCCCATATTTGGTCCATGCAGACCCTCGGTCCACGAAAAAAGAGAATAGCCCCATAAAATGTGCGTCAGTTGGGATAATGCACAACAAGGTGACAAACACCAATGTGTGAATGCGGCTTAATGGTGTGAGAGAGTCTCCGGCAAATCGTCACCTTCTGTCTATATACAAAGCCCGTTTCCATTACCTGGATATTACCACCAGGTAATATTACATTGCACTCTGTATCAGACCGTACAACCATCTTGCTGGGTTGCAATACCATACACCGCCAACAGACAAGAGTGGCGCTGTTTCTAGAAAGAAAAGAAAAAAACACTTTTTTTTTAAATTTTGATCAAACATTTAAGCATCAGAAGTTAATTAACTTTTAGAAACTTTTTTTTTTTAATGTTTGTGAAAGTTTTCATTAGTCAATAACAAAATAACTTCAGGATCCAAGGGATTTTTTTTTCAACAGTAGATGAATCCTTCTCTATATATGTAACTCAAGGCTGTTGGGGAACTATAACACCCATCATGCCATGATGTGGCCATTTCTTGGAGTTGTAGACCTCCGATCCAGATGTTGATTGAGGTCAGATTGGAGGTTGTTGAGGACAGATTGCTGACTGTTTCCCTCATCAGATTCACGTGATGGCTTGGTAAGGTTTTGCTCTGTGTAATCCTCCAGTTCCTCTTCGTTGTTGCACATGACTTGTACACGACTTCCTGGAGGCGTCTTCTTTCCTTGAGAAAGATCAGAAAGGAGCCGTCGTGTTCTCCTGGAATCACCAAACCCAGACTCCTCCATCAGACGTAGATAGAGAAGTGTGATCCGTCACTGCACAGAACACGTCTCCTCCACAGTCCAGTGGTGATGGCTTTACACCACTCCATCCGACACTCTGCATTGTGCTTGGTGATATACGGCTGCATGAAGCTTCCGGCAGGGGCGCTGTGTTTGTGCTCATATTAATACCAGAGGAGGTCTGGACTCTTATTACAGGACCGCTCTGGTATCAGTGAGCTCTTTTCCTTCCTTAATTACAAAAAATGGCCAATCAAGATCATTGCATTTTGGAAGTCAAAAAAAGAAGGGGGGGGGACTGAGCCCCTTTATTTTTCCAGGACAGGGGTCTTTTGTGGTGAAGGTGTGGACAACAGCAGTTGATGCACCGAGTCTTAAAGCGAGGCAATGCTCCCTGGGGATAAAAAAGGTATACACCAAAAGGCAAAAATACTGCCACTGGTTGGAGACGGGTGCACTGTGAGTGAATGTAGTATAAAGTACAGCTAAAGCCTCCTCAAAAAAGATTGAAGCACCATTTATAGGCGGCTGCTTCAGTATTGCTGGCATGTTTCTCTTCACAATCTAGTGGTGTCTGCAGTACCCCCTAAGATCCAAATTAAAGCCTTGCCCTGTACTGACGAGAATGCCAAAACAGCTGACTGGTTTCTCTTCATTTTGGAAGAGTTCTAGTTTTGTCTTATAGGTACTTTGTATCGCCACTCTTTTCTTAAAGGGTAATTTGTCAGTAGGTTTTGCTATGTAATCTGAGAGCACTATGAGGGTGGAGAGACCCTGATTCCACCGATGTGTCACTTACTAGGCTGTGTTTTGCCTTTTCATTAAAATCAGTGATTTATCAGCAGGAGATTATCACTACAGGACGAGGTGTCTCGTGCCTCCTGGTCCAACCATGCCTCCATCACTGATTGTCGGCGCTGCTGTTCTCTTTGATTGGCAGCAGCAGTTACATGGCACCACACTGTCAATCAGTGGCCATTGACTGGCTGCAGCCTTTGCTATTTTGTTCGATTTTACAGAATATTGATGCGCTGCAGCTGATCAGCAACGGCTCATTGGCTGCAGTGGTCACTTGACACTACTGGTAGCAGCAGCGCTGACAATGCTGAAGCGGTGCGGCTGCGGGAGGCGAGTGTATAATGATTTTACCTTCTATGGGGCCCTGAATTGATCAAGTTTTTCAAAATTTTGAAATCCGTCCACAAATAGTTAACGCTGTTCCTCCTGTATTGTATAGCAGTGCGTGACGGAGGTGACTTGAGAGCGTTCGCCCCCCAGGTCTGCAGGGATTGGCTGGGAGCCGCGGCCTCCCCTGTGTACATGGCTTCCTATACATCACAATGACCGGGAACGGACAAAGGTTCCTTTCTTGTTAGTCAGTGCAGGCTACATTTTAACAGGATCCTCGTGCCTCCAGGAGCCCAGCGTCATCTTGTAACCCTTTGTCTGAAGTTGATCTGCAGCTTCAAAGCTAAAAAAAAAAAAAAAATCTTCAGTTCTTTAAGGCAAATATTTTATGAATATGCTTGTCCCAGTGCAGCCACAATGAAGATTTTTTTTGTTAGATTACCCTTAAAGGGAATCTGTCAGCAGGTTTTACTATGTAATCTGAGGACTGCATCATATAGGAGCAGAGACCCTGATTCCGGTGATGTCACTTACTGAGCTGCTTGGTGCAGTTATGATAGAATCCCTGTTTTCTCTGCTGTAGATCTCGGAATGCTGAGCCGTATATAACCCCGCCCACACCCCTGATTGGCTGCTTCCTGTGTACACTGTCAGCAAACTGCCAATCAGTGGTGGAGTTACAAATTAACTGGACTGCTGTGCAAGTGATAAAACAGATTGAATTGAAACTACAGCAAACAGCCTAATAAGTGACACATCGCTGGAACCAGACTCTCTGCCCCTACATCATGCTGCTCTGATTCCCTTTAAATAGTAATTTAAATACAATTTTTTTTTTCATTTATTTTGTCCAGCATGGTTTTTTTTTTACAGGAATGAGGACAAATTCCCTGATAAAGTGATTTAAAAAGTTTTATAACTTTTCCTACTGAAAAAATAAACTTTTTCTAACTCTGCATATATGCCGACTTTTACAGTGGTCACAATCTTGCTCCCTGGTCCATGTTTTTTCTCCCCGGTATCATTGATAAGTCCCCATGATCTGTACACACTGTGTCTTCCTCCTCGGCCTTGTCCTCTCATTATATGGGGTCACTCCCCCGCAGTCCGGTGAGTCATCACCCCCAAGAACATCAGAATGAAGGAGTTGAAAATCTGTTTGCACTTCATGGTATTTCATCACTGACCTTCACAGTCTGGTGGATTTTCGGTGATTGCAGAGTGTAAGAGACTTAAAGATAAGACCGAGCCGCGCGTGTCCCCCATATCACTGGAGGCTGTAATCCACAATCTATCTGTCCCACATGATGGCTCCACGTATCTAGGAGCTGTAATACTGTCAAGTACATGGTGCGTCACTTGCTCAGCCTGTTCATTTTAAGAGCATTAAGCCTCCTTACAGGCACAATTAGTATATACGGCACCTCCCTATAAACAACAACAACCTACAAATTTAATGGAAGCAAACAGCCAGTAGCATAGAAATAATAATCTTTATTACCAAAAAAAGCTAACATATTTTTAAAAAGGGAAAATAACTAGCAAAATTTAAAAAAAAAAAAAAAAAAGATCATATCAAACTATACCACTGGAGGGAGCTGATGTTCACTAGTAGTTATAGTTTATAGTGAAAATCAAGAGTAAGCTCCATATGTTAGCAGCGTATGCATAGGCCAGTAGTTCTAAGTAATTCCAAATGGTATTAGCATCTATACATATAAAGCTAGCAAGTCCACAATAGCATCATTCAAAATAAATGGGAGGATACCCATCCCCCTGGAAGAGGCATCGTGTGAAACGCGCGTTGGGGCCATTATTTTCAAACTCAGGTCATACCTGCTGCTCCCTATTTCACTATAAGCACTTTATATTCTTTGTGACTATATTGGATGTGTAATCCTGTGCACTATACCTTGTCTAATGTGATTGATTTATATGCATTTGCACATAGCACTTGCAATTCTTCACTTTGCTTGTGGTGGCGCTGCAGGAAAAGTGAGCACTTGCCATGGGGTTCACTTGTGGATTACTGATTTTTGAGACGACTTTTACAATAGAAGATTTTAAACCAAACAATCCCTCTCTGGTCATTTCTAAGCGTGGTTTCCATCAAAAGGCGGGCAATAAACGCTTTTTCTCATCATGATCAATGGCCAAAAAATGTCAAAGTCCTCTTGATAACGGGTAACTTTGCTAAATACCCTTGGATTTTTAATTCTATAGTTAATGGCTCATTGTCTAAGATACCGGATACCGCTGCAGTCTATCGTTGGTGACTGATCTCCAAGGCAAAGAGAGCAGCGCTTACAAGCTCTTTCCTCCAGTGTGGGGAAGAGCACAGCTGGAATCAGTGGCGTGACAACACCACTGGCCGTAAGTGCCTCTCGAGCGGTGAGTGCGCGCCGCCTCTCGAATGGTGAGTGCGCACCGCCTCTCGAGCGAGGCCTGATTTCTCATTATCAGTCTTTTTTTTTTTTCCCTGATTTTATGATTTTATTTTTATCTTTTTATACTTATGGTTTTATTTGTTTTTTTCCCTCTCTAGGCCTGGCTTGACAGTCACGAGCGAAGCTTTGGTCATTTTATCGGTGGCAAATGGATAAAACCGAATGGAAGGCAGACGTACGCTACTAAGAATCCAGCAACGGGTGAGTGGTCACTTTCGGAATAATGTAATCAAATCTACACGTAACCTGATCGTCCTGAACTGCAAAGTGTAAATGAGGCTTAAGTATATGATAATGGCAATACCGCCTTTGACCACTAGATGCTGCCATTATACATCTATAATCTTCAGCACATGTAATCTTTCAGTGGACATTGGATTTATCAGGTCCTGGGAAAGCTGGGTGACAACTGATATGGTCACCTCAATGGCTTCTCTTCCAAATAGATTTAACCTAGAAACGGCCCATATTGTCATGGCACCTCCAAATAATTGCAAAAACCTATAAAGGAATGGAAACAAATGCCACCCAGAATCAACATACACAGTATTTTATTAATCAAAACCAAGATGTATAAAACATACTTAAAACAAGGGGAAACCAAGCAGGATTAATCACATCCACTGGCAGTACCAAACTGATCCACATGGAGGAGCCAAAGCACTATTTGTGTATAGTTATAGCAGCACAGATTAATTCATTTTCTATTAACAACTCCTATTAAAGTTTGCATGTATAAGCTGCCCTAAGACGTATTTCACGGAGAACAAGTCCAGTAAGAGTGGGGAAAAATTCCTGCAAAGAAATGGTATGCAACCAATGATTCAATAATGAGCATAAATTACAATAATTACATTTTTAGAACTACAAGTAGAAGGATAGAAAAGTGCTTAACATCGTGTGATAATTACACAGTGGAGTACCCAGACTGCACATATATTGAGGACATAGCAATGTACTTAAGCGGAAAACAATCCTGCTAGACACAAATAAGGTCTGAGCAATATATACTGTAAATTCATAAGAATAGGTCGCGAGACCAATAGCTTTAAGAAAAACGTGCTGAATATAGTGCAGAAAGGTAAAGGGCAGGGTAGAAATTAAAACAGATTAATACATAGCTGCATAGTGCAGAGAGTAAGAGATACTACCTGAAGATGTGGTACAGGCCCTGACGCGCGTTTTGCAATTTAGCTTATTCCAGGGGGTTAAATATAGTGGCAGGGGGAGATGTGGTCTTTTTATAGTTGTGCAAGTTCAGTCGTGGCAGCGGTTTGAATGCGGCGGCATTCCCGCCGGCAAACCAGAAGTAGCGTCACGGCCGGTCAGCGTCACACTCACACATAGGTAACACAGGATCCACCATTCACAGTAGAGGATGTCACAGCTCACCTCCTCCTGTACAATGACTGATAACACCTCTATATACAGTAGATAACACAGGATCCACCATTCACAATAGGTGATGTCACAGCTCACCTTCTCCTCCTCCTCCTGTACAATGATTGCCAGTGTGAAAATTTGCAAGACTTTAATATAGATAATAATACGTAAAAAAAACAAACAAACAAAACATAAAAACCTGGCACTTAATTAACAACAGGTCCCATTCCCATGAAGTCGTCTTTTCTCCATTGATTCTTGACCCTGGTAAGTCACGACGTCCATCCCGGGGCCGTGTGTCCAGTAATCAGCGACATTGTGAGTGGGGAGGGATTAGGGACGCTGCGGGTTTATTCCAAGGTTAATCTGTGAGCAGCTGTACTGGAGAAGATGTAGGACACTGTAGGACACTGCATCGAGGAGGGGAAATCCTGGCCTGGCACAGCGCCCCCTATACAACATACTGGGAATTGTGCTCAGTGGGACATGTATTTCCGGTCCACGTACAGAACGTGATCATGTGATATTATTGGTGTATTGCATGGCCAATCTACAACACATGCAGAGTACATTGATGTTCTCCTTCAGCCCCATGTTAAAAGGTTGAGGAGTTACCTTCGTGACTCCAGCCACCTCATCAACCTTACTAAGGACATCCAATGGGAAGAATCATTTGTATTTTTAAGCCTTGATGTTACATCCCTTTACACCAATATTGATTGGGAAATTGGTTTATTATGTGTTGAACATATGATCTCCAAAGACACCGGCCTGTCGTCCTCCCACAAATCATTTATTCTATCTGGGTTATCTTTCATCCTTAATAACAATTATTTCACTTTCCTCCAACACACTTACCATCAGATCAAAGGGACCGCGATGGGGTCAAAGGTCGCAGCTATGTTCGCTAATATTTTCATGGGCATATTTGAACTGGTGTTCATCTATGGGGGTCCATTTTGGGAAGGCATTATATTTTACAAAAGATACATTGACGACTTAATTTTCATTCTTAATAAGGACATCGCAGAACCCTCAGCCCTTGCCAGTTTTCTAAATAACAACTGCTGGGGTATTTCCTTCAATTCCGATACAAATAACACCAGTATTCATTTTCTGGATCTGACCTTATTTATAGAGAACAATAGGATTTGCTCCAAGACTTATTTTAAACAAGTGGATGCGAATAGTTCCATCCACTACAGCAGTGGCCACTACCAGAAATGGCTGCGTAATATTCCTTTTAATCAATTTCAGAGGATCAGAAGGAATTGCACTTCTGAAAATGATTTTTCAGAGCAATCAGGTATGCTGAAACAGAAAGTTCTACAACAGGGCTATCCCAAAAATCTTGTTGGCGAATCATGTGAAAGGGTAAGGGACACCTGTAGCCAGAATTCACTTCTATTAAAATCTAATTCAGATAAAATGTCCTATGAGCGCTGTGTAAAATTCATCACTACATAGAATTTTCAGCCTAAATCATTTAGAGATATTCTGCAGAAGAATTGGCATATTCTGTTAAATGATCCGATACTCAAGAAGATTATCCCAGAAAAACCCTCCATTGTGTATAGGAGAGCCCCCACTCTAAGGAACATTTGAGCCCCCCGTAGGATACACACCCTTTCTACACTAGATTGTAGCAAGATCAATAATAAGAATAAAACCATCACCAGATGTGGCAAAAAGAACGGCATGTGCTGCATGAATATTACTCATGGAGCCGACACTTCTGCATCCACATCAAGCAATGAACGCTTCACAATAAATAGTAATATGTCCTGTGACACTGATTCTGTCATATATCTGATTGAATGCACATGTCCCAAGCAATATGGCGGTAGAACTATGCAACCCTTTCATAAAAGACTAAATTCTCATAGGCATAATGTCGCTACAGGTTTTTTAAAACATGGTTTATCACGACATATGGCAATCCATCACAATAAAGACTTTGGGTGTCTTAAAATCCTGCCCATAGAGCATATTCCATGCACCACTCCCAATAGAATTCAGGGTCTCAATAGGAAAGAGATATACTGGATAGATCAACTAAATACTTGGAAACCTTGGGGTCTCAATGAAATATCAGAGGTTTTTATTTGAAAGCACTGACAAATATAATTGACCTCTACATGGTCAGGAACATGTGTCTTGGCTTGTTCTTGATCCACTGTCCCGATCCAGGGTTTCACTGAGTTCAGTTTCCTTTCTTCTTATGATCATTGCGTTCTGTTCCCAGTAGTCTGCACCATTCCCTAGGACACTTTCAGTGCTCATCATACCACCTAGTGGACATTAATGCGCACGACTATTCTCTAGTACTACACCGATAATACGGACACACTCCTAAAGAAATTATTCATGTTGCCGATACGATCACATATTCTATTATAAGAAGAATTAAAATTATTTTGTTTAGTATGTAGGTATAAGTTAGATATATCGTCTAATATCCGTTTATTACCTCCTATCAGAACAAGATCAATCACAATATACATGAGCACCCGTGGCTTAGAGGGTTGTACCATGATTAAGATCTAAACATGATCCATTTGATTGCAATACACCAGGTTCAATTCCTGCTTCAGGAATTATATATATATTTTTAATTATTTATTATATTTTTTTTGCATTGAACTATATCGGTTTTTAATTAATTTTTAATCATGCTAGCAATATTTTATTCCCGATGCATATATACATTGATGGATACTCAAATTTCTGCCTTTTTATTGATTGTATTTTTCTGCCTTCACGGCCACATTGTTTTGGCGCCAGTTGTTTTCACATTTTTTGTATATATATGTCCACTCCTTGCTATACCGGACACAAGCTATGCACTGATGAAGTGGACAGGACGTCCAGGAAACGCCTCTTATTTTAGCTTCTAAATAAATGGATTCTTAACCAACCACTGGGTATTGCATCACTTCGTGTGACCCGGAGGAGTGGAATCATGGGCACTTTCTTGCATCCACAACTTCTGGTACATTCCCTTTTCGGCATATGATTTTCTATATGTTCTCAGCCTGATATCCCTCCTAACTGATGTCTACTGCTTCCACAGCACGAAGACTTGCTGAGCCTTAGAAAGAAATGATTGCGCTCTTGGACCCAACCCCTGCAGTACTTGTCCATGGGGGCGCCAAATAACATGGAGAAAAAAGTGACAGAAGCTGAGGAACACACCAGGATTCTTCAAGGAGGAATAGACAGGATCTCTGGAGAGTAAGCAGCATTATTATCACACACATCCTCTCTTCCTTCACGTAGGTCATGAATTTAGGCTATATGGTACGAGTATAAACCAAAGCGGAACTGACTGAGTAAAAAGTAGAGTTGCTGAGAAGCGGCAATAAGTGTAACAATAAATTCTCTTTAAATGGAATCTGTCAACAGGTTTTTATGTAATCCGAGAGCAGCATGACGTAGGGGCAGAAATTCTGATTCCAGCAATATGTCACTTGTTGGTCTGCATGCTGTCATTTTGATACGATCACTGTTGATTGTATTAGAGCAGGTTGACTAGGAAGCACAAGACCCCTAGTCCTGTAGTGATAATCTCCTTCTGATAAAACACTTATTGTATCGAAACAGCTAAAAACAGACTAGTAAGTGACACATCGCTGGAATCAGGGTCTCAGCACCTACATCATATTGCTGACAGATTCCCTTTTAGAAAGCATGTCCATTCACAATATTTTTCCTTTTAGGAAGATATTGAGTTTGCTTGTGACTGGTGGTAATGCTGTAATAGGCACAACGTTTGGATAATTGTAGTGTTAGATTGTACCTTTACTCCAACCAAATTCTACACCCACATTCACCCATTGTTTATTGCAGATGCTGACTGATCTAGAACACGTTTACCCCCAGTGGTTTGGACCAATCGATGTAACGGCGCCACAGGGCGATTCCTACATGTTCCCCGTCTACCACTTGCTTCACTGTTTCCGCAGAGATTCCCACAAGATTGACAGCTACTTGAAGATCCTGCGATGTCGCCTGATACACGCCAACTGCTAGGGATGGGAGCATTGTACATTATATGCCAGCATTTATCTCTGGTGCCTCAAAGTGGACATTTTAGATTGGTAAACAAATAAAAAAACAACTAACTGAGAGTTTGTGTTCCAACCTGTTTTTTTAGAAAATGAGAGCAACATTATTAATATTTCTCACATATTGTCATTTCGTATACAGTATATAGGTAGCAGGTAAGGAATAGAGGATCACGGCAACTGCCAGGAGGACAACTCCGTATATAATATTATGGCATATTGCCAGGATATAATATTGTGATTGGCGATGGTCTGACCACCGATCCTTAGAATGAAGGAATGGGGAACCTATCAGCTTTTTTTTTTCCTGCACAGCTGTGCTTCCAACCACCCACCCATAGTGCAAAAAAAAAAAAACCCTAAAAAACCACAATGGGTTCAACCGTACTCAAATTGTTAACTGGGAGCAACGATGAGTGTGAAGGATATAATATTTTGATTGGAGATGATCCACACTCTGGTTCCACCACTGATCCTGAGAATGAAGGCATGGGGAACCTATCAGCTTTTTTTTCTCTGCACAGCTGTGCTCCCAACCACCCACCCACAGTGCAAAAAAAAACCCCTAAAAAAACAATAGGTATAACCGTAATCAAATTGATAATTGGGAGCAACGATTAGTGAGAAGGATATAATATTGTGATTGGCGATGTTCCATCCACTGATTCTGAGAATGAAGGAATGGGGAACCTATCAGCTTTTTTTTCCTGCACAGTTGTGCTCCCACCCATTGCACAAAAATACCCTAAAAAAATATGCACGTACTCAAATTGTTAATTGGGAGCAATGATGAGTGTGAAGGGATATAATATCTTGATTGGTGATGGTCCGACCTCTGGTTCCGCCACCGATCCCAAGAATGAACGAATTGAGAACCTATAAGCTTTTTTTTTTCCTGCACAGCTGTGCTCCCAACCACCCACCCATAGTACAAAAAAACCCAATAGATCCAACTGTACTCAAATTGTTAAATTGGGAGCGTGAAAAAAAACACCAAGGTTACTTACCGGTAGCCGGTTTTTCCTGAACCCATGACAACACACCTTGAGAGAGGGATCCGCCCCACCAAGGACAGGAAACCGTCTGAAATAAAAGGGCGGTACCTCTCCCTCGCTTCAGTTGGATTACAGAGCATTGAGAGGACCTCCAGAAAAGGTTAGACACATAACCAACACCTACTATATATATATATATCACCCAAAATGTAAAGTGCTTCATCAGGGCGTGAGAAAGACAGGGGGGGGGGGGGACAACTACGGGTGCTGTCATGGGTTCAGGAAAAATTGGCTACCGGTAAGTAACCTTGGTGTTTTCCCCTCACCCATGCCAGTACACCTTGAGAGAATTTTGGAAAATATGAGCACCCTAGGGAGGGACCACCGCCTGAAGTACCCTTCTCCCAAAGGTAAGGTCAGAGGAGGATAGATCCAACCGATAGTGCTTATAGAAGGTGGATGGTGCAGACCAAGTAGCAGCTTTACATATCTGGTCAATCGAGACATCTGCTCTCTCTGCCCAGGAGGTTGCAACAGCTCCAGTGGAATGAGCTTTAATACCGTCCGGTGCCGGAACACCTGTAGATGTATAAGCTAGACAAATGGCCTCCCTAAGCCACCTAGCAATAGTTCCCTTTGATACCCCGTGACCTTTCCTACTCCCCTGAAAGGCCAGAAACAAGGACTTGTCCTTCCTCCACTGACTAGTCATGTCTATGTACTGTAGTAATGCCCTTCTAACATCTAGATTTTGGAACCTAACCTCCCCAGGGTTTTTAGGGTTACTGCAGAAAGAGGGAAGTACAATCTCCTGATTACAGTGGAATCTGGATACAACTTTTGGAAGGTACGATGGATCTGTACGCAGGACGACCCGGTCATCATGAATTTGGGTGTATGGGGGATCAACAGAAAGGGCCTGCAGGTCACTCACCCTACGGGCCGACGTTAGGGCCACAAAGAGGATGGTTTTGAGGGTGAGGATCTTTGGAGAGATAACCTGCAGGGGTTCAAATGGGTCGCCAGAGAGTGCATTTAAAACCAAATTCAGGTCCCAGGGAGGAAGAGCCCGAACTGGCTTAGCTCTGGAACAGGATTTAATGAATCTAGAGACCCATCTGTTCCCTGCCAGGTTACAATTATAGATCGCCCCTAGGGCGGACACCTGAACTTTAAGTGTTCCCGTAGCCAACCCTAGGTCACGTCCCTTTTGTAAAAACTCTAGGACTTCTCTAACTGGAGGTTTATCCGACAATGGGGAGTCTATAAAATCCAGGAATTTTCAACAGATTCTGGAATAAATTTTAGTTGTTATGGGCTTTCAACTACCCAACAGGGTAGAAACTAGGCCTGGTGAAAACCCCCTATTGCTCAGTAACAACCTCTCAAATTCCAAGCCGCCAGATGGAAACCTTTGGCTTGTGCATGGAATATTGGCCCCTGGATGAGAAGGTCCGGCCTGTCAGGCAGGACCCAGGGATCTGATTATCCTCGCCCCCTCCTCCCGAATTTTCCTCACAACTGCCGGGATCATCACTATCGGTGGAAAGGCGTAGGCCTTCCTGAACTTCCAGGGAATGTGGAGAGCGTCTACAGCATAGGGATTCTCTGTTGGATTTAGTGAACAGAATCTCTCCACCTTCCTGTTCGCCCTGGTGGCAAACAAATATATGTCCGGTGACCCCCATATCTGGATAATCTTTTGGAAGACTATCGGGTTTAGAGGCCACTCTCCTTGTCTTAAAGTGTGGCGACTGAGGAAATCTGCTCTTGAATTTTATACCCCCGGATGAAAAGAGCACTGAGGGATGGGAGATGTTGTTCTGCTAGATGCAGGATCCTGTTTGCCACTACCATAAGGGAGTGAAATCTTGTTCCTCCCTGGTGATTTATATATGCCACTGTCGTCCGATTGTCGGACCTGATCTGGACATGGCAACCCTGTATGTGGGGAAGGAAGCTTATCAAGGATTTCTCCACGGCCAAAAGCTCTTTTAGGTTTGATGACGCTTCTTTTTCGTGACGTAGTAAGAGCCCCTGAACTGAGAACTCTGCCAGATGACACCCCCAGCAGGAGCCACTTGCATCTGTTGTAATTGTGTGGTCGACTGGTTTGGACCATTGTAAGCCTGCGGTCAGATTCTCCCTGTTTGTCCACCAGGAGAGGGAGTTTACTGTCTCCAAAGACGGAGAGTTTTTTTTCCTATATGTCCGTTGAAGGATTTCTGAGCCGACAGGACCTCCCACTGAAGAAGCCTCATATGACTCTGGGCCCATTTGACTGCCGGGAGACAGGAAGTCATGGAGCCTAGTAGGGACATTGCTTCTCTCAAGGACATCACGGGAGACCTTATTGCCCTTGAGACCAGGCTGATTATTTTGCAAACCTTGTCTTCCGGGAGGAAACAGGATTGGCGTTGGGAATCTAGGGTCAAATCCAGAAAGATCTGAGTCCTTGAGGGGGATAGCTTTGATTTTTGAATATTTATTAACCACCCCAGGTGATATAAAGCTGTCCGGACCTCTAAAAGTTGAGAGGAACAGTGGTCCTCCGATTTCCCTATTATCAGAAAGTCGTCCAGATAGGGAACAATCACCACGTTCTTGATTCGGAGAAAAGCTGTCACCTCCGCTATAACCTTTGTAAATACTCTCGGTGCTATCGAGAGTCCAAAAGGTAGGGCAGTGAATTGGAAATGTCTCAATTGACCTTGGATGAACAGGGCTACCCTTAGGTACTTCCGGTAGTCTGGATGGATTGGGACGTGATAGTAGGCATCTTTTAGGTAGATGACTGCCATGAAACAATTGTAGGTAGTCTGTAGTAGGATGAAGTAGGTGCTGGTAAAAAATCCGCGCTCCTCCGTAGTGAAGAATTATGACGAGAGATTGTATAATTAAACAATCTTGTGGTTTATTGTTAAAAGCTACGATTACTACGCGTTTCGTGGACGTCCCGTCCACTTCCTCAGGTACATAGCTGATGTAGACCGATTTATCAAACGGTCTTATATACATAAAACTACACGTGGTGAAAAAAAAAAAAGGAGAAAAGCCCGCTGTTATTCTTGGCGCCAAGACCAACCAACGGTTTACAGAGAGACAGTGAAATTACTTATAAATAGATTAAATAAAATTATTGGTCGACTAATTACACTCTTATGCAGATAAAATGAAAACCATAGAACAAATAATTAAAATGACCTCTGAAATGTAATGATCCAAATGTTTTAAAACATTTATATTAAAGCACATGGGATAAAACATTTGTAGTTGATCGAGGACCGCAGTGTATGCGATCCCAAAGTCCTAGCTATATTGTATCATGTGTGAAAGATCAGAGAGTCCAGACCGCTCTGCCAGACCTCACACCTCGTCGGCTGACAGGCAGAAAACCAAGAGCTGAAGGGATGGCAGAAGGTGCAAGCCTGCTACTGGTGTATTAGGTATGAGGTGTTTGTCAGTGAGGAAAGGGGGGGAAGGAGGGAGGACGGGCATGTAGAGATGACTGAGGACCGCAAGTGTGTAAACTCCTGAACGATTGGTATATTACAATGTATTGAAGATAAGATCTTCCAGATCACTGTGCTGGGTCTCACACCTCGTCGGCTGACTGACAGAGGACAGGGAACTAAAGGAAGAGAAGAAAATGCAAACTAGTCTCCGTGGGACGTACTAGTCTGCTAAAGGTATATTATGTGTGTTATCAGTAGCAGTGTAAATAGAAGGGGGCAGGTTGTAGGAAAGAGTGGGGGAATGAGGAGATGGCTGTGTGACTGTAGAATGCTGAGATACTTAATTCTTATTATGTGCTGTGGCATATGTATATAGATGTTAGTGTAGAAGACCTCGGGAAATGCATGGAAGGAATTGGTATGCGAATTGCAAGGCTAGAAATCTTGCTGTTCTGTTATCATCAATATATATAATATGTATGGCAGGAATAAGGACGATAACGAATTTTGTGTTGTAGGAATTGTGGGGTTTGAGCCATGTGTCAGAATACATTGGGAATAAAAAAGGGGGGTGGGGTGGACATATGATATATAATTGAATTAGAAATGTATATAATGGGTATATGTGATAACTGACCTCAAGACTCATATAAAAACCTCTGTGATTTCATTTAGCCCTTGTGGCTTCAAAGTGTTGAGTTTATACATCCAATAAATTTCTTTACGATTCAGACATTGCACCCTATTAGGGGTGTCAGGCAAAACATGTTCAATAGGTAAGATCTTAAGATCCCTGTAATCCTGCTTGTGTTGCAGGACCATATGTCGGGACAGCCCATGTTTCATGAATCCTGTGGTTATATTATGTCTATGAGAATTGAGTCTATTATGTAGTGCCTGAGTCGTCCTGCCCACATATTGTTTAGGGCAACTACATTCAATAACGTATATCACATAATCTGTTTCACATGACATGGGATATGACATTTTGAAATTTTCACCAGTGGCCACCGAAGTGAAATTATCAGTGGAATGTATAATGGATTTACAACACATGCAGCTCTTCTTACCACATTTAGTAACTAAGTGTTTTTTTCCCTCTACCACAATATTTGGTTCCTGCCTACGTAATTTACTCGGAGCCAATATATTTCTTAATGTAGGTGCTCTCCTGAATATTATGGAGGGATTTCTTGGTAAGACCTGATTTAATAAACGGTCATTTTGAAGAATATGCCAATTTTTTTGAAGAATTTCTCTGATTTCCCTATGTTGTTTTCTCTTTTTCTCTTTTGTTAGTCTTTTTGCGTTTAGTCCCTCCTCTAACTCCTCTGTGGGATTTTTTCTTTTTCCCAGTCTGTGGAAGAACCGGTCTATGGTTTCCTGGCCTGGAGGCATAGCCTGGGGTAAAAAATCTGTGACACAGATGGAGTTATCAACCCTTGTATTGTCCACCAGAATCCTATTGTCATTTTTAGGACTGATGGAATTAGTCCATTTTTCTATTTCCTCTGAAGGAGAGGATGTGATTGTAATAGGAGTGCAATGTAATGATAAATTGAGTAGATCTGTGATGTCTGCTGGCATATGATTTGGAGACATATTACTGTTAACCATTGTGAGGGATTTCTTTTAATAAGGATAGTGGTGAAGAATCTATTAATTTTCTGGATCTTGTTTTATATGTAAAAGATGACAGAATTTTCACTAAAACTTATTTTAAATCAGTGGATACCAATAGCTACATCCATTTTTCCAGTGGACATTATAAAAAATGGCTTACTAATATTCCGCACAATCAATTCCAAAGAATCCGTAGAAACTGTACCACTGAAATAGATTATGACAAACAATCAGAGGTTCTGAAACAGAGATTTATACAGCAGAAATATCCCAAAGATTTGGTATTCAATTCATTCAAACAGGTGAGGGAAAAAAATAATCAAAGTTCATTACTGAGGGAACCAGCACGAAAAAAGAATGATAATTTTGAGCATGAACTAAAATTCATCACCACATATAATCAACAACATAGGGAAATCAGAGAAATTCTTCAAAAAAATTGGCATATTCTTCAAAATGACCGTTTATTAAATCAGGTCTTACCAAGAAATCCCTCCATAATATTCAGGAGAGCACCTACATTAAGAAATATATTGGCTCCGAGTAAATTACGTAGGCAGGAACCAAATATTGTGGTAGAGGGAAAAAAACACTTAGTTACTAAATGTGGTAAGAAGAGCTGCATGTGTTGTAAATCCATTATACATTCCACTGATAATTTCACTTCGGTGGCCACTGGTGAAAATTTCAAAATGTCATATCCCATGTCATGTGAAACAGATTATGTGATATACGTTATTGAATGTAGTTGCCCTAAACAATATGTGGGCAGGACGACTCAGGCACTACATAATAGACTCAATTCTCATAGACATAATATAACCACAGGATTCATGAAACATGGGCTGTCCCGACATATGGTCCTGCAACACAAGCAGGATTACAGGGATCTTAAGATCTTACCTATTGAACATGTTTTGCCTGACACCCCTAATAGGGTGCAATGTCTGAATCGTAAAGAAATTTATTGGATGTATAAACTCAACACTTTGAAGCCACAAGGGCTAAATGAAATCACAGAGGTTTTTATATGAGTCTTGAGGTCAGTTATCACATATACCCATTATATACATTTCTAATTCAATTATATATCATATGTCCACCCCACCCCCCTTTTTTATTCCCAATGTATTCTGACACATGGCTCAAACCCCACAATTCCTACAACACAAAATTCGTTATCGTCCTTATTCCTGCCATACATATTATATATATTGATGATAACAGAACAGCAAGATTTCTAGCCTTGCAATTCGCATACCAATTCCTTCCATGCATTTCCCGAGGTCTTCTACACTAACATCTATATACATATGCCACAGCACATAATAAGAATTAAGTATCTCAGCATTCTACAGTCACACAGCCATCTCCTCATTCCCCCACTCTTTCCTACAACCTGCCCCCTTCTATTTACACTGCTACTGATAACACACATAATATACCTTTAGCAGACTAGTACGTCCCACGGAGACTAGTTTGCATTTTCTTCTCTTCCTTTAGTTCCCTGTCCTCTGTCAGTCAGCCGACGAGGTGTGAGACCCAGCACAGTGATCTGGAAGATCTTATCTTCAATACATTGTAATATACCAATCGTTCAGGAGTTTACACACTTGCGGTCCTCAGTCATCTCTACATGCCCGTCCTCCCTCCTTCCCCCCCTTTCCTCACTGACAAACACCTCATACCCAATACACTAATAGCAGGCTTGCACCTTCTGCCATCCCTTCAGCTCTTGGTTTTCTGCCTGTCAGCCGACGAGGTGTGAGGTCTGGCAGAGCGGTCTGGACTCTCTGATCTTTCACACATGATACAATATAGCTAGGACTTTGGGATCGCATACACTGCGGTCCTCGATCAACTACAAATGTTTTATCCCATGTGCTTTAATATAAATGTTTTAAAACATTTGGATCATTACATTTCAGAGGTCATTTTAATTATTTGTTCTATGGTTTTCATTTTATCTGCATAAGAGTGTAATTAGTCGACCAATAATTTTATTTAATCTATTTATAAGTAATTTCACTGTCTCTCTGTAAACCGTTGGTTGGTCTTGGCGCCAAGAATAACAGCGGGCTTTTCTCCTTTTTTTTTTTTCACCACGTGTAGTTTTATGTATATAAGACCGTTTGATAAATCGGTCTACATCAGCTATGTACCTGAGGAAGTGGACGGGACGTCCACGAAACGCGTAGTAATCGTAGCTTTTAACAATAAACCACAAGATTGTTTAATTATACAATCTCTCGTCATAATTCTTCACTACGGAGGAGCGCGGATTTTTTACCAGCACCTACTTCATCCTACTACAGACTACCTACAAGATCCCTAGGGATTCTGTGCTGGCTGCAGCCCTTCGTCACTAATTCTTACATGAGTTGTGCATTTCACAACTCATTAAGGTGAGCACATTTTCTTTTTACCCACGTGGTTGTTGTTGGATAACAGCGCTATTGCGCCCCTATCTTTTTACTTATTTTCATGAAACAATTGTGGTGTAAGAGTTTCACTGCAGAGTTCACTGATTCCATATTGAAAGTCTGGTTGATTATCAGCTGATTTAGACTTTTGAGGTTGACAATGGTCCTTAAGGACCCATTTGTTTTTTTTATCACAAACAGGGGGGAATAAAATCCCCTCCCCATTGTGAAACTGGAACTTCGTGTTGACTAAGTCTAATACCTCTGATTCTAGAGCCATCTGCTCCTCCCTGGACTTCCTCCTGGAGGTGATCATGAAGGTTCGGTGAGGGACCTGACAGAAGCGTATCTTTAGGCCGTTCTTTATGATATCCAACACCCAGGGATTTGAAGTGATGGCTTCCCAAGCTGGGATAAAATGGGAAAGCCTTCCCCCGACCTCTAGCCTCGCGTCATTGGGGAGATTTTTTGGAACTGGAGGATGGTCCTCCAAGCATGTAACCAGAGTCCTTTTTAGATCTGGGCTCCCATCTTTTCCTTTATCCCAGAGGGCGACCCTGGTTAAATCTCTTCTTCCGAAAATAGGACCTTTTTGTTTCCCCCGTGAACCCTGGGAAACCTCTCTTTCTGTCGCCAGCCTTCTCCAAAAACTCGTCCAGTTTTTGGCCAAACAAAAGTTTACCATCACAAGGAAGAGAACAAAGCTTATGCTTAGATTGTAGGTCTCCCGGGCAACCCTTGAGCCACAGGGCTCGTCTGGCAGCATTAGACAAATTTGCAGACCTGGCAGCGAGTTTAACTGAATCCACTGAGGAGTCGGCCAAAAAAGCAGATGCTGCTTGTAGCAAAGGCAGATTGGAGAGGATTTTATCTCTGGACATCTTTTTATCCTTTAGCTGGTCTCCTAATTGCTGAAGCCACACCATAAGTGACCTAGCGACACAAGTGCCTGCTACCGCTGGCTTCAGGCCCCCTGCTGCTGCTTCACAGGTGTGACGCAGGAAGGAATCTGCCTTCTTATCCAGAGCATCCTTTAGACTGCCCGAATCTTCCAGGGGTAGGGACGATCTTTAGGATAATCGGGCGACAGACCCGCCAACTTTAGGAATTTTGTCCCAGGACTCAGAGACATTATCCTCGAAGGGGTACCTCCTTTTAGAGGATGAGGACAATACTCCTGATTTCTCCGGCTTCCTCCATTCCAGGTCTATAAGGGTCTGAATTTGGGGATTCACTGGAAAGGAGCGTCTTTTTTACCTCCAGGCCTGCGAACATATCTTCCAGGGACCTGGCTACCTTCTCCTCCCTCATCCCCATGGTAGATCTGACCGCTCTGACCAACTTGTCAGTATCCTCAATAGGGAAACAGGGCCTACCACTGTCTGATGAAGAGGAGGATGCCGAGGCAAAGATCCTCTGACTGGGAGGATAAATCATAGTCAGAGGAGATATCTTTATGGGATCTCTTTTTCCACTTTAGTAAGCCTTACAGGGAATCCTGCACCTCTGAACGGATTACGGACCTCAAATTAGAAGCGAAATCCGGGGTGCTCTCCGCTATCGTTTGGTTAATACAGCTTGCACAAAGCTGTTTCTGCCAATCTATGGAAAGGGGGGCCTGGCATAAGGAACAAACCCAGTGGGTTCTTTTTGCCGCTACTCTTCTTCCTAAGGAATGAAGGACATAATAACTTTCCATTACTATTAAGTGACATTCACGAAGATCACTCACCCCTGAAGTCACAAAAGGGTACCGGATTTTGAGGCTGTGGCGGGACATAAGATGAATCCCTTCTGGATGGCCCTGAAGCATCCGACGCCTTACTCCTCCTGCTGCCGCTGCTGTTGCTGGAGCGGCCGTCCGTGTGCGAGGTGTCCGACTGCTTCTTCCGCTGGCGTTGATGCGGTGGAGGGGTCAGCTGCTGCTGCACCTAGCTGTCCTGGTCTGCCATAGCTGCTACACCCGAGCTTGAGTATAAGCAGCACTTGTCAGGAGGCCCCCACCTTAAATAGGGCACATCCGGACCTCCTCCGGTCCATGTGTCCTCCCCCCTCCTGACACCCACCGGCCGATCTTTGAAAAAAAACGGCCGGCAAGCGTTTACAGGGCGCCGCCATCTTGGTTCCGGGTGCAGCCCCCGACGTCATCGGGCACGCCTCTCCAAGCGTGCACCGCGCCGTGACGTCAGGCGCGTCATACCCGGAAGACACTGCTCCCAGCGTGCGACCACCCAGGAGCCTGCGGCAGGGAGAGGACAGCGCAGCGGTCTGCGGGGAGCCGGAGCCCTCATAACCGCATGCGCCTGCTCGAACACGGCTCCAGGGAACCGCGGACGGCGCTTCTGGGACCCGGAACCCGGTGCACAGGCAGGTGCCCGCACTTCCACACCGGAACGGGCCCAGGTAAGAAGACACCCTTCTTCAGACAGGTTCCCATCAAGGACAGGAAACCAACTGAAGCAAGGGAGAGGTACCGCCCTTTTATTTCAGACGGTTTCCTGTCCTTGGTGGGGCGGATCCCTCTCTCAAGGTGTGTTGTAATGGGTGAGGGGAAAATAATGCATCCACTTCTTTCTAAATTAGGCTGTCAGACCCCCAAGAATGACATCCTAGTAATATGCCATGACTTATACCTCTTTAAATGTATGCAAAGAATAAACCTAGATATCCAGGTATACGTTCTATTGATTGATTTCTATAAGGGCCTATTTACACATGGAAATGTGTATCTGCTACGTACATGAATGATCGGCTGCAGCCCTTCCACTTGGCCAGTCAATGGATCCGCAAACCACAACAAGTAATTCAAGGAGATGGAAAAGTAAAAAAAAAAATTCTAGTAACATTGCATAGCGTACCGGCGATTGCGCTATTTAACTTGTCATCAGTGATTGACGGCATATAAATGGTTAAACAGCAGTGATTCACGCTCCGCTCTGGCCGCTGCTGTTACAGCAAGATGTCGGCTGTGTAGGATGGGGGCTCTGCTCCTGAGCCCACCCGAAACAGCAATCCAATGGACGGTTTCACACACCACATTATCCAGTGGTGTTTAATTTGCTTTTCTATTTAGGAAACAAAACCGTTTTAATAAAGTTTTCCTTCTCTGGTATCTAGGAGCCATTTCAGCTATTTGTAAAGGGAATCTGTCAGCAGGTTTTTCTTGGCTATTCTGAGACAGCATGATGGGGTGAGCGCCACACTAGGAGTAGGACCATTGAGCCCAGAGCTATTGCAAGACGTGCAGACAATATATACCAGGTATGAATGAATCCAATGCAACATTATTGTTACTTGGGAATTAACCTACTTGGATATAATACATCCCTTGATATATGTATATACCAAAAGGTCATTATCTTGGGAATGCCTATATTGGCTTTTATTATTTAGGATTATATCCTTTTACTATGTGACCTAGGATATACTATCAGTATGCATTAGCACAATTGGAGCTACTACTATCCAGCCCTGATGTCTCTGCAATTCAAATATTTACATTATACCTCCTCACTATTATATGGTATTACTATATATATGTGTGTGTGCTCTTTTCTTTTGCCGCCATGTACCCAAATTGTTATAATAAAGGTCTTTTTTAACACATTGACCCCTTGTCGGATGTACTATATATTGGTTGTTGTTGAGAGCAGCATGATGTAGAGACAAAGACCCTGATTCTAGGGACGTCTCACTTACAGGGCTGCATGTTGTAGTTTTGATAAAAATCACACTTTTATCAGCAGAAGATTATCACTAGAGGACTAGTAAACCTGCTGCCACGTAGTCCAACCACGCCCCCCACCACTGATTGGCAGCTTTCTGTGCACACTGTATATAAACTGCCAATCAGTGGTGTTGGTGGGGTTATTATACAGAGCTCAGCATTCAGAGATCTGCATGAGAAAAAAAAACTGTAATTTTATCAAAATAACACCAAGCAGCCCAGTAAGTGATACATCGTTGGAATCAGGGCCTCGGATTATGCTGCTCTCAAATGGGGTAGCAAAAACCTGCTGACATATTCCATTTAAAGGGGCAGCTGCTACTAAATCCAGACATGGTGCAAAATTTAAATTCTGCTGCAGATTTACTGCTGTAGATTTTTAATTCCTAAAAATCCATGTAGATTCAGAGGATCTCAACCTTTTCAATGCAAATTATTTTCAAGACTTATTCACAGATATTATGAAATATTACAGTAGAAATAAAAAAAAAAAAGAAAAAAGCACAATACCTAAACTCCCTCCTTGGGAAAAATATACGGCAAGTATAAGAAAGACAAAAATTTATTCTGGAGTCATATTGAAGTCTAAATAGAATTGTAAGCATACAATGTAAACAGCAGCGAATGTAAGTAGGATCCACAGGATCTATATAAGAGGAACGTTTTCCAAAGCTGATCTTCTGAGCCCACCGCTATGCTGGCTGGACCGGCATTGTGATCGTCAGCACCTGGAATATACGTCACGTTTTACTGCAGCTCATAGAACCAATGATAAGACGCAGAGCAGTGCGAGGCTTGTGACTCGCTATACACAAAATATACGACATGTTTGATGAATGGCATAAAGGAAAGCCGATGCATTCAGATGTCTCTGGGCAACTATATGTTGTGATAGGATGCTGCCCCTCACCCTGACAGGAACTTATCTATCTGCTCACTCATCATGACAGGTTTACAGCATGTTGACTCATGGATGTGATCAGTCAGTCAATCGATGACATAGATGCAAATTCTTGATTCCGACAGGTAGGTCAGAGATGTCCGTCTCAAACAGTTTACCTTCACCCATCTAGGATGGATGGCTGCTGACATCGTTGGCCATTATGTCCATAAGCAATTATTATCCTGTAATTGCGATGTACAGTACAAATTTATATTGTGGTACCGTGCTAGCCAGAAAATTTGATGTAAATACATTTATGCCCAAAAATGGCAAAAGTATTCTCGGAGTGATACCTTTATTGGCTAACCAGAAAAAAATATATTACTCTGTCGCCTCATTGGGGGACACAGGACCTTGGGTGTTATGCTGCTGTCCACTAGGAGGCGACACTAGGCTTAATCTGAAAAAGATTAACGGTGGCTCCTCCTCGGCAGTAAACACCCCCTGACGGCGTCAGCCATGTTCAGTTTTTTGCTTAGTGTCGCAAGAAGGCACACCTAAAGATTTTTACTCCATTTTTTTCTGATTTTTTCTTTTTCCATGGAGTTACAAATGAAGATAAGTGGGTCTCTGGAGAGACCCCCGGCATGGCTCCTCCTCTGCCCCCTTCTAGGGGTGCACAGTTGAAGTCGAGACGTCTCCTTACCATGTCGCTCCTTCCCCAGCCCCTCGGGTGTTGATTCGAAGTTGAGACCCCCCCTCCTTCCCCAATTCCTTTTGGTCTTGGGTTGAGGTCGAGGGAGGATTACAGCCTCCTGACTGTGAAGGCAGCACCCTCCCTGTCACGAAAAACACTTGGTCAGACCTTGCAGCCCTCTGGCGCCCCCTTATCCTGCTGATCAACCACGGTATTGACCGAGGATAAGCACGGGCGCAGCTGCTCTAATTTATGTCGACTATTGTGGCACGTGATGTGACAGGACGTATATATACCACCAGTTCCTTCCAGGAACGTATATATACCTCCGTCCAGCCACCCTCAAACCACAATATCACAAATACCGGTATACTGCCACCACCGATCGCTTAACAGGTTGATCGGGTACCTGTTAGGTAACGTGAATTAGCGGGTGAGGAACGTGTTTGCTCGACATAGGACAAGAAGAACGAAGCTGGTAAATAATAATGAAATACTCCCGAAAGTGGGCAGTGTTTACAAAAGATATACAAGATATTATAAAAGAGACAATTTACATATATGCATAAAACAGTTATTAAAATACAAGGGGTAAATAATAGCAAAACCTGCGCCACGTGGTGATGGTCTCAGATTGTGTGGGGTGCACGGCTCCCCGGAAACTAGGTGTGATTCCTCCACGCAGCGAAGAGTGCTTGCGTCTGACGTCCCTGGTTAAGAATGAAGTAAAATGTCCGTTCTGGTTTTTAGTAAGGGGCCAAAACACTAGGAGACACCCATGTTGTTTACCTCACACGGTTTTGTGAACCCACCCAGCTGCCTAAGACATAAAAAGCCTTCAGATTTCATATCTTGGTATGGGGGGGTCTCACATCCAAGATGGATACATCATGTTTGCCGTCACCAATATTCATGAAGATGGATATCAAATATCAGAACCCATTTCCTGGGTTTCTGGTGGTTTCCCAGTTATGTAAGATATACCGGCATAATTGGAAAAAGGTGAACATCCCAAAAATGTGGTCCCTGTGTTTGTGACAGTCATGTGCATTATTAAACTCGACATTAAAAGTTTGTACAGTTAGACAATAGGATTTTGGAGGGAATTTGCAGTTTACACCAGTATGCTTGCTCTGGCTGAGGTTTTATGGCGGTAATAAAAATTCCTTGTTTGGGGAAAGCAAGAGTGAATTCTATGTAGGACCATTCTAAATGAGCAGGGGATGGAGATTTAAGACATCTCTCATTTTTAAAACTAGGACAAAAATACATTTTGCCTGACACTCCCCAATCCCCCTCATGGGGGCATTAGGTTTAGACACCGCAGGTAGGATTTGTGCAGACAGCAATATATAGCTCCCAGTAGCTGTCGCTCTGCACCAACGTTCAGGAATCGCAGCTCCGCTGCAGACTCCTGATGGACCGGGGGACAGTACTGGCAGAAGGGCACACAGAGACACAGGCTGGCTTCAGCTCTGTCTCTCTGCCGGCACCAGCGCTACAGTGCCTCAGAGGAACCCTTTAAGGGCTCCCTTTTAATATAGTATCCCACCGCCTTTCCTGCCATTAAAAACCGGGGGGGGGGGTCCGATTCAGATCCGGTACCCCTTCGGACTACCGCGCCGGCCTGCAGCCCTTTTGGGCATACATTCTAAATTTACACCGCCTAGCTGAAGCCGCCGCCCACTCTCCGCGCCCCGCCCCCCGGATGACCAATATGACACTACACAGTGTCATACAGGGGGCGGAGACGAGCTGAAAGGGCGCGCTTTCTAGCAATACGGCCGCCTTTCCAGCGCTCCGCCCCCTTTCTTCTCCACACTCCGGCGGCCATTAACCAGCAGAGGGAGAACGCAAGGAAGTTAACGCTTCACATACCGGTCGCCAGCTGGTCTCTGGGGAGCACAGGATCTTGGATTTTACCGGCGCTGTACTACAGCACACTAAGGTGGGATAAAATTACAGCTACAGTCTCGACTTGGCTGTGAAGTCTATAACTTTCTCTGCATTGCTGGCCCCCTCTGCAAAGCCACTCTGCATCGTTGGCCCCATCTGCATCATCCCATACCACACGGTCATCCCCTTCCAGTGTGAGACACCGTACTCACAGCTCATCTAGACCGTCCCCTGACAGGGACAGACAACGCAGATCCCCACAGCCATCCCCGACCAGAGAAGGTCTCCGCTCCGGTTCTCCCAGCAGGAGTCGCCTTAGCGAGATACAGGATTCGGAAGACATCTGTGATTCCGACTCAGACAAGGAAACCGAAGGGTCCCTGATCCCTATTCGCCCGGGCAATACAGTGCTAGTTGATGATTTAATCTCATCTATCCATTGGGTGCTGGACATCTCCGATCCACCCCTGGAGACACCAGGACATAAAATTTCCTTTGAAGGAGTCCTGAAACCGCCTAAGGTGTTCTTTGACCACCCAGAGTTTAATGCGATCCTTAAAAAGCAGTTCTCACAACCTGAGAAAAAGTTTACTAATCGCAAATATCTGGAGGCGCGGTACCCCTTTCCACAGGAGGTCACCAAAAAGTGGACAGATCCACCTGAAGTGGATCCTCCAGTCTCCAGACTAGCAGCACTTTCTCTGCCAGATAGCTCAACCCTCAGGGACACAGCAGACCGGCAGGTGGAACGCATGGCCCGTTCAATTTTCGAGGCCGCAGGGGCCTCCCTGGCTCTCACGTTCGCCTCAGTTTTTTTGGGCTGCCAAGGCAATCCTGGCCTGGGCCCAAAATTTACAAACTGGCCTACAAAATACCTACCCCTGAACTGTCGGACCAAGCGGCCCAAATAGCAGTCGTGGTAGATTACAAGCTCCATGCAGCTCTGGATTCTGCAATGGGTGCAGCCGGGATAGCTTCATCACAATTCGTGTGTATCCTCTGGCTGCAGGAATGGAAAGCAGATGCAGCTTCAAAGAAGTCCCTCACTCACCTCCCGTACCTCAGTGGTCGGCTTTTCGGTGAACAGTTGGACACAATGATATCCAACGCCACCGGGGGTAAAAGTATCTCTCTCCCCCAACTGAAGCCCAAACACACTTACAAAAAGCGCAATCAGGCACGTTACCGATCCTTTCGGAACTCTTCCGGCTGATCCGTCTCGCGACCAGCAAAGAATAACAGCCGCGCTCCACGCTGGGACAACTCGAGGTCGACGCAAAAGTCGGACAAAACCTGGCAAACAAAGGCAGGCCAGTCAAAATTTAAGGGAGGAAAGTCTTGCACTTCCTCCTCATCATGACTCACGAACTCTGGAAGACACCCCACCTGTAGGCGGCCGTCTTTTGCTCTTTCACCAGCTCTGGCTGCCTATTACAGAAGACAGGTGGGTCAGGGAACTAGTGTCTTCAGGATACAAGATAGAGTTCACTTCCAACCCGCCAAACAGATTCTTCCTGTCTGTTCCCCCAAAACCGCCAGCCAAGGCTCGTGCCTTCCACCACGCGGTTTCATTACTTCTCCAAGCAGGTGTCTTAGTAACGGTCCCTACGGCCAAGCGCTTCCAAGGGTTCTGCTCAAATCTATTCGTAATCCCCAAAAAAGGAGGCAGCGTACGGCCAATATTGGATCTAAAACAGCTCAACAAATAAGTACGGGTACGTCACTTTCGCATGGAGTCCCTTCGGTCCATCATTGCGTCCATGGAGACGGGAGAATTTCTCGCCTCCATAGACTTTCAAGACGCATGCCTCCATATACCAATTGCACCGGCTCAACTTAAAAAAGTCATCACCAACCCCGAGTCAATCTCTGACCTTTTTGGGAATGTTATCCAACACCCTCAAGGGTCTAGTACTCCTCCCCAAGGACAAAGCACTGCCTCTCCGAATAGGGGTCCGCATCCTACTTCGCAAACCCCCTCAGTCTCTCCGGTTTGCCATGAGAGTCCTTGGTAGGATGGTGGCAGCAATAGAAGCGGTCCCATTTGCCCAGCTTCACCTCAGGCCTCTCCAACTAGCCATCCTCAAGTCATGGGACAGGAATCCTTTTTCCCTCGACAGGGAGTTTCAGTTGACGTCATCAACCAAGAGATCCCTGCACTGGTGGCTCAAACCAACCTCGCTAACAAAGGGGAAATCCTTTCTCACGAGTCAATGGAAGGTTCTGACCACCAATGCGAGCCTGATGGGTTGGGATGCGGTACACCTGCACCACAGAGCACAGGGCAAGTGGTCCCCAACAGAAGCGACCATGCCCATCAACATCTTGGATATTCGTGCCATTCTCCTGGCGTTGAGAGCCTTCCATCATTTACTGGCAGCCACTCACATCAGAGTACAGTCAGACAATGTCACGGCTGTGGCATACGTAAATCACCAAGGGGGGACCCGCAGTGCCCAGGCGATGCGAGAAGTGACACACATTCTCCACTGGGCGGTAGCCTTCTTATAGGCATAATTATGTTATTCATGTTACGTTCCTCCTACTGCTTTTGCACAAAACTGAACATGGCTGATGCCGTCAGGGGGTGTATACTGCAGAGGAGGAGCCACCGTTAATCTTTTTCAGATTAAGCCTAGTGTCGCCTCCTAGTGGACAGCAGCATAACACCCAAGGTCCTGTGTCCCCCAATTAGAGGCTAAGAGAAAGAGATTTGACGATGAGTACACAAAAATCTCCTTACAGAGCACACAGGCTCCTTCTTCAGGCAGGATTACAAATGTTATGAATTCATTTGTAATATTGCCTGAAGAAGGAGCCTCTGTGCTCTGAAAGCTTGCATATATATATATTTTTTCTGGTTAGCCAGTAAAGGTATCACTCCGAGAATACTTTTGCCATTCTTGGGCATAAAAGTATTCACATAGAATTATCCCCTAATTAAAACAATTTATTTTTGCTAAATAAATGTATACATTTTTTAAAATTTTATTTTATACATTTTCTCAGAGGACCTCTTTAAGAAGGAGATTTCAGAATGGGCTATAAGACATGTCCAACTTTGCTTTATTGTCTCACCTTACTGTCCTTGTTGAACTGAGCTCCACTTTGTTCTTGGATGATATTGTAAGGAATGAAGACGTCTAGATGATACAAATCGGGACGTCCGACTAAGACTATTCTGTCTTCACCCAAGTCCAACACGAGATCTAGCAGAAGACTGTAAAGAGAAGACCAGCGTGGTAACAACGCTTATGTCGCTGAATGCTTCTGTACGGGAAAGAAAGTTGTAACCAACAAGTGCACAAAAATCTAAACTTTTATCTTGATATGTGGCCAACTAGAAGTTACTGTGTAGCTCCAGACGTCTCATACATTAAATCTGACACTTGGAGTAACTGCTCACAGAAAATGCTTCAAATATTTTTTATGATTCACACGGCATTAAAAGGGGTTGTCCACCACTTTAATACTAATGGAATATCCTTAGGATAGATCATCAATATTAAAGTGCCAGACAACCCCTTTAAGTGAGGCATAATGAATGGTACCAGAATTTCAGATAATGTAGCCTTCATTAGGCAGAAGGCCCAGTCGGTTATATGAAGAAATCTGGGGTCCCCAAAAGCAAACCCAGTAATCACCAGATTCCCGTGTGGTGACTACTTAATCTGCTTTTTGGGAAGACCAGAACTGACCCCTATATTTAACCAAGTGGGTCCCCTTAAGCTACATTATCCTGTCTGATGAAGGATACAGCTGAAACATTCTTAATCTTCATTATGCCTCATTTAACGCAATGTGAATCATGGACATGAGAAAAATCAAATTAAAAAATAAATACATTTAAAGCATTTTCTGTGCGATTCCTCCAAATGTCGCATTAATATAGAAAAAATAAAGAGCGGCGTGTTCTACACTATCGCAACAAGCCTCTTTCATCATTTATATCATCATTATAACATCATTTATATGCACCAGCACCATGGAATCAATGGCACTATATAATTAAATAATCTACTATATAATCGTCTTATCCCGTCTGTCTGTCTGTCTGTCCAGGAAATCCCGCGTCGCTCATTGGTCCGGCAGCGGCCAATCAGCGCCGCGGGATTTCTGAAAAAAGATGGCGGCCGTTAGCGGCTCATCTGCGGGATGGAGCGGAGCGGCGATGCAGCCGGCAACAGCAGAAAGAACCCTACCACTGGACCCATCTGCGGGACGGAGATGCAGCCGGGAGATGAGCGGCGCGAGGCGCTTATCTCCCGGCCGGTAGCAGCGGAAGGACCGCTGGGGGTCGGGATACTTCTGCTGCGAGCGCCCGCTATGTCCCGGGGTCTCGCAACGTAAGTAGCCGCACAGGCAGCGCAGCTCCCCGGTCCTCACCAAGACGATTCGATGATTGGTCGCGGTCTTCGGACCCGACCAATCACTGATCTTAGCGCAAAACCTAAGCACCGCTGTGCTGATTGGACTCGGGCGCTGACCGCGACCAATCACCGATTTGGGCGCCAAATTTAAATATTGGCCGCGATCAATCAGCACAGCGGTGTTTAAATCTGGAGCCAAGATCGGTGATTGGTCGCGGCCGATATTTAAATTTGGCGCCCAAATCGGTGATTGGTCGCGGGCAGCGTCCACGACCAATCAGCACAATAGTGTTTAACTTTGGCGCCAAGATCAGTGATTGGTCGCGGGCCAAGACAGCGACCAATCACCGATTTGTGCGGCAGATTTAAATAGCGGCCGCGACCAATTGGATGTCAGCGCCGCTCCACGGTCCTCCCTTCACACCCTAGCCGCATGGATGTCAGCGGCGCTGCCTGTGCGGGTACTTCCGCTCGGAGAACCCGGGACATGAGCGGGCGCTCGGAGCAGAAGTATCCTGACCCGCAGCGCCGCTCCCCGGTCTCCCTTCACACCCTAGCCGCTGATGTCCCCACAGTATCCGCATGGTGTTACAAAGGTCCATTTGTGTTAAAAATCGCTGATTGGTCGCGGGCGCTGCCCGCGACCAATCACCAATTTGGGCGCCAATTTTAAATATCGGCCGCGACCAATCACCGATCTTGGTTCCACATTTAAACCCCGCTCTGCTAATTGTTCGCACCTGGTGGACGCGCCAATCAGCAATTTTGGCGCCAAATGTAAACCCCGCTCTGCTGATTGGTAGCGGTCGACGGCCGCGACCAATCAGCAATATTGGCGCCAAATTTAAACACCGCTCTGCTGATTAGTCGCGGTCGCCGGCCGCGACCAATCAGCAGTATTGGTGCCAAATTTAAATCTCGCTCTGCTAATTAGTCGCAACCACCGGCCGTGACCAATCAGCCATATTGGCGCCAAATTTAAACACCGTTTCGCTGATTGGTTGCAGTGGCCAGCCGCGACCAAGCAGAGAAATTGGCGCCAAATTTAAACACCGCTCTGCTGATTGGTCGCGGTTACCGGTCGTGAATAATCAGCATTATTAGTGCCAAATTTAAACACAGCTCTGCTGATTGGTCACGGCAGCGACCAATCACCATTATTGGTGCCAAATTTAAATACCGCTCTGCTGATTGGTCACGTTCGCTGGCCGCGACCAATCAGCATTATTGGCGCCAAATTTAAACCCCGCTCTGCTGATTAGTCGTGACCGCCGGCCGTGACCAATCTGCGATTTAGGCGCCAAATTTTAACACCGCTTTGCTGATTGGTCGAGGCCGGCAACCGTGACCAATCAGCAATTTTGGCGCAAAATTTAAACACAGCTCTGCTCATTGCGCCCGGTCGGCCGCATACCTATTCTAGAATACCCGATGCATTAGAATCGGGCCACCATCTAGTATAATATATACATCTTCCCACCAGCTTGTTTTCCCTCTATCTCCTCTCTGGATCTATGAAGCCAGAACTGTCAAAGAAGAGGTGATGGTGGAGATGGAGGGGAAACAAGCAGGGGGGGAGGTTTATATAAATGACTGGTCCCGCTGTGAAGCACCGGGCGTCTGTGCTTGGTTTGAACAGTCGTTCTCTGGTGACAGAGTCATTCTTTCCCATTCCAACAGCTTGCAAACAACCCACCATGGTATGAAAAAAAAATTATATCATCATCATCCAGCAAATGTGTCACAACTGCCAGCAATTGGCTACTGTGGACACATCAAAGCTGTGATGATAAAAGTTGGCAGAGGAGGACTGGTAGCACGAGGTTGGCACAGACTTTTAATAAGGGAAGACTATTGGAAATCACATGAAATGCAAAAAGATCACAATCCTAAACCACATCTGAGGGTCTCACCACTTTAGGTAAAGAGATTTCAGCCACCAGAAAACTTGGGTGTCCTACAGGAGGTTCCGCCACAATCATGTAATCTGGTTTCACGGGTGAACTGATAAAAAAAGGAAGGAAGCAGTATATTAAAGGGTACACCATCAATTTATGATCTGTTGGGGTCAATCTCTAATATAATAAAGTGGCACTGATGCTTGTAATGAGGAACAGCCCCTTTCACAGTCATTCCCTGCACATTGGCATCATGGCCTCCACTGTGCAGCGGAACGACAGCATAGATCCAGAAAAGTGAATGGGCTTAGCTGCAGTTCTCCTGCACAGTGAATATCCGGGTAGCTGCCCCACTCCAGCATATTCTTTAAAAAGGGCAGCGGGGTTACTTCCAGGCTGCAGCCCCCTTATTCTTGGAGTCCAAGAAGTTGGATATCCTATATCTTTTGTAAGATGGGATTCTAAAAAAAGTAAATGCATGCATTAAACCTCAAAGTAACCCAAACCTTTCAACTTCTGAGATGAGGGACTTGCTTGGAGTTAGCTGGGAGGGTCTGTAGGAAAAAAATAAAGAACATAAAGGCAAAATAGTTAAAAAAAAACCAAAAAAACAATGTCCACAATGTTCTTGCACCATAACAAGCCATTCTGTAACTTCCCCCATCTGTTGGGTATAACCCATCACCACGAGGAGTGGTGCTCCCCCATCTGTTGGGTATAACCTATCACCTCAAGGAGTGGCGCTCCCCCATCTGTTGGGTGTAACCCATCAGCACGAGGAGCGGCGCTCCCCCATCTGTTGGGTGTAACCCATCAGCACGAGGAGTGGCGCTCCCCCATCTGTTGGGTGTAACCCATCAGCACGAGGAGTGGCGCTCCCCCATCTGTTGGGTATAACCCATCACCACGAGGAGTGGCGCTCCCCCATCTGTTGAGTATAACCTATCACCACAAGGAGTGGCGCTCCCCCATCTGTTGGGTATAACCCATCACCACGAGGAGTGGCGCTCCCCCATCTGTTGAGTATAACCTATCACCACAAGGAGTGGCGCTCCCCCATCTGTTGGGTGTAACCCATCAGCACGAGGAGTGGCGCTCCCCCATCTGTTGGGTGTAACCCATCAGCACGAGGAGTGGCGCTCCCCCATCTGTTGGGTATAACCCATCACCACGAGGAGTGGCGCTCCCCCATCTGTTGAGTATAACCTATCACCACAAGGAGTGGCGCTCCCCCATCTGTTGGGTGTAACCCATCAGCACGAGGAGTGGCGCTCCCCCATCTGTTGGGTATAACCCATCACCACGAGGAGTGGCGCTCCCCCATCTGTTGGGTATAACCTATCACCACAAGGAGTGGCGCTCCCCCATCTGTTGGGTGTAACCCATCACCACGAGGAGTGGCGCTGCCCCATCTGTTGGGTATAACCTATCACCAGGAGGAGTGGAGCTCTTCATACTTTGTGTCCCTAGGGGAAATGTGGTATTATAAGACATCCAATCAATTGAATGGCCGACCATGTACTGCATAGATGAGCGAGGAACATCAGAGAAGCCGCCGATGCTCAACAGCAGCCTACTCTGTTGTCTTTTACAGACTGTATGCCATAGACTTGTACCTTAGAGTTGGGACATTGTGTCCATTCCCTGAATCATCGGTTTTGATTTGGTTCTGATATTCTGTTCAAAAATGGATCCCAGGAACTTCCGATTTTTCAGCATTTTCCACTCTGAAGGGAAACTATAGATGATTAACAGGGTCGGACTGGAACTGAAACTCAGCCCTGGCATGTGAGAGCACGCAGGCCCGTCCGACGCGCGTTGAATGTGAAATATTTTCGTGAATGATTTGGGTATATGTCACAATAAAAATTGCTGCAAACTGCACTTTATCATCGATAGACAAAAACTGACATAATGTAAAATATAAACTTCCCTCCAGGAAAATGTTAATTTCTTTCAACTGGAGGGACGGACATATTTGTAATATAGAGCTCCAAGTTCCCAAAAATGCTATGTTTGATAGTACCAGGAAAAGCAGGAATAGTGAATCCTTGCAGATTTGAAGCAGTTTCATGTTTATTGTTTCAGTATTTTTGCAGCGTTTCTAAAGAACGGGAAAAAAAAATCTCAAAAAACGCAATATCAAGGGGATTTTCCTGCCGAGCGACACGTTTTTTGTGCAGAAATGTTCTTCCCTTGACAGTGTCCGATCGGACGATTCGACGACGATTGGTAAAAGCGGAGTTAAGAGCCAGAATACCAGGTAAAAGCCATTTTTGAATGCCTCACAGCGTCAGAAACGTCTGCAGTGGGCCAAAGAACATTGTAAATGGACCACTGAACAATGGAGAAATGTTATATGGAGCGATGAGACACGCCTACCCAAGTTTGGCAGCGACGGTGTCTGCTACGTTCGACGACGACCTGGAGAGGACTGGTTGTCAGAGGGTACAGTACCCACCATGAAGCATCCTCTGAGTGTTATGGTAGGGGGCTGCTTGTCCAGAGATGCAGGTGGTAGGCTGCAGGTAATTGAAGGAACAGTTAATGCTGAAAAGGACATCAAGGAAGTCCTTCAGCCTAAACTCATTCCTTCGGCACATGATGTATTTAGTGAAGGGACACCGTTTATTTTTCAGCAAGATGGAGCCCCATGCCATACAGCTAAAAAATGTCTCTCTTGGTTCAAGGACAAAAATGTCCAGCTATTGAATTGGCCAGGAAACAGCCCAGATCTCAATCCTATTGAGAATCTCTGGGCTCGCCTCAAAAGAGAGGTGTCAAAACAGCGGGCTTCACACAAGCAGGAACTCATTGCAGCCATCATCAAATCATGGCTTCATATCATCACACCATCTGATTTACACAAACTGGTAGATAGCATGCCAAGTAGATGCCAGGCAGTCATCAAGGCCAAGGGCTGTCCAACTGAGTAATAACATTTAGTGTTAGATATGAAAATAGGACAAATAAATGGCTTTTCTCCCACAGTCATCTGAGTGACAATAGTGTCCAATTTGTTGACAAATGAACAAATTTCCTGCTAATATTGTGTTTCTATATGAGATTTTATTTCTACTTAAAAACTTTACTGTGAAATCAAAAACATTCATGAAATTTGTATTTGTATTGGCAAAATGCTAAAAATTCGTAAATCTTGGGGGTGTTGCCTCAATTTTGGCCACTAGTGTATAGCGTTCCTCAGTATATTTATATGTTGTTCCCCATCTCCTTTTTCATCTCTCCTTACAAGTATGCCTTGTATCTTAGCTAAAACATGGTAGTAAGTAGCATATTACCCTTTTATAATGGGTAGTGTAGAATCGCTGCATATTTCAGGGTTATGTGTTCCTGAGGACTCATTAGTGCTGCCCTCCTCAGGCGAAACCTGGTTGTGACCTCGTATAATATGGGGCTAGCCGGTCTCACCTACCAGTTTGGGTCACAAACCCTTTTTCGTTTGCTTTGATGTTTTACTCATTGTTTATTAAGTTTACACCCCAAATCTCTCCTAATCCTGGAGATCAAACCTATGAAAGCAATTTATGAATGATCATAACACCTCTATGAAGGGTAATTATTATCTCCTTCATAAATAGACATTTATATGTATAAATACATATGTGGTCAATGCATAGTACTGGCACATGACTTATCACTTTCCAGGACCTTACAAAGCACCAGGAACATTCATAACAAGCGAAGGTGAGGCGAATCTGGCAACTTAATAGGAAAGGATTCTTTACAGATAGAGCAGTCAGACTGTGGAATGCCAACCACAAGATATAGTAATGGCAGATAGTATAACAGCATTTATAGAAGGGCTGGATACTTTTTTAACAAAACATGACATTGTGGGTTATAAATAATCTAGTAATAGAAAATGTATAACCTTGGAGGTAGACCTAGGACATTAAAGTTCAAACTTTTTCAACCTATGCAACTATGCAAGTATGTAGAATGCACATTAGGAAAATGCTTGAAATGCAATTCCCTATAATATTATTTTACAAGTAATTTCCTCTTAATTTTTGGCTTTGTACAGTGCTAATTATAAGCCCAATCTATGGATCTAAAAAGTGCAAAACACTCCTGAAACACTTGTACGCATGTTCTATAATCTGTATTTCTTATGGTGCCTAAGGGAAGCCGTAATGATAAGACTTCTGCTTGGTAACAAGTGCAGTTAGTTGCCTCCATAATGAAAGTGAATTACCAATGATGAAAGGGTTAATACTTGGATCCTGCATCAGTAATAGCCTTTGTAGTAACCATGACAACTATTGTGAGGGCATAAACAAGTGTCATAAAGAAGATTCCATAAAAGAATGCCGCGCTGCCACGATCAGCGCCATTACTGATGATGCGCCTGAGGACCTTGAGCTTGACCACCCCACGTAATGTGCCAACGTTGGTGTAATTTGGAGGTTCTAGCAGGGAAAGGGATTGTCTTCTTAGACACCCCGGGGGCATGGGAAGGTAACAGAGGGGGGGTCCCCAAAACAGGATCCCCTTCTGTTACTATGTACAAAGAGCTGCTCTTCTTTGGGAGTTCATGGATGGATCCTTGACTTTAATGGGTGATAAATTGGGAGGGGAATTGGATACTCATCCTATTAGGGGTTATCCATAATGAGCAACCCCTTTAACCAAGTACCCAACTTCTTGAGAGACGGAGCTGGATCTGTAAGGGAGAAGTGGTAGATCCACCTGGGAAATCAGATCAACTAAATTCGTTCCAGCAATAAATGTGGTGACAGATATCGCAGCCAGATCTCTCCCACATCCAGTTTATCACAATTATAGTCTATATTTGTTATGTCGTTCTCTGTAAATATGTACAAATTCTAAAACTCCGTCATATATCGGCACTAACTCTCTAAGCGCAAGGGAAGCGCAGCCCTCCAGCCATGGTTCTCTAGAGGTTTCCTCCACAGGGGGTTTTCCTCTCCTGAGCGCTGGAGGGTGACTCTTCGTGAGTCGAGGGTTGTGCCATTTTCGGTGTCATGTAAATTTAAATAAAGTTGAGAACGTTTGACACCTAATTGCAATGCTTTGTGTATTTATTTTGTATGTGTCTGATTCATTTTGTTTGGGATTTGGGGTCCATCAAACATCACTGAGTCATACGTCTGGACATCTGCCGCCAGCAGTTTTGCCCCAGGGGTTGCCCCTGCTCTGGGGAGTTTGATGGAGCAGAGAAGACAAGAATTACAGCACTCATCCTCAGAATAAGGACTTCTATTACAGTATTACAAGCAGCTTCCTCGCCTCATTCACACAGTGAGTATTTTTGGCACTAATTTACATCAGTATTTGTAAGCTGAAAACCAGAGGGGAACAAACACAGTGAAAAATAGTAACTGAAACACTTTCACCTCTTCTGTTTTGGATCCATTCCTGGCGTCTGCTAACAAATGCTGATGCAAAATATCACAATGGAAGTGCCCTAAATTCTTACTGACTGATTCGACTGTTTGAGTTGCAGTCAAGAAACAGAGGTTGCAAGCGTTAAAAGAGTTTTCTGGTATCAAAAACCCCTGTCCCCCTTGCCATTTTTCTCTATCCTGAACCTGTGCTGCCTGCCCCGATCTCAGACTGTCTGACCTAGTCTTTATCTTAGCTCTCCTGTATTTGGTACCCTGGTACCTCCGGAATGCTGCTGCAGTCCCGGGGACTGCCCTGAAGTGGTACCTGGTGTCTACCGGCAGCCCAGTCTATCCTCACCACCAGAGGTTCTAGTGGAGACCCAGTAGACACCTAGTCACAACCCTCCTGTGGGGCAGTGGGTCTATATCCACCAGCGTTACACCCACATAGCAAATGTGGTACCAATATTCAAGAAAGGGATAACATGTGAGCCTGGAATTTATAGGCCGGTAAGTTTAACTTGTACTGTGGGCAACATCTTTGTGGGTTTTCTAAGAGATACTAACCTGGAGCACCTCAATAAGAATAACCTATACATATGATTATGAGGGATCTGTCCTGCAAACTAATCTGAAAAGATTCTATGGGAGGTAAGTTCTAGGTTGGACCAGGGAAACTTAGTTGGTGTTGTCTATCTGGACTTTTCAAAGGCATTTGATACGGTGCCATACAACAGGTTGGTACATAAACATTTTCAATATATTATATGGTAAACTTGCTCCATGAAGGAACAAGTCCTTGTGTGGTCGATGGAAAAATCAAGGAAAATATCAGTGATGTGGTCGTTACCTCTTGACAGCTCCATTTCGTACTTGTTCTCTTGTCCATCCATGGCCACGGTGATAAAAAATTCCCTGAAAAGCTCATTATTCTAATAAAAAAAAATACAAAGTAAGGAGCTGACACAAAGGAGAGCAGACAGCTCGTATGTCAGAATAAGCAATTGCAGTTACCTTAATTTTCTCAAAGAAGGTGCCATTAATCACTATGTCGTATGCCGTGCAGCCGCCTCCACCTGTAGGACAAAGTGCACCAGGACTTAGATACTTTGCGGTGCCGACTCACCCACTGACCTTAGTAGGGCTGCTATGAATAAGTGGTATAAGTTCTTAAAGGGGACTCCAAGTAGTGGACAATCCCTTTAAGTCCCAAATCTAAACCAAAAAAGTTCAAAAGTCAACAACAAGATGTCAAACTGAAGTGGACCTACCAGAACCTGTGGAGATGGCACCTTTGACCATTGAGGATTAGTAAGTTGTAATACTTGCTATTTTAACCCCTTTAAGGATATCTCTGGACTACCCCTTTAAAAAGAGACGCGCTGTATTAAATAAAAAAAAACAAAAAAACGTACTATTATCAACTTCAACGTGGGGCTCTCCAAGGCTCATGGGGACTCGATAGCCGGAGGGATCATCAGATTCCAGGATGCTGACTAACTCCTGCTCCATCAGGTCCGGGGGCGCTGGGATCTGGTTCGACTTGCAGATGTTAATAAAGATTTCGGTATTTTTGGATGTGCGAGTTTTAATGCAGAAACCTAACAAAAAAATAAAAACAAAAAGTGAACAAAAACACAATAAAATCGGCAAAAGCCAAGCAGCATTTACATGTTATCAACTGCATAAGAAAAAACAATGTGACCCCCACATTGGTTGCATCATGTGACCGTTGTAGTCAATAAGACTCCACTGCCCCACTGTGGTATCTGTCACATAATATGCACAAAGTAATCTGGATAATAATCAGAGGACGCCCATCTCACCCGGCTGGGGTCTGATCTGTCTGCTTTCTGGTAAGTTCGGTATTCTGCTCTGTATCTCCTGTTTGGCCTGAAATGAGGCAACAAGTGAGAATCAGTGAGTAACATGAACAGGATGGTTCTGCAAACTGATTTTTCCTGCCCCAAAATAGTACAACTATGAGGGGTCTAAAGCCAACAATACACATTAGGTAAATGTTGGAGACTGCAGCGCCCCCGGCGGCTGACGGAGGAGACATTCACCCGGTGATTGCTGGCCTCTCCAATTCATCTTTCGTACCTTCATCAGCATCTGTTCATACAGCGCTTCCTCCATGCTTGTGTTCATTTCTGCAGACAGCAGCGACTTGTCAGACGCCATTTTTTCGGTCAAAGGCAGAAGCTCAGGGACCTTGTTTTATAAGAGAAAATCTGAAAAATTAAAATATGTATTAATCTTCTCCACAGACAACGACAAGGGGAGAGTGCGGGAGCCTGACAGCCCACGACACGAGGGGGTGCGGGAGCCTGACAGCCCATGGCACGAGGGGGTGCGGGAGCCCGACAGCCCACGACACGACGGGGTGCGGAAGCCTGACAGCCCACGACACGAGGGGGTGCGGGACCCTGACAGCCCATTGCACGAGGGGGTGCGGGAGCCAGACAGCCCACGACACGAGGGGGTGCGGGAGCCTGACAGCCCACGACACGACGGGGTGCGGAAGCCTGACAGCCGACGACACGAGGGGGTGCGGGACCCTGACAGCCCATTGCACGAGGGGGTGCGGGAGCCTGACAGCCGACGACACGAGGGGGTGCGGGAGCCTGACAGCCGACGACACGAGGGGGTGCGGGAGCCTGACAGCCGACGACACGAGGGGGTGCGGGAGCCTGACAGCCGGCAACACGAGGGGGTGAGAGACCCTGACAATATTGGGAGTGGGATTCTGCACACCTACATCTAGCTACTTATTGTCCTGAATGTAGTAATCACCTTGGTACAGTCCCATCTTCTTACCTGTAGTACAGACGCCAAACACCACTACTCTGACTGCAATCACCCAGCTACAGCGTCACCACGCCTCAGCAACAGGGGAGCGTCTTGATTGGAGTAGATTTCTTGAGGGGGAGGAGTGATTTCATGGAATCATGATGTCACCGGAGGGGGCGGGGCCTTCTCAGTCCAGTGGATATTAGCCATGCAGCCGCAGCAGTGTGTACGTTGTGCTGGACGGGAGGACTGGTGATGAGGAGCTCCTGTAGTTGCTCCTGTAGTTACTCCTGAGTTGTACTGTGGAGAGGACTCCAGTACTCGGCTGAGGTTCCTGTACTGAGCTGTGTGCGGAGAGAGCTCCTGGGAAGGGAGGTTTGTTTTTCCATCTGGGACTTTTTGTCTGCCCCCTTCCCAGGAAAGAAGGCTCAGAGTGGGACTGGCCTCCGGGGCTGGGCCCCCGGCTCCCTCCTCCCGGTCTAAGCCGGCGGGGGGTGGGAGGAACACCAACCAGGCTATGGCTGCAACATCAGGCCGAGGCAGCAGGGGTTCCAGCATGAAGACCCGGAGGACCCCCGAGGCTACGACCGCGGCAGCTCCTCCCTCTGGAGGTAGGTCGAGTGCCAGCAGAGGTGCTGCAGCGGTGCCCCCTGATTGGGGTACCAAGGTGGCGAGGGAGGCAACCGTCACCTATGCCTCCCGTGTCCATGCGCACCTCTGTGAGTATGAGGACACCGCAAAAAAGCTAAGTTCCCTCTGGGGGGAGTTGAGGGTAGCTCAGGAGAGGTCCGAGAGGGCCTCTGGCACCAAGAAGCCTGAGCTATCCGCCGCGGTCCGGAAAATCAAGCAAGCCATCCAAGAGCTGCAGGACCGCAGGAGCACCATATTGGCAGGCAGTGGACCCTTCATGGAGAAGCTGCGGAATGATGACCAGTTCAGAGCCATGACCGGTGTGGCTCTGGAGGGGTCGCAGGGCCCCGGCCAGGCGGTGGAGGAGGAGGAAGAGGTATGCGTGGAGGAGGTCGCACCCTACCCACCGCCTGGTGGCCTGGTAAGTGATCTCCAGGCATCGCATAGCGGGATAGCCCCTGAGCAGATGGCTCTCCCGTCTGATTCTAGCCCTTCAGAGGGCAGCGGGAGCGAGGGGGAGGATGAGGAGGATGGGAGTAGCAGCAGTGAGGGGGGCTGCCTTATCATGCAGCAGATCCAGCAGATCGAGTCCCCGGTACGTTTTGGTCAGCTTACGTTCGGGGATGAGATCTGCGAGGATGAGGCACCCGGGAGGGGGACGAAGAGAAAAGCAAAAAAAAAAAAGAAAACATCTATTGCACATAAATTTGTGTATGTCCCCCTCTCTGGGGCCCCCCTGTCCCGTTGTGCGGCACCCGCCACCCACCCCGGCTTGGACTCTGTTGTGGGTCCACAGCGAGGGAGCGGGGAGAACATAGGCCATGGCACGCAGAGCGCTGCCTCTGTTTGTGGTAATGGAGGCAGTGGGTCCGAGGTGTTTGATATCGAGCATGGCGCGGAGGGCGGCCCGACGGTGGGTGTCATTGGTGGTGGTGCTCGTGCTGGAGCCCCTGTAAAAAGGGGGTCTGGCCTGGCACCTGGTGCTCCTGCTGGCGTGCAGGAGGCGGCGTGTACATCTGCCGCTGCCTCCTGCGCTGTCGGTGGCGCACCGACAGCCGGGGCCGCGTCTCCGGCGGCGTGTGCTGGGGTGTCTGGGTCCCTCACACACGGATCCACTAAAAAATCTGGATCACTTTTAGGGACCCAGAAACCTGGTAAGGCAAAGGGCGTGGGGCCTGCGGCTCCGGCAGAGCCGGCTCATAAGCGTAAGGTGGGGCTTGCTCCCCTGGCAAAATCCGTGGTGAGGTCAGGGCTCCCTGCGCAGGGGCCCGGTAATGGGTCAGCGCGGGGGGCTCCACCGCCTCTGGGTGCCGAGGGGGAGTGGCCTAGCCTGGGGCCGGCCGCCGGAGCTGGGGTGGCCAGGCTTTTTGTGGCAAAGGGTGCGACGGTAGGGGGTGCTATGCCCCTGAGAGCTGGTGCCGCTGGTCCAGGGGTCCCTGTGAGTAGACCCGGTTCTCGGTCGGCTTCGGGGGTCCCGGCGCGGCTGGCTTTGGGGGGCGTAGCCTCCCAGCCGTCCACGGCGCCAGTGGGAGTGGCCTCTGGGGCTCCCACCGTGCTGCCTGGTGCGGGGGGCGTGGCCTCCCTGTCACCAAAGGCACCGGTGGCAGTGGCCTCTGGGGCCCCCACCGTGCTGCCTGGTGTGGGGGGCGTGGCCTCCCTGTCATCCACGGCACCGGTGGGAGTGGCCTCTGGGGCCCCCACTGTGCTGCCTGGTGCGGGGGGCGTGGCCTCCCTGTCACCCACGGCACCGGTGGGAGTGGCCTCCGGGGCCCCCACCGTGCTGCCTGGTGCGGGGGGCGTGGCCTCGCAGACAAAACCCGCCCAAGTGGGCGTGGCTCTGCCGGAAAGGGGCGGGGCTTAGCGTTGGCAGCTGCTGGGAGCAGTGGTGCCACAGCTGTAACAGACAGCAGAGGTGGTGCCTGCCTGTCGGTATCCCCTGTGCTCGTGGGCTTATCTGGGGCAGGGGCACCGGCAAAAGTCTCAGCACCTGGCTCCCAAATCCCCCCGGCAGGGAAGGTGCTGCCAGCAGGTGGCAGCAGTGGAAAAACTGCTGGCAAAAAATGCTTGCAAAAAATGAAAAACTGTGACCCCAGTGTGCATGTGAGTGAGAGTGGCCCAAGTGGGGTGACTGTTGACATGGATGGGGATGGCGTAGGTATGAATGTGGCTGTGGTTGAGGATACGAATGTTGGCGTGTCTGTGGCCGGGGGTAAGAATGGTATGTCTGTTGGTAGTGGGGGGAGTGGGGACAGGGCTGGTCCATCTGCCCCCCCGGCTGCTGGTCCTCGGAGTTTTGCGGGGGTAGTAGCCGGGGCCTCGGGGTCTTCTCGGGGGGGCTTCCTCACCTCTGGACCTCAGGGATGGTGACTTGCGACGCCGTTTCCTGGAGGCCCTCAAGAAGGGAGAACGGACGATCCAGGTAGAGGGAAGAGAGGTGGACCTGGCCTTTTGGCTGGATAGACACGGCCTGGTCGCCTTCCAAGATAAAAGGGAGGGGGAGACAGTGTGGTCCCTCCCGACAGCCGGGCAGGGGGTGGCCAGGAGGAATGTAGTCCGTCTTCGGTGGAGGGGCAGTGAAGCGTGCCCGCCAAGAGCGAGGGTCGTGGAGCTCCTCCTGAAGATGGACTTCAGGGCGACTGACATCTTTGCCCTGATCCATCCTTTTGGTACCCCTGTCTTCGACATCAGTTTTGTTCGACCGGAGGGCCTAGAGCTTTTCTGGTCGAATTTTGAACTCATGAAGGGGGAGCCCGGCTGGCGAGACTTTGCCGTGCAGGCGGTGTCCCGCCGAAATGGCGTAAAGAGGGTGACCGTTCTAACCAATAACGAGTCACTCTCTGGGGTCGATATCTTGACGTAGCTTTCTCGCTATGGGGAGGTCACGGACGTCCCAAAAAAGAACAGGGACGAGTTTGGCATTTGGTCAGGGGGCTGGACCTTCATGATGAGGTTGAAGGTCTCAGGCGGTACTGTCACCCACATCCCTTCCTCAGCATTTCTGGGGAGAGACAGGATCCTGATCTTCTACCAGGGGCAACCGAAGGTCTGCCACAGGTGCGGTGATCCCCGTCACTTCAGCGCGGGCTGCAAGGTGCAGAAATGTGCCTTGTGTGGTGGGGTAGGTCATCTTGCCGCGGCCTGTGGTGACATTAGGTGTCATCTGTGTGGTGACCTAGGTCACCCGTATAGCCGCTGCCCCCGCTCCGTTTCTAACACCATCTCTGGTCAGGCGGGGGAGAGCCATGGGGGGGTCCCCAGCGGTGCATCCTCTGCTGGAGCTGGAGGTGGGGGCGGGAGAGGAGCTGAGGGGCCAGTGAGGGAAGGCGAGGCCAGTTCATCTGCCCACCAGTGGCAACAGGTGAGGCACCGTGGGGGTAGGGGGCAGGATAAGCCTCAGGCGACTGGGGTGATGTCTGTCCCCACCCCAGAAGCGGCAGCCGGAGCCCCTGAGGCCCTGGGGGAGGAGGCGGTGAATGAGGAGATCAGGAGGATGGAGAGGGAGGAGGTGGCTGCTTCTGAAGATTCCTCCCAGTATGAAAGTCTGGACGAGGAGGTGGTGGAGCAGCCTAAAAAATCAGGTGACGGTAAGACCATTAAGAGTCGGAGGAGGAGGAACAAAAAAGGGGCAAAAACATCTAAAGCCCCCCCCCGGCCGCTAAGGTGCCTACGGAAGGGCTCACCGGCTCCCCTCTGATCCCCCTCTCCAACCGGTTCCATGCCCTCAATGACTCTGCTGTGTCGGAGGTCAGGGGCGGGGGACCGGCGGTAACATCTGAGGTGCCTTCAGGGAGCGGCGGGGTCCATCCTCCGGGGGCTCACTTTCCTCTGGGGGGGGGACTGCCCTGGGGTCCAGGGGTGAGGAACCCAGTACTGAGAAGGAGGTGGCGGGTACCATGGACACCTCGGTGTCACTGAAGAGGAGGGGAGAGTCTGGCTCCTCCTCTGAAGGTGAGCGGAAAAAATCGGGGGGTACGGTCAAAAAGAAGGCCGTCTAACTCAATCACCCATGATGGCGGAACCTACCCCGTTGACTCTGGCGTCGATTAATGTCGCCAGTATAAAGTCAGATACGGCCAGATTTATGGCCTTTGATTTTTTCAACCGAGTTGAGGCTGACATTTTATTTTTGCAGGAGACCAGACTAACGGACATGGGGGCCATTTACAAAGCAAGGAGGGAGTGGAGGTGCGGGCCCTCATACTGGTCTCTTGCGGCCGAGCCGTATAGCGGGGTAGCGGTCCTTTTTAAGGCCGCTTCGGTGGAATGCAGACGGGTGATCGAGGTAGAAATGGGGAGGTGCTTGTTCCTTGACGTCTTCATGGGGGGACAGGAGCTCCGGCTCATTAACATCTATGGTCCACAGTCAAGGTGGGACCGTAAATGTCTCTTCCTGAAGATCAAGCCCTATCTTTTTACCAGCCGGCAGGTGGTCTTCGGTGGGGACTTTAATACTATAACTAGATCCCGTGATAGGGGAGGCCCCGGAGACCGAAGGCTGGATTTTGATAGTAATACTCTTAATAGTATAGCAAGCGAAGCTCGCCTGCTGGATGTCCACATCCGGCACACCCCAGGTCACGGAGGTTTCACCTTTCATAGGGGTAGTTGTAGGTCTAGGATAGATAGGTTTTTTTTAAAGGAGGAAACCGTCTCTTCTGCAGTGTCCGCTGTTGAGGTGGAATTCTCCGATCACTGTTTTATTTTCTTTTCCTTGAATGTTACAGAGACTCCCCGGATAGGGAGAGGCCTATGGAAGCTGAATTCGTCCCTGTTGAAAGAAGCGGATGTAAGACAATCCTTTGAGGAATTTCTTCAGAGCCAGGTACCTCTCTTGGGTCTCTGTAGCAGTAAGTCTGAGTGGTGGGAGATCTTCAAAAGAAGGGTTGCGGGGTTCTTCCGTCAGCTCTCGAGCCTCAGAGGCCTGAACAGGTACCGCCTGTATCGGGAGCTGGGGAGGAAACTCGAGCAGCTCGTCTCAACTGGAGGGGACCGTGAGGAAATCTCCAGGGTGAAGGCCTTGCTGAAGGGGTGCCAGTATGATAGGCACACATCCTTAGTTTTTGAGAGGGATTTCGGGAGGTACCGCTCGCCCGACCCCTACAGGAACTGCAGGATGTCAGTGAGTTGCAAGATGGTAACAGGACTGATCGACAGTACGGGTTCCCTGAACAGATCCAAATCAGGGATCCTGGAGGTGGTCAGATCCTTCTACTCGCACCTCTTGGGAAGGAGGGATCCAGATCGGGATGAGATGTCGGCTTTCCTGGCTGAAACCATCCCAGAGCCAGGGGATGACCCCCTCTCTTCATGTTTTGGCAGAAGCAATCAGGGAAGAGGAAGTGAGACGGGCCATTGATGGGCTCCGGCCCAAAAAATCGCCCGGTCCGGATGGCTTAACATCCGAGTTTTACAGGACTTTTAGGGACTCCTCGGACTTTCTGCCCGGTTCAATGAGGAAGTCCGCCCTGATTATTCTGTCAAAGGGTAAAGACTCGTCCCGTATTGAGAATTGGCGTCCCATAGCACTTCTCAATACGGACCGAAAGGTTCTGGCAAAGGTGCTTTTCAATCGGTTGGTGAAGTTTGCACCCCGGCTCCTTTCAGGGGCCCAGCACTGCTCTGTTCGAGGCCGCAGTACTTTTAGTGCTGTGCTCGGTGTCCGGGAGGCAGTGGAGCAGAGCAGGGCAGGTCACTGGAAGGGGTACTTGCTGTCCTTAGACCAGGCGAAGGCCTTTGACCGGGTTAACCATGAGTACCTCTGGTCCGTCCTTTTGAGGTACGGTCTGCCCGGGAGGTTTGTTGATTGGTTGAGAGTATTATACAATGGGGCAGAGACTTTTCCGCTTGTGAACGGTTGGTTCGGACCCCCTTTTGAGGTGAAGTCTGGTGTCCTCCAGGGCTGTCCTCTGAGCCCACTGTTATACGTGTTCGCGATCGACCCCTTTTTAAGGAGAGTGGAACGCGGACCGTTGGTGGGAGTCGGGATGGACCGGGCAGAGCCAGAGACCACCTTGAGGGTAGTGGCGTACGCCGACGACGTTTCCCTTTTTGTATCCTCGAGAGAGGAGGCAGACTGGGTCATGTCTGAGGTTGAGCGCTACTCTGTGGCATCTGGGTCCATGATCAACCGGGATAAGTGTGAGAGTCTCTGGCTGGGAGGGGGAGATCCTAGTTTTGATCTCCCGGACACCCTTCCAGGGCCTCAGGCCACAGCAAAAATTTTAGGCATCAGTTTCGGCCCGGGGGACTATCCCCAGCAAAACTGGGAGGGCAGACTTAAGATTGCCGCCCAGAAGGTGGATCAGTGGAAGGGTTGGTCTTTGACCCTGAGGGAAAGGGTTAACCTGGCCAAGGGGTATTTGCTCCCTTTATTAATATACCTGGGCAGCGTCTGCATCTTGCCAGAACCTCTTTGGACACGGGTCTACAGCCTGTTCTTCCAACTATTATGGGGGAATAGGCTGAACCTAATAAAGAGGGAGGTCACGTACCGCACGAGGAGACTAGGAGGGTTGGGTATGATCAACCCAGTGGTGTTTCTAGTAAACACCTTTCTTAAGGCAAACATCGCCAACCTCTGGTTAGAGAGGGCTCCTCCGTGGGTATTCTCCTGTAGGGGGTGGTTTCGGCCTTTCTTCCAGCAATGGGAGACAGGAGGGCGGGTGAAGGACCTTCGCACGCCTCATGGGCATCTTCCGGCTTATGCTACCCTGGTTGTGAAGGTGATCCGCCGGTGGGGTCTGGGAGTGTGGGAGATCAGGACCTTGTCAAAGAGGTTACTTGACAATAGGGTTCTGTTGACCCACTTCCAGAAGCCCCTGGCCCTCAAGGATTGCCCAAGCCGGGATCTGGAGGTGGGGCTCGGGTTATTAAACTCTAAGCGGATCCCCTTGAAGTTTTGGGACTTGGCTTGGCGCTGGTTCCATGGGAGACTGTATGTGAGGGACAACCTGAAGTACAGGAACTCTGATTACCGGGATTGTCCCCGCGAGGAGTGTGGCGGCATGCTTGAAAGCATGGAGCACTTCCTGCTTCGGTGTCCTTTTAATACAGAGGTCTACAAGAGGGTGGGTGCTTCCATTGGCTGGCCCAGGCTGGCAGGCCTTTCCTATGCGGAGTGGGCCTATGGGGCATTCAGATCCCTTGGTGGCCGAGATCGGGGCACTGTTTTCTTAGTTAGCTTAGTGACTAGGTTTTACACGTGGAACGCACGGTGTTTAGTGTCCACCCAGCAGAAAGTCCTCCCATGGGAAGAGGTGATTAGGAACATCCTGGGTGACCTGGCAAAAGTGCGCTCGCTGGAGTATGAGAGGCTGGGTGCAGGGAGGGCTTCCCTTCTATGGAGGGGGTTCTCATTTAATGTGCCCTAGGGAGAGTTAGGGAATGTGTGTCTGTGATAGGGTTAGTTTAGTCCCTTTCTATATTTTATATTTATTTGTAGGGTCAGATAGATGTGTAGGGTCGGGGAGGGACACGTAGGGACAGTCTTTAGGGACAGGTAGTTAGTATTAGGTTGGTAGTGAGGGACAGGTAGGGAAAGATTGGTAGGGTGGTAGGGACAGATTTTTCTTTTTCTTTATTAGAGAGGGATAGGATTCTGTGTGATAGATTAGGGTGAGAGCCTCTGTAGTCTCCAGTTCCCGGTGGTGGGCTGTTACCCTCACGTGTAGTTTTTTGTTTTATGGTATTGGAACCCGTATATAGGGCTTGCAAGCACCGAACTTGGGTCTGATTTTGGTTCATGGTTGTTGTATATGGTAATGTGATTAAGTTTTTTAGGTTTATTGTAGTGTTATAAAGTTGCGTATATTATTTTTTATATGTCTGTGTATTATGATGTGTGTTTGGGGGGGGTTTAGTGTAGGTTGGGTGGGGGGTTTCAGGGGGGAGGGGGGGGAGGGGTTTTGGTGGATGGGTTGGTGGTTTGGACATCCTAAAATGGATGGGAAAAAAGGCAAAAGGACCTGGTATCTTTGTGGGCCACAAACTTTAGTGGGACCCTGGTGTGATGAGGCCACAGACTATCATGGGACCTTGGGTGTTGGGAGTGGGAACAAAAAAAAAAAACTGGGCCAGTTTGTTGTTTTGTTTTGGGGGTTTAGGTATGAATGTGGAGTGAATGTTGGAAGGGGATATTTTTGGAAAAAAAGGGTTAAGGTCTTCCCTTGCTGGGGGGGACTTTTGGAAATGACGTTTTATGTTCCATGAACATTGCAGGACATTTTTGCCTTTTAATTCATACTGGACATTATAATTTGGACTTGTTTGTGTTTTGCAATTTGTTCTTTGTGCAGTGTGTTTTATGGTTTGTTTTATACTTTTCTAATAAAAAGAGTTCCAGGACTCGGCTGAGGTTCCTGTACTGAGCTGTGTAACAACCTGTGCCCTGGCTATGGCTCTGCTGAGGAGCTCGTGTTCAGCGTTCTGCTGTGAGGACTGATGCTGATCCGGAGTGGACTGAGGTGGGGAGAGCTGACCATGTGAATAAATGTTGTAGAGGCCTCCAGGGGGCAGCGTGGCTGGTGTGAGGGGGGCATGGGCTAGGTAGAGGGGCATCCAGGGGTGCTGCGTGGCTGGTGTGAGGGGGGCATGGGCTGGGTAGAGGGGCATCCAGGGGGGCTGCGTGGCCGGTGTGATGGTGGCCATGGCAATGAGTCCTGGTTCCCTGTCATGCGTGGTTCACCTTGATGGCCGTGCGTGACGTATCTGGCTCGGGCGGTTCAGCGTGCATGCGCTGATGGTCCAGGAGATGATTAGGGCCTGCGGTCACGTGACTGGAACGGACCAAAAGTATATTTAAAAAGACATGGAATGTCCTATTAAACAATCCCCCCCGAGGAATCCATAGGATATACCACGCGAAACACGCATTGAGGTCCTTGTTTATTCTGGGTGCTGATCTAATATGGGTAAGAGTGCAATATATTTCTTTAGCTTTTTTTCATAGGGCACTATAGGCCATATGGCACGTGGTACATATCCATAGTGATGAAATATGCCATAATTTTGTACCAGTGCATAAATGACTTGAATACGAGCACTTCTTGTACTTTATCCCAATAGATATTTAACATCTATTATTATGTTGTATATGTGTCACCCAGTTTGGTTGTCTGTGTGTCGTCCTTTTTAATCATGTATGTCTTTTCTGTATATTGTTTACAATAAAGTTTTTTGATTCTTTGCCATATACTCTGTATTTGGTTCCTTTTTGCTATATAACAGCAGAAACAAGTCCAGGGGCGCCTCCGGCCAGGGAAAATATAGAAATAGTCCTTGGATAAGTTTAATGGATCCAGCAGATGAGGGACACAACACAGTCCCACGTGGCGGCTTCTATCAATCCACACACGCCAGGAGGATCTGGCCGCAGCCTGAGACCCTCCAGCATCGGGAGGCCCCACGCAACTGACTGGGCCAAACATGAGTCTATTGTTCTGTCTACTGGGATCAGCCCCTGGATGGGGGAAGGGGTCACACCCTCTAGATGCAACAAGAGATGTTGACCTAGGCCTGATAACATTACAGTCCATGAACACAGGGGAGGGACACGCTGTTAGGCTGTGTGCCCACGATGCGTTTAAGCACTGGCAAAAACGCTGCAGAAACGCTTAAATGCATGGTAGAAGGCCTGCCATGTTCCCCAATGATAATCCGTGCTGTGCACATGCTGCGTATTTTTCCGGAATGATAATCCGCAGCATGTCCATTAATTTTGCGGACACGCAGCGTAATTGCCGCCATTGACTTGCATTGAAACGCATATCATCTGTGTCCGCACATTTGCACACATGGATAATATGCGTTTCTATGTGCGGATGGCACCCGGGTGTGGAGGACAGGAGACTCTCTTCCGGACCTGGGTACCATAGAACCTGTGAAAAAAAGAATAAAATAAAAAATAAATATTATTCTTGCCTTCTGATGGCTCGCGGTGTCCCTTTCTTCACTTGCCGGCAGCGTGCTGTGGACTGAAGGACCTGCGATGACGTCAGTCATATGACGGCAGGTCCTTCAGTGTACCGCGCGCTGCCGGCAGCCAGGACGGAGCGAAGCAAGACAGCGGGGGCCATCAGAAGGTAAGTATAGATTTATTTTTTACCATTCTTTCGGTCACACTATAAAAATCCATGCCGGTTGCATGGATTTATATAGTGTGACCAAGTTGTCAAGCACTTTCCAAGTGATGTTAAAATCGCTTGGAAAGCGCTTGTCAACCCGCATGCGGAAATGCAAGTGAAGAACGCTTCACATCCGCATGTGCAATCCGCATGTGCAATCCGCATGCGTTTTTTCTGCCAGGGAGATGCGGAAACTGAGCATTTCTGCATCGTGGGTGTGGCACCCCAGGGGTCTGGTTTCCACAGTAACAGCAATGTTATGTCTGAGAGCAGGTGGGAGGTCTCTTGGTCAGGGATCCTGTGCATGCCACACCTCCTGCCCAGTCCTGGGAGGGGAAGAACTTCCCCTATATAAACCTAGGGCTGAGGCAGGGTTAGAGTGTAGAGAAGAAGTAGAGACAGAGAAGAGAAGCAGATCTAGGAAAAGAACATCAGGAGCTCTGTGGGAGCAGTGCTATAAGGAGTCAGGGCTGGCAGCTGCAGAGTTCGCCCTGACTGAGAAGCTATCACCGGACCCGGAGTCCGAGGCTGTGGGGACTAATCTTTACCCAGCAGCAGAAACCGCCCGGCAGGGGATTTCAGGTCCTCTGGCCAAGAAACCCGAAGGCACGGTCACACGCGTGGGACCAGCACCTCCGTCGTGGAGCGGACGCCACTAGAAGGCCCCGAGTCACCGGCCATACGGGTGAGCACCACACGGTACACTCAGGGACGTGGGCTACTTATACCCGCCTCTAGCAAGGTAGCCAGAAGAGTACAGTCAGTTTGGGAGGCCTACAACTCCGCCTGGCCAGGGGAGATCCCATCTGCTCAAGGACTGACCAGGCCCCGATCGCTAGCCAGTACTCCGGGAGGGTCTATCTTTATCACCAGTAAAGACCCTGAATTACACCGCATCGTCTCTGAGTGATTCCTGCTACCCCCATCATCCACGTCGGCTGCCCTGAGGCCATACCCCTCCCGTTGGGGGTGATACTATCACGCTGCACAATCCTACCACCGGCCTCAGCGGTCTGCCCTGCAGCGGCAGCTCCTTCGCTGCATTCAACGGGTGGCGTAGTCGTCCAACATCTACCGCTAATACATCGCCGCTCAGTTTGACTCCCTGGGCACGGACCGGGTCACCGCCACGAGACTACAACCCTCAACAGATCCGGCTCCGGGTAAGCTCCCGTGCGCGCGATGCCGCGCGACGAAGGCTCAGGGGTGCGTCAACTTTTGGCGTAGTCGGCAGGATCTCGTGCCCGCAACCACCGGGTACTGCGTGCCTGAAAAAGACTGTTCAAACTTACCAGTGGTGAAGATTCCCGCCATCCGCAAAGTTTTCCCGCCATCCGGCGCCATCTTCTGCCTTCTTCCCGCCATCCGTGGAGTTTTCCCGCCGTTGGACGCCATCTTGAAGACGCCGCGCGGGAAGAAGAGGGGCGTGGACTCCGAAAGCGCGTGAGAACTGAAGCCCCGCCTCACGTCCGGACGTTGCGTAAGGTCCTGGAAGGAGCCCAGCAGACGCCGACGTCACAGGAGCGCGACGGAAGGTCCTCAACCCTGACGATCCACTGCGGAGCCGCGGCCTACGGAAGAGGATCATCGCAAGGTAGGCCACGGTCCACTAGGGGGGAGGAAGATGTCGGATACGGAGGAGAGCTTCACTGCCTCAACCCCCGCCAGCGCCACCGCTGCTGCAGTCATGCCTTTCACCATGCCCTATATCCCGGGAGCGGCCTGGCTACCCCAGTACTCAGGGGAGTCACATACCCTGCATGACTTTAGAGAAAAGCTGGATAGCCTCTTCCAGGTGTATCCCCTCACAGAAGAGCAAAAAGTGAGCATCCTGGTGGCCCAATTAACCGGGGCAGCCCAAAGGGAGGTAAAGTCCTGGCCACCTGGGGGAAGGACTGTTGCAGGGATACTAACCCGGCTGAGGGACACCTTTGATACCCGCACCTCAGCCGAGATCAAGCTTAGATTCTACGGGTGCAAGCAGCGAGCACACGAGAGTATAAGGGACTATGCCCTGAACCTACAAGAGGCCCTGAGAGCCATTAAGCAGACCGACCCTGACGGCGTGGGAGACGAGGACAGGCTGTTGACTGAACAATTTATAGAGGGTTTATATTGCAATGCCCACCGAACCCAGTTGCGGGCAATGGCCTTACAGGACCCTCATCTGGGATTTGCACAGTTCAAGGACAGAGCCATCCGGATGCTCCGAGAACCGGCACCAGGTGGCGTTGTGACCCACAGACGTCCCACTACCACTTACCACCAGGAGGCGGCACCCTTGTCGGCAGGGCCTGTGGGAGCTGATGCGCAGGCTTTGAACATTGACCCGGCTCCAGACCTGCACCATCAGGTCCAAGAGCTAGCTAAAAGCGTTGCCGCGCTAACCCGAACTGTGCTGTCTTTACAGGTTTCCACTCCAGGGAAGATCCAGCTGGCATCCGGACCGGAGGACATCCCGTGGCGTCGACCAAGGAGGACCCCACCGGCCAGAGGAAGACCCAGCGGCCGATACAACGAGGACGGACAACCCATCTGCCGCCGCTGCAATCAACCCGGACATATGGCAAGGTACTGTCCTTTAAACTGGCACAACCTGGGGTAGAGGGTCAAACCCCAGGAAAAAGATCATCAGGCCCATCGAACTGGCGCGACAAATATGTGGGAGGACGTCCAGTCTTGCCCGTGGTACTGGATGGCATCCCCATGAGTGCCCTACTGGACACCGGGTCACAGGTTACCACTATCCCGTACGTGCTCTTCAAGCAGTACTGGAATGACTCGGATATCACCCGCTACCCTGACGACGACTTGAGTATCATCGCCAGCAATGGTCAGCCCGTGCCACAGATTGGATTTAAAGAGGTGACCATTAAAATCGGTAGAGTCGAATTGGCGGCACAGGGACTGATCATTGTAGACATTGACAAGCGCGAGAGTCACCCAAAGATAACTCTAGGAACTAATGTAAATGAAAATTGTCTTGCAGAGGTGATTTTCCTTTTACAGCAGGTTGCCAAGAACGCCAGCTCCGGCCAGCAGCGAGTGCTCCAGAAAGAGATCCGGGCACTGATGCGACGGCAACAGATAGAACTCTCCGGTGGTGAGATTGGTAGCGTAAGAATGTGTGACCCTTTTCCTATTGCCATGCCCCAAAAAGTGAAATGATGATTTGGTGCCGGGCAGCTATTGGTCTGAGAGGTAGAGATTACCAGGCAATGGTAGAACCAGTTTACTCAGACAGTAGGCCCACCATTTTGACAGCACGGGGGGTGGTCAATGTACGCCATGGGAGGGTGCCCGTTCGCATAATAAATATCGGGAAGAGGGAAGTGTACCTGCCCCGGTATGCCACGCTAGCCAAATTGTATACCATCAATCAAAATTCCATACAGTCTGTAGAACCCTTGCCTCCATCTTCCCCGGAGGAAAGTAACGGCTCTAAGGAAACAATGGAGGACTGGTGTCAGCAACTACATTTGGGTACTGACTCCACTCCCTCTCACCAGAGACAGGGAGTCTATCGGGTGGTTCAAGAGTACGAGAGAGTGTTTAGTAAACACCCGTTAGACTTCGGGCGAGTCAAGGGGGTAGAACACCACATCCCCACGGGAGACCATCTTCCCATAAAAGAGAGGTATCGACCCGTACCCCCTGCACACTACCAACACGCCAAGGGGATGCTTAGGGACATGAAGGAGGCTGGGGTGATCAGGGATAGCTGTAGCCCCTGGGCAGCTCCACTAGTCTTAGTCAAAAAGAAAGACAACTCCATGAGGATGTGTGTAGATTACCGGAAAATCAACCGTATCACACACAAGGATGCGTACCCCTTACCAAGGATAGAGGAGTCTTTGGCTGCTTTAAGATCTGCTAACTTCTTCTCTACCTTGGATCTCACTAGCGGGTACTGGCAGGTTCCTGTAGCAGAGGCGGACCGGGAGAAGACCGCATTCACTACCCCGATGGGAATTAGCGAGTTTACCTGCATGCCGTTCGGACTCTGTAACGCACCAGGAACCTTTCAACGATTAATGGAGTGCTGTCTGGGCCACAGAAACTTCGAGACGGTCCTGTTGTACCTGGACGATGTCATCGTATATTCCAAGACTTATGAGGACCACCTGAAACACCTGGCGGAAGTGTTCGAAGCTCTGGCAAACTACGGCCTAAAGGTAAAACCCTCCAAGTGTCACCTCCTAAAACCAAAGGTGCAGTACCTGGGACACGTGGTGAGCGCTGACGGAGTGGCTCCCGACCCTGATAAGATCACCGCAATTAAGGAATGGCCAAGTCCCTCCAGTGTAAAGGAAGTGCGGCAGTTCCTCGGGTTGGTAGGCTATTACCGCAGATTCATCCCCGGTTTCACCAAAAAGGCAGCTCCTATGCAGGACCTCCTGATAGGCCAGTCCCGGAAGGCCAAGAACCAGAAGCCGCCCTTCAAATGGGAGAAGTTAGAAGAAGAGTCCTTCCGCCAGCTGAAGATGGCCCTCACGGGGGATGAAATCCTGGCGTACCCTGATTACAGCCAACCCTTTATCCTCTACACCGACGCAAGTAACATCGGGCTAGGAGCCGTACTGTCCCAGATCCAGCAGGGGAAAGAACGAGTAATCGCTTACGCCAGTCGAAAACTGCGACCCACCTAAAGAAACCCTGAGAATTACAGCTCATTTAAGCTAGAGTTCCTGGCAGTGGTGTGGGCAGTCACCGAACGCTTTAAGCACTACCTCGCTTCTTCCCGGTTCACCGTGTACACGGATAACAACCCGTTGACACACCTGGACACGGCAAGACTCGGTGCCCTAGAGCAGAGATGGATGGCCCGTCTGTCCAACTACGAGTTCACAATCAAATACCGGGCAGGATGCTCCAATACCAACGCGGACGCCCTGTCCAGGATGCCAAACCTACCGGACGTAGGAGAAGATTCAGAGGGATTGGAAGAAGTCGAACTCCCCGCGTTCCACCGTCATGGGACTATCCAGTATTCCCATCGGGTAAGGAGTAAGCAAGCCGCTACGTTTAACCCCTTGCCTAACTACAACTGGGAGGAAACGCAAGACAGTGACCCTGCCGTCCGACTGGTGAAGGAGATGCTCACTCAGCCAGATGCCCGCCTTGACCCAGACGCTCCGGAGGAAGCCAAACAACTGTGGGCTGAGAAGAGTCGACTGTTCCTTTACAAGGGGAAGTTGTGCCGCAGAATGGTCAACTCCCGGACGCATGAACTAATCTGGCAAGTAGTGGTGCCACGAAGAGACGCAGCCATGGTGATGGAGGCATACCACGACGGGGCTGGACACTTCGGATGGAAGAAGCTGGAGTTCCTGCTGCGCGGGCGGTTCCACTGGGTAGGCATGAGGGGAGCCATCGAGAGGTGGTGCAGAGACTGTGGCCCGTGCAACCTAAGAAGGAAGGACCGTGCCAGCCAGAAGACCCCCCTTCAGTCCATTGTCACCAAGCAGCCGTTGGAACTGGTAGCCTTGGATGATGTAAAACTGACCCCAAGCAGAAGTGGCTACGTCTACGCGTTAACCATTGTGGATCATTACTCCCAGTTCTTGGTTGTCGTCCCCGTTAAGGACTTAACAGCTCAAACAGCAGCTAGAGCCTTCCAGCAGCACTTCTGCCGTCCACACGGGTACCCGGACCAAGTGCTGACGGACCAGGGACCTGCCTTTGAAGCGGAGGTCTTCCAGGAATTCTGCAATCTGTATGGCTGCCGGAAGATAAGGACGACACCCTATCATCCGCAAACTAATGGACTTTGTGAGAAAATGAACCAGGTGGTAATGGATCTTCTGAAAACGTTGCCCCTGGAAGAACGCAGTCTGTGGCCTGAGAAGCTGCCCGACCTGGTGGACCTATATAACTACATCCCTGTAGGTTCCACCAACTGTACCCCGGCTTACTTAATGAGGGCAAGGCCTGGTAAGCTACCTGTTGACCTGGAGATGGGAGTCCTGACACCCGAGGACACTTCACCGGAAGCAGACTGGGACACAGAGAGGCAGCAGCAGTACCGGAAAGTACAGGAGAGCGTGGAGCGAAGTCTCTGTCTCGCTAGGGAAAGACAAGAGAAAAATTACAACCAGTATGCTCCCGCTGTTCCCCTGGTACCCGGAGAGCAGGTCTTGAAGAGGAAGAGACGGCTCCACAAGTTGGACGACCAGTGGGAGAAGGACCCGTACACCGTACTGCCCTCAAGCCACGACAACCCAAAGGTTTGTACCATCAGTAAAGACGGAGGGGAAACCACAGCCATTGTATCCCGGGATCACCTGAAGAAGTGTCCCGAACAGCTACGGAACCCAGAAGGAGAGCAAGAAGACCCTCGACCCGTAGAGGAAAGGGAAGATATGGTTAGTACTGTGCTCGGAGACTTCCCTCGATCCTGGACTCAAGTCAATGGTGCAGTTGTGGTACCCGTCCTCACGTTCCTCCAACCAGCATCCCAAGTGCCTACGGAGCAACAGGTAGAGCTGAAAGAGCAGCCGGTCCAGGAGGCAGCAGACTCCACACAAGCAGAACAGGAGGATCAACCCTCTGCTCATAGTGAGCCTGCCGTACCCCTAGTGAGCCAAAGAGCCCGTAGACAGCTGCCCAGTTTACCCTTGACAGCTCCTACACCCTGTAGTTCAGGGCCAGACAGTCAACTCCGTAGGTCCACTAGGGCCACTAGAGGCCAGTTACCCGCACGTTGGAGGATTTGAAGTGTTTAAATTGTTTTATTTGTGGTCACCTGTCTGTTACTTGTAAATAATTATGTGTTTCTAGTTATTTTTAGGAGTCCTTGGTGGATTTACCGGGAATCCTTGTACAATTAGTTGGAGCGTAACCCAGGAATGGACTAAAAGACTGTTAAGGACTCGGGGCAGGACAGACCCCTACCTGGTTACGTCTCCCTGTTTTGGTGAAATGGACACCTTTGTTTTCTTCAAAGACTGCACCCGGTTGCGGACACGCCGTAACCATCTTTATGTGTTTTTCTTATTGTATTATTATTGTTTATACCTTGTTATGTTTTTCTAAAAATATGTTTAGTCCCGGAGTACTAAATTTCACTAGGGGGGAATGTGGCACCCCAGGGGTCTGGCTTCCACAGTAACAGCAATGTTATGTCTGAGAGCAGGTGGGAGGTCTCTTGGTCAGGGATCCTGTGCATGCCACACCTCCTGCCCAGTCCTGGGAGGGGAAGAACTTCCCCTATATAAACCTAGGGCTGAGGCAGGGTTAGAGAGTAGAGAAGAAGTAGAGACAGAGAAGAGAAGCAGATCTAGGAAAAGAACATCAGGAGCTCTGTGGGAGCAGTGCTATAAGGAGTCAGGGCTGGCAGCTGCAGAGCTCGCCCTGACTGAGAAGCTATCACCGGACCCGGAGTCCGAGGCTGTGGGGACTAATCTTTACCCAGCAGCAGAAACCGCCCGGCAGGGGATTTCAGGTCCTCTGGCCAAGAAACCCGAAGGCACGGTCACACGCGTGGGACCAGCACCGCCGTCGTGGAGCGGACGCCACTAGAAGGCCCCGAGTCACCGGCCATACGGGTGAGCACCACACGGTACACTCAGGGACGTGAGCTACTTATACCCGCCTCTAGCAAGGTAGCCAGAAGAGTACAGTCAGTTTGGGAGGCCTACAACTCCGCCTGGCCAGGGGAGATCCCATCTGCTCAAGGACTGACCAGGCCCCGATCGCTAGCCAGTACTCCGGGAGGGTCTATCTTTATCACCAGTAAAGACCCTGAATTACACCGCATCGTCTCTGAGTGATTCCTGCTACCCCCATCATCCACGTCGGCTGCCCTGAGGCCATACCCCTCCCGTTGGGGGTGATACTATCACGCTGCACAATCCTACCACCGGCCTCAGCGGTCTGCCCTGCAGCGGCAGCTCCTTCGCTGCATTCAACGGGTGGCGTAGTCGTCCAACATCTACCGCTAATACATCGCCGCTCAGTTTGACTCCCTGGGCACGGACCGGGTCACCGCCATGAGACTACAACCCTCAACAGATCCGGCTCCGGGTAAGCTCCCGTGCGCGCGATGCCGCGCGACGAAGGCTCAGGGGTGCGTCATGGGCACATAGCCTTACACCCCTTACACTAAAGCAGGTTACATTACATAGAGTACATGAACACAGGCTGGGGAGGGACACACTGTTACTGTCATATTGGATAAAATATAAGTTGCTGAGGTTAGGACCACCAGGGACCCCAATGTTACTTAGGAAAGACTATGTCCATGTTTGATAAAATAATTTTCACGTATGCTTAGCACAGGTCGGTCCGTCCATTTATGGATTCTGTATAGGACTAATAAAAATAGGCCATCACAGCACTCGGCTATGTCATTTATGTACATAAATGCATACAAAATATTAACTACTCGAGCTAAATTGCTGCATTGTCACCTTAAAGAACTATGCACCTGATTAATGTCTTGATGAGAGGGCGGAGGTGAAGGACGCAGCTCCTGATTCATTAAGAGACATATTCATCAGAAGCGTCTGATGGCTGGACAGCGCCTCCATGCGCTATGCCACTTACTGGAGGAGGATTTGTAGCGACCACCGCTGCTCATGATGAAGTTGCCAAACAGCAGTCATCACAACCCTGCCCACTTACCGATAAAAATGCCATTAGAAAGGAAAAAGTTGCAACATTTTTACATAGTCTTCAGTTGCATCCAAATTATACGATTGAGCATTTTATAACAGAATTCTGGAGTAAAAACTATGATGAATAGGGTCCTATGGGTTTTGTTCTGTTTAAGCTGAGTTGATGCAGGTCTGTGCTATGACGTCAATTCAAGTTAAACCCTTTTATCTACAGGTGCATCTCACTAAATTAGAATATCATCAAAAAGTTAATTTATTTCAGTTCTTCAATACAAAAAGTGAAAGTCATATTATATAGATTCATTACACACCTGAACAAGGGATGTATAAGCGGGGCCCAATTGCAAGACTAGACAACCAACAGAAGATTAGACCCCTAAAATATAACTTTTATTCGAATATGCTAAAAAGGACTCAGTAGTCACCATAACAACAAACACAAAAACAAGACAAAATGCCAGGGAACAGGGATAAGTCACACATCAGTCAGGAAGGATTACGGGCTCTATCTGTCCCTATTTTGTCCCTAAATTCTCTCCCTTGGGTCTCCTTAAATGCATATCTATGATGAATTGTCGGCTTCTTAATCTGTACGTTCACTTTTCTCTATCTTTTATTCACCATTGTGGTTTTTTAAATATAAAGATAGATATTTACCAGGGATATTAGGGACACCAACGTTGAGCGGGGGCGCCACGGAGCAAAAATTAGGGTGCCAACCTCCGCTGTCAGGAAGGGAGAGAATTTAGGGACAAAATAGGGACAGATAGAGCCCGTAATCCTTCCTGACTGATGTGTGACTTATCCCTGTTCCCTGGCATTTTGTCTTGTTTTTGTGTTTGTTGTTATGGTGACTACTGAGTCCTTTTTAGCATATTCGAATAAAAGTTATATTTTAGGGGTCTAATCTTCTGTTGGTTGTCTAATAGAGTCATTACACACAGAGTGATCTATTTCAAGTGTTTATTTCTGTTAATGTTGATGATTATGGCTTACAGCCAATGAAAACACAAAAGTCATTATCTCAGTAAATTAGAATACTTTATAACAGCTTGAAAAATTATTTTAAAATCTGAAATGTTATCCTACTGAAATGTATGGTCAGTAAATGCCCTCAATACTTGGTCTGGGATCCTTTTGCATCAATTACTGCATCAATACGGCAATGTGGCATGGAGGCGATCAGCCTGTAGCACTGCTGAGGTGTTATGGAAGCCCAGATGGCTTTGATAGCAGCCTTCAGCTCGTCTGCATTGTTGGGTCTGGTGTCTCTCGTCTTCCTCTCGACAATACCCCATAGATTCTCTATAATAGATTCTCTATGGGGTTATGGTCAGGTGAGTTTTCTGCCAATCAAGCACAGTGATACTGTTGTGTTTAAACCAGGTACTGGTACTTTTGGCCGTGTGGACAGGGGCCAAGTCCTGCTTGAGAATGACATTTCCATCTCCAAAAAGCTTGTCGGCAGAGGGAAGCATGAAGTGCTGTAAAATGTCCTGGTAGACGGCTGCGCTGACTTTGGTCTTGATAAAACAGAGTGGACCTACACCAGCAGATGTCATGGCTCCTCAAACCATCACTGATTGTGGAAACTTCACACTAGACCTCCAGCAGCTTGGATTGTGGCCTCTCCACTCTTCCTCCAGACTCTGATACCTTGTGGAGTGTGTCAGTGACTGCCTTCTGGACATCTGTCAAGCCAGCAGTTTTCCCCATGATTGTGGAGCCTACTGAAACAGACTAAGGGACCTTGTTAAATGCTTAGGAAGCCTTTGCAGGTGTTTTTTGTTAATTAATCTAATTTACTGAGATAATGACTTTTGTGTTTTCATTGGCTGTAAGCCATAATCATCAACATTAACAGAAATAAACACTTGAAATAGATGACTCTGTCTGTAATGACTCTATATGAGTTTCACTTTTTGTATTGAAGAACTGAAATAAATTAACTTTTTGATGATATTCTAATTTAGTGAGATGCACCTGTATTTTTAGAATTATCACACCAGTACACCTGTTTTCTCATTTGCAAGACTTAAGTAAACCTTGTATGATATCTTTTTCATTTGTGAATGTCCTTATACTTTCAAGCAGAACCTAGCCACCCCACAATGCAATAACCCATCGATCACTACAAGCCCTCCATTTTCCATGGATATCCATATTATGGACTGTGTATACGTTTCTTTTGCCTGAACTGCGCACCCCTCGGTGAAGACAGTGAGTTTTTTGGGGGCAGCTTATGGTCGGCTCAGGATATGAACACCCCCTGATCTGCTTGAAAATATAACTGAAATAAAATGTTGAGAAAAAATTTCAAATATCACGTTGACCCTTCAAGTCACTGTCTTGTAAATCTGTATCACTTCTACACAGAATAGGTGATTGGTCTGAAATCACTCGGGGTGTAAAGAGAATCTGTCATCACAGAATAACTAACCAAACCAATCGCAGCCCCTCAGTATATCATGGCACCCTGTATCTTGATTGGCAGCTGTAGCTTTATAGACTCGAGTGGGGGTCTCAAACATTTGGCCACAGAGGCTGCTTCATGCAGGCCGCAGGCACCATACACCTTGAGGATTGTGGCACGTCAGCACTTTTTCAGTGGAACATATTGCAGGCGCCGTGCACAGACAAGCTCTTTGCTCAGCTATACCAATGCCAACTGTGGGTCAATCACAGGCCAGCAGCTAATGTCTGCAGGGGACCAGGATGGGAACAGTACTAGAAGATGAGGATCAGGATCTTGACATTACTGCAAAGAGACATTACTACAAAAAGGGGACCAGGAAGGGACACGTTACTGTGAGATAGGGAGCCGAATGGTGAGATTGCTACAAAAAGGGGACCAGGTAAGAGGATATTTCTACAAGATGGCCATGATGGGAGACAATAAAACAAGATGAGTACCATGATGGGGGACATAAGCACAAGATAGGAACCATGATGGGGACATTACTACAAGATGTTGGCCAAAACTACTATATGGCGCTAATAGTAAGATTGTATTACAAAAAGGGGCTAAAATGTAAAAGAAAACAAAAAAAATATAGATTGGAGTTGCTGCAGGGTGTTTTATTATTTCTTGGCAGACATTATACAAGATTACAACCACAATTCATGAAGAAACAAATTTTGCATGCCAGTATTTAATAAAATGTGAGAGGTAGAAAGCTTTTTTTTTGTTAAATTAAAAAATTTGTTTGTTTTTTATATTATCACTTTTCATAGTTTAAAAACTTACACAAAGCTCTGATTGTTCATGTTTGATAAAATTTTACTTTTCTTGTTTGTCCACCAGTCCTGGTCAGCACCAGCATTATGAAGAGCGGCTGGACATTATCATAATTTACATCACAAATGTGGCAGAAATGATCACATAAATGTTGTCTAGCTCCGCCCACTCTTCAGAAATGTCGCTGCTGTGGCTGGGACTGGTGGAAATACAGTAAAAGTCAAATTTGGGCAAAACTGAACAATCAGTGCTGTTTGTAATTATGTATGTCACAAAAAGTGACAATACATACATACATTTATAATTCCTATGCCATGAGATTGGAATCTATGAGGAGCTCCTGGAATTAACTCCATTCTGGAGGTTTCAGTCATGAGCCGTCTAGATTGGATTTGATCCTATGAGGACATCGCTCCAGCAACTCCATTCTACTCAGGTCACCAATGAACTGTACAGAATAGAGGCTACAGGGAGATCATCTAAAAATCCACACCGATCTAGACGGCTCACTAGTGAATCAGATAGAATGGAGTTTCTCAAATGAGGTCCTCAAAAAATCCACTCCAATCTATACGGCTCACTAGTGAATCAGCTAGAATGGAGTTGCTCAAATGAGGTCCTCAACAAATCCACTCCAATACAATGTTGTAAATTATGAGGACTCTGTTGCTGCGCTCTGTTATGTTTCTCCCTGCGAAGCTCCGCTCACTCTTTGAAAAACTCGATTCCAGTCACCTCAGCACCAAACAGTACAGTTTGGAGGCTACAGCGAGATCCTCAAGAAATCCACTCCGATCTATACGGCTCACTAGTGAATCAGCTAGAATGGAGTTGCTAAAATGAGGTCCTCAAAAAATCCACTCCAATACAATGTTCTAAATTATGAGGACTCTGTTGCTGCGCTCTGTTATGTTTCTCCCTGCGAAGCTCCGCTCACTCTTTGAAAAACTCGATTCCAGTCAACTCAGCACCAAACAGTACAGTTTGGAGGCTACAGGGAGATCCTCAAAATACCCACTCCGATCTAGATGGTTCACTAGTGAATCAGCTAGAATGGAGTTACTAAAATGAGGTCCTCAAAAAATCCACTCCGATCTAGACGGCTCACTAGTGAATCAGCTAGAATGGAGTTACTAAAATGAGGTCCACAAAAAATCCACTCCGATCTACACGGCTCACTAGTGAAACAGCTAGAATGGAGTTGCTCAAATGAGGTCCTCAAAAAATCCACTCCAATACAATGTTGTAAATTATGAGGACTGTGTTGCTGCGCTCTGTTATGTTTCTCCCTGCGAAGCTCCGCTCACTCTTTGAAAAACTCAATTCCAGTTGTGTCACCCTGGCCTGGATGCCACAAGTGTAATTAAAGCTGTGTCTGAGAGCAAGGGGGAGGTTCTCTGGTCAGGGGAACATTAGCATGCAATGCCTCCTGTCTCAGGCCAGTAGGGGGAGCAGGCTGCCCCTATAAAAGCTGGTACTGGGGGCAGGGTTTGAGAGAACTTGATGGCCTGTCTCAGCACTGAGACTTGTCCCAGAGCAGAGCATGGACAGACAGTTGCACTGAACCTAAGAGGAAGTGTGGCAGGAGGAGAGCCACAAGCCAGAGACAAGAGGCGAAGAGAGCCTGTCTTGGCAGATAAAAGACTTACTTTACCAGACTTTGGTGTCTGAGGCTGGGAGGATTCCACATTCTCCAGCAGATAACCAGTTCGTAAGGGACTGTATATTTCTTGGCCTAAGAAGCCTGGAGGCCCTGCCACAACCGAAGGGACCAGTAAAGCCGTACAACGCTGGGAGCAGAAAGGAACCCACGTCGCAGGCCATACAGGCGAGAATACACGGAAAGCTCGGAAACGTGGGCTGTTACCCTATAACGAGGAGATAGCCAGAAGGAGCGCAGAAAGCACGGTAGGCCTACACCCTCACCCTGACCAGGGCCAATTTCCCCGTTGCTCTCAGACATCCAGGTCCCCTCCTAGCCGGGACTGTTTATGGGTCAGTTTACCTGTTTTAGTAAAGACCCTGGACTGCAACTTGTTGTCTGTGTGCTCCTTGCTCCTCCAGCACTATCGGCACCGGGACTCTCACTACCATCACTCCCACCATCCACCACACTGCCCTGGGGCCGCACTCTTCCCGTGGGGAGTCACACCATCCCAGCTGCATATATCATCAGCCCCAGCGGTCTGCCCTGCAGCGGCGGTTCCTAATGACCGCAAATCCACGGGTGGCGTAGTCGGACATAATCAATAGCACATAACGGACTACCACTGGCCTGACCACCCTGAGCCACGGAACCGGGTTGCCACTACTACCCCCATCGTTCCCTATTGCCCGGATCCGAGTGCCCCACGGCCCAGGGGGCGAGTCACAGTCACTTCAGCACCTGTACAGTTTGGAGGCTACAGGGAGATCCTCAACATACCCACTCCGATCTAGACGGCTCACTAGTGAATCAGCTAGAATGGAGTTGCTCAAATGAGGTCCTCAAAAAATCCACTCCAATACAATGTTGTAAATTATGAGGACTGTCGGCAGCACTCTGCTATGTTTTTCCCCGCGAGGCTACACCTTCTCTTTGAAAAACTCAATTCCAGTCACCTCAGCACCTGTACAGTTTGGAGGCTACAGGGAGATCCTCAACATACCCACTCCGATCTAGAAGGCTCACTAGTGAATCAACTAGAATGGAGTTGCTCAAATGAGGTCCTCAAAAAATCCACACCAATACAATGTTGTAAATTATGAGGACTGTGTTGCTGCGCTTTGTTACGTTACTCCCCACGAGGCTCCGCTCACTCTTTGAGAAAATTCGATTCCAGTCACCTCAGCACCTGTACAGTTTGGAGGCTACAGGGAGATCCTCAACATACCCACTCCGATCTAGACGGCTCACTAGTGAATCAGCTAGAATGGAGTTGCTCAAATGAGGTCCTCAAAAAATCCACACCAATACAATGTTGTAAATTATGAGGACTGTGTTGCTGCGCTTTGTTACGTTACTCCCCACGAGGCTCCGCTCACTCTTTGAGAAAACTCGATTCCAGTCACCTCAGCACCAAACTGTACAGAGTGAAGGCTATAGGAAGATCCTCAAAAAATCTACTCCGATCTAGACGGCTCAGTAGTGAATCAGCTAGAATGGAGTTCCTAAAATGAGGTCCTCAAAAAATCCATTCCGATCTAGATGGCTCACTAGTGAATCAGCTAGAATGGAGTTACTAAAATGAGGTCCTCAAAAAATCTACTCCTATCTAGACGGCTCACTGGTGAATCAGCTAGAATGGAGTTACTAAAATGAGGTCCTCAAAAAATCCACTCCAATACAATGTTGTAAATTATGAGGACTCTGTCGCTGCGCTTTGTTACGTTTTTCCCCACGTAAAACTGAACGATCAGCGCTGTGTGTGATTATTTATATTACAAAAAGCGATAATAAAATGCAAGTTTGATTAATCATGAAAAAAATAAAATTTTGCCCTTTGGAAATACGTAATAAATATAACAGTTTGAGCAAGTACTTAAAAAATAAAAACATGAAATCATTAGAATTATAAGGCTGATATATATCTACAATGTGTGTACATTCCAATTCCACTACATTGCAGGCTATGAGGATCCGGGAATCTGCTCCATTCTGGACATTGGAGGTGATTTTTTGAGGAACTTCAGTGTAGAAACTGAACTGTCTAGAATGGAGAAGCTGCAGAGAGATCATCAAAAGATCAACTCCGATCCAGTCACCTCACCAGTGAATCAGCTAGAGTGGAGATGCTGGAATGAGGACCACAAAATATCCCCCCGATCCAGTCACCTCACCAGTGAATCAGCTAGAGTGGAGATGCTGGAATGAGATCCACAAAATATCCCCCCGATCCAGTCACTTCACCAGTGAATCAGCTAGAGTGGAGATGCTGGAATGAGATCCTCAAAATATCCACTCCGATCCAGTCACCTCACCAGTGAATCAGCTAGAGTGGAGATGCTGGAATGAGATCCACAAAATATCCCCCCGATCCAGTCACTTCAGTAGTGAGCCGTCTAGAGTGGAGCTGATAAAATGAGCCCTCAAAAAATCAACTCCAAACTAGACGGCTCAATGGTGAATCAGCTAGAATGGAGTTGATTGTTTGAGGACCACAAATAATCAACTCCAAACTAGATGCAACCGTCTCTTTTGCACGCCCCATGCGCTCCAAGCACAACCGGATATCCGTGGTCACCGGAAACACGTGACAGGAAGCACGTGACCGGAGAGTCAGTATGCGTTCCACACGCCGGAACCACCTGGCCGCCATTCTCCCAGTCAGAGCATGTGACCAGCACCGGGATCATGTGATCATGGACACAGTGAAGCCGCCTCGCCGCTGTCACCTAGATTTCAATGCACAGTCAATCCTGGAACTTTACAGCTGAGTGCGTTCCATGACATATCATACAATCTATATGCCTATTGCAAACATTGTCATTCTGATAAGGGCATACTATACTCATAAGGCTTCTCAAATAAATAGTACAAGCGACACTCAAATATATTGGGCATGGGAGTTCACAATAGGCTATAATTGCATAGAGAAGACCCTTAGTGGGCCAATTTCATGTACTAATGCTATACCATGCAGATTTACATACTTGACCTGCAAATGATTCCTCTAGTTGTCAGTAGAGGGCAGCCTAAACATAAAACAATCTAGTGAGCGACAGATGTGGCATCTTCTTTGGTGCATGGGTCGGCGTCAACTAATCAATGAGCATTAACATTTTTTTTACACTGCCACAATGATATTAAGTGAAATTAACACCGAAATTTGAACCTTACTTGCTCGCATATAAATTTTTCACTGCACCCCTTAAATATTTAAGCACGTATATTAAAGGGGGCGGCCATTTACACTTAATAGTGCAGCTTTCCTCACACACTGAGCAGCATTCTGTCCATACAATGGCCGCTGGTGGAGGAGCAGTGACCAGACCTGTCCTCAGCCTCCAATACTAAAACTCCTCACATAGGAGAGCTGCTTGTCTGTTGGAGGAGGCTGATACGATAGGCTGATCTGGTCACATGATCCTCCCCCAGCGGCCATTTTATGGACATAAGTGCTGCTCAGTGTGTGAGGAGAGCACGTGGAGTAATCTAGTCTCCTCTATCAGTAACAGAGAGCAGACAATGTTTTCACCTAGTTTGACAAATTAAAAAAAATAGATTTGCAGCAACTCAGATCTCCTCAAATTGCAAATACTTGAAGAAAATCTAAATTTATTGCTATCAATAATGGTGTCCTCTTTTTCCTTATAATAATACTTATATTCACTGGGCTACGTTATAATAATAATGCCCCCTATACTGACTAATAATAATAATAATGTCTCATGACAGTGGTGCCCTGTGTATCCTTATAATGCCCCCCGGGCCTTCTTATGTAATAATTGTGTCCTGGGAAACCAGAAACATATGCTAATACTTATCACCCCCTCTCTCCCACGCTGAGGGGTGATATTCTCCTCCTCACTACAGTCTAGGTGCAGCAGATGTTGAAGTGAGGTCATTGCATCGCCTGATGTCCCTCATGTGGTGCTGACCTCTTTGAGTTCATAAGACATAAGCAGTCTACGGCTTTTCTGAGCAAGTGGCAGAGCAGGGAGTCCATGGCTCTCTGCTCCACCTCAGTTGTTAATGGTTAATGATATCCACATCCTCAGAAAGTGGATACTGTCAACAAGTGTCCACACCGGCCCATCTGGTATTTGTTGGAACTTCCAGATGGACAGTCAGGCCCTGCGGGGACCCTTGCAGTTTAGCTCAGTTGGTATAATAGAGTCATATCTAGAATATTATTTAAGCTTAACTTTGAAGGGCCCATGTTAGTGACCCTCATACATAGCGTTTTTCTGTGTTTTTTACTGCAACAATAAAAACTTGTCTTGGCAGTAAAAACACTGTGTTCAAAACCCCTGGTTTTCCTCATGTTCCCTGCATTTTTGTCACTTTTTTGTAGCCTTTTTTGGGTGTGGATTACATATGAGCTTTGTCTACAGTACATTTTTAATAAAGTTAGTTTCATTCACCACAACCGCTGTCAAAACGCTGTAAAAAACTTGCATTTTTTACAGCATTTTTTCCCCCTTTCATTTCTTTGTAAAAAAAAGCTACAAAAACACTGAGAGAATTGACACGCTGTGGATTTTAAAAACGCTGCATTTGTCAAATTCAGTCAGGAAAAAAAATCAAGCATATGAGTGAAATTTCTAAAATCTCATATCTTTTGCTGATACTGTAAAACGCAGCTTGATCTGAGGTAAAAATGTCAGACATGTCAGGTGCTCAGGTACTAGAAGTACAGGAGTCTGTACAGAACAATAGGCAGGGCCGGCGTCAGCACCCGGGCAAGTGCCAGGGCCCTGAGCAGGCGAGAGGGCCCACTTGCGGTCGGGCACCACGCCGGGCTATGGGCGAAGGAGAGCGGTGCCAGCGCCCGCCCTTCTCCCCCACTTGCTCAGGGCCCCGGCAGCCGGATACTTACCTCTCCCCATGCCTCCGCAGCTCCGCTGTCTTCCCGCTTTGCGCTCCCTGTGATGTCTCAGGTTAGAGGGCGTGGTGACGTCTTTCCACCACACCCTCCCAGGAGCCATCACAGGCAGCGCAGAGCGGGAAGATGCCAGCAATGGAGTCCGGACCTGAGCAGCGGCAGCAGGTGAGGAGGAGTGAGGTGAGGGTGAGTATTTGATTTTTTTTTTTTAATGTATGGAGGTGTCGTCACTGAATTTTGGGTCTTCTATCCTTTGGATTACGAGCTCGGAGAGAATGAAGACACAGGACAGGATGTTTGTGTCTAAACATACTCTAAAAACTTTATTACAAAACACAGGGCTAATATACACCCTAAAGGCAGGAAACGGATTTGCCATATATGGTTCGATTATACAGTTTAGCTGAACAAGCGAAAAAAGCTAGTTTCTGTATGCTTTAAAATATTTAATTAGACTTATCTAGTTAGCAAGGTCATTTCATCTTTCTGCAAGAACACATTATTGATATGACGCGCCCCTGGGCCTGTGTCGCGCTGCGTTGCGCACGCGGGAGCTTACCCGGAGCCGGATCTCTTTAGGGTTGTAGTCTCGTGGCGGTGATCCGGTCCGTGCCCAGGGAGTCAGACTAAGTGGCGGTCTATGGCAGTAGATGTTAACTTGATCGACTACGCCACCCGTTGAGTGCGGCTTTGAAGCCGCCGCTGCAGAACAGTCCACTGAGGCCAGGGGTATAAGGATGTGCAGCGTGGTGGTATAACCCCCAACGGGAGGGGTATGGCCTCAGGGCAGCAGGGATAAATGATGGGGGTGATGGTGGTACACGAGCGCAACAAAGACAACTCGGAGTCTTGGTGGTGCAGTTCAGGGTCTTTACTCACGGTTACTCGGTTACTGCTCCAGGCCACCGCTGCAGAGGTGGCCGCCTGTGTCGCGCTGTGCTCACCAGGTGAGGGGCTCGGTTAACTCCCAGGTCTTTCTGGAGTGTTTTGCAGGACCCCCTTTATGTCCCCTGTCTCTGGTCTTCAACCCCACTAGTGACCACGCTTATGTCCAGCTGCCTCGGACCTTCTTGGTGGGCAAACGTTGGCCTGCGTTTCCCAGGTCCTATGTGGTGCCTTCCTAGCGGGTGTGGTGAGGGGCTGCTCCACATGTAATGTCGCAGCCTCCGGTTCTTAGTTGAGGGTAGTTTCTCTCCTCCACTAATTTGGGATCCGGTTCCCATCTTCTTGACCTGACCCCCCTACTCAGGTAGCGGCGGGCGTGTGGTGGCTACCAGCCAGTCCACACCCCTGGGGTCCCCTCTGTCCTTCCTGGAGCCCAGTCTGCTCCTCTTCCTCCTTCTTCCCTCCTCCAGGCTCAGGCCTCCTGACAGGGCCTGCCTGTGGAGCAGAGCCCATAAAGCAGCTCTGCTCCCTGTCTTCTCCTCTCTCAACTCACTCCCTTTCCAAGATGGTGCCTCCCTTTATACTCCTGTACAGAGTGCACCCAGGATCTACTTCCCCCACGCACACACTACCGGGTTCCCTTCTCTAGGTGTTCCCTCCCCCCACTCCAGCCAGGGACATGCTCACTCGTGCCTGCATAACTAATGGGAGCACCGTCGAGCTGTCCCCCGGAAATGTGGTGTAGTGCATGTGGGTGTTAGGGTCCTGAGCCACACTCCATCCTTACCTGGAAGTGAGATATCGCACATCTGGGTGAGATGCAATACCTCTGTAGCAACCGAACCCTCGGGGTGCTACATTCCCCCCTGGCAAAACCCAGCACGTCCGCGGGCTGGAACTGAGCAAAAGACAGGGTATACATTAGAACATGCAAATTTTTCATAAACAACAAGTATAACAGGTATCAACATTCAGTTTCCCTTTATGGGAACGGCTCTCTCTTAAACGGTATAAGTGCATATGTACTGTTCTGGAACTCTTTTTCATAGTAACACATTCTAGCATATAAATTTTTCATATAAAACATTTCTAGCAGCAGATCCACGAAGAAGTCTCTTTATAACAGGTCACAGTTTATTCTGCAACCAGGTGTCCATTTTCCTAAAACAGGGAGACGTAACCAGGTAGGGGTCTGTCCTGCCCCGAGTCCTTAACAGTCTTTTAGTCCATCCTGGGTTACGCTCCACTAACTGTACAAAGGATTCCCGGTAAATCCACCAAGGACTCCTATACATTACTAGAAACACATAATTATTTACAGGATATGGCCGCTCTCAGTCCTCGGCCAGGTAGGGGTGGCTGTTCTCAGTCCCCAGCCAGTTAGAGGGAAAAGGGGGTGGCTGTTCTCAGTCCCCAGCCAGGTAGGGGGTAAGGGAAACAGTTCTCTTTCTGTCCCAACGGGGACCACACTCTTAGTGGAAACAGTCCCACAACAGTCCTTATACCCGGTCGGGTAACTATTTACATCTCCTCTTTTACCGTTTACGATTAACGGTGTGCTCCACACGCTCCTTTCTCTTTCTCAGGTTCAGACCCGTCCGGGCCCTCTTGGTACTCGGGGTCTGAGTGGTACTGTTAATGACGCCCGGGGTCAGGGGGTGCGACTTTGGGCCTGGGCGCGGGCTAGTGGTGGCAGTGCCCAGGTCTGGAGGGCTCGGCTGCAGGGCTTGTTGCGGGGTCCGGAGCAGGTCTGCATCTGCAGCGCCCGGGATCGGCGGCTCCACCGGGTGGCCCGGGAGCAGGCTGACGCTGGCAGCGTCCGGGACAGGGAGACTCCTCTTACCTGCTCCCGCGACCGCTCCTGCGTCACGCGTCTTCTCCTGGTGCTGGTCGGGGCCCGCGACGGCTGGGGCGCTGCCGATGCTGGGCAGCTTAGTCTGCTGCCGGGCCGCCATCTTGCTGTCCGTTCCTGGTGTCCTCCTCCCCCCTGGTGGACCGTGGCCTACCTTGCGATGATCCTCTTCCGTAGGCCGCGGCTCCGAAGTTGATCATCAGGGTCGAGAACCTTCCGTCGCGCTCCAGTGACGTCGGCGTCTGCTGGGCTCCTTCCAGGACCTTACGCAACGTCCGGACGTGAGGCGGGGCTTCAGTTCTCGCGCGCTTTCGGAGTCCACGCCCCTCTTCTTCCCGCGCGGCGTCCTCAAGATGGCGCCCAATGGCGGGAAAACTCCACAGATGGCGGGAAGAAGGCTGAAGATGGCGCCGGATGGCGGGAATCTTCACGGATGGCAGGAAGAAGGCTGAAGATGGCGCCGGATGGCGGGAAAACTTCACGGATGGTAAGTTTTAAAAGTCTCTTTTTCAGGCACGCAGTACCCGGTGGTTGCGGGCACGAAATCCTGCCGACTACGCCAAAAGTTGACGCGCCCCTGGGCCTGTGTCGCGCTGCGTTGCGCACGCGGGAGCTTACCCGGAGCCGGATCTCTTTAGGGTTGTAGTCTCGTGGCGGTGATCCGGTCCGTGCCCAGGGAGTCAGACTAAGTGGCGGTCTATGGCAGTAGATGTTAACTTGATCGACTACGCCACCCGTTGAGTGCGGCTTTGAAGCCGCCGCTGCAGAACAGTCCACTGAGGCCAGGGGTATAAGGATGTGCAGCGTGGTGGTATAACCCCCAACGGGAGGGGTATGGCCTCAGGGCAGCAGGGATAAATGATGGGGGTGATGGTGGTACACGAGCGCAACAAAGACAACTCGGAGTCTTGGTGGTGCAGTTCAGGGTCTTTACTCACGGTTACTCGGTTACTGCTCCAGGCCACCGCTGCAGAGGTGGCCGCCTGTGTCGCGCTGTGCTCACCAGGTGAGGGGCTCGGTTAACTCCCAGGTCTTTCTGGAGTGTTTTGCAGGACCCCCTTTATGTCCCCTGTCTCTGGTCTTCAACCCCACTAGTGACCACGCTTATGTCCAGCTGCCTCGGACCTTCTTGGTGGGCAAACGTTGGCCTGCGTTTCCCAGGTCCTATGTGGTGCCTTCCTAGCGGGTGTGGTGAGGGGCTGCTCCACATGTAATGTCGCAGCCTCCGGTTCTTAGTTGAGGGTAGTTTCTCTCCTCCACTAATTTGGGATCCGGTTCCCATCTTCTTGACCTGACCCCCCTACTCAGGTAGCGGCGGGCGTGTGGTGGCTACCAGCCAGTCCACACCCCTGGGGTCCCCTCTGTCCTTCCTGGAGCCCAGTCTGCTCCTCTTCCTCCTTCTTCCCTCCTCCAGGCTCAGGCCTCCTGACAGGGCCTGCCTGTGGAGCAGAGCCCATAAAGCAGCTCTGCTCCCTGTCTTCTCCTCTCTCAACTCACTCCCTTTCCAAGATGGTGCCTCCCTTTATACTCCTGTACAGAGTGCACCCAGGATCTACTTCCCCCACGCACACACTACCGGGTTCCCTTCTCTAGGTGTTCCCTCCCCCCACTCCAGCCAGGGACATGCTCACTCGTGCCTGCATAACTAATGGGAGCACCGTCGAGCTGTCCCCCGGAAATGTGGTGTAGTGCATGTGGGTGTTAGGGTCCTGAGCCACACTCCATCCTTACCTGGAAGTGAGATATCGCACATCTGGGTGAGATGCAATACCTCTGTAGCAACCGAACCCTCGGGGTGCTACATTCCCCCCTGGCAAAACCCAGCACGTCCGCGGGCTGGAACTGAGCAAAAGACAGGGTATACATTAGAACATGCAAATTTTTCATAAACAACAAGTATAACAGGTATCAACATTCAGTTTCCCTTTATGGGAACGGCTCTCTCTTAAACGGTATAAGTGCATATGTACTGTTCTGGAACTCTTTTTCATAGTAACACATTCTAGCATATAAATTTTTCATATAAAACATTTCTAGCAGCAGATCCACGAAGAAGTCTCTTTATAACAGGTCACAGTTTATTCTGCAACCAGGTGTCCATTTTCCTAAAACAGGGAGACGTAACCAGGTAGGGGTCTGTCCTGCCCCGAGTCCTTAACAGTCTTTTAGTCCATCCTGGGTTACGCTCCACTAACTGTACAAAGGATTCCCGGTAAATCCACCAAGGACTCCTATACATTACTAGAAACACATAATTATTTACAGGATATGGCCGCTCTCAGTCCTCGGCCAGGTAGGGGTGGCTGTTCTCAGTCCCCAGCCAGTTAGAGGGAAAAGGGGGTGGCTGTTCTCAGTCCCCAGCCAGGTAGGGGGTAAGGGAAACAGTTCTCTTTCTGTCCCAACGGGGACCACACTCTTAGTGGAAACAGTCCCACAACAGTCCTTATACCCGGTCGGGTAACTATTTACATCTCCTCTTTTACCGTTTACGATTAACGGTGTGCTCCACACGCTCCTTTCTCTTTCTCAGGTTCAGACCCGTCCGGGCCCTCTTGGTACTCGGGGTCTGAGTGGTACTGTTAATGACGCCCGGGGTCAGGGGGTGCGACTTTGGGCCTGGGCGCGGGCTAGTGGTGGCAGTGCCCAGGTCTGGAGGGCTCGGCTGCAGGGCTTGTTGCGGGGTCCGGAGCAGGTCTGCATCTGCAGCGCCCGGGATCGGCGGCTCCACCGGGTGGCCCGGGAGCAGGCTGACGCTGGCAGCGTCCGGGACAGGGAGACTCCTCTTACCTGCTCCCGCGACCGCTCCTGCGTCACGCGTCTTCTCCTGGTGCTGGTCGGGGCCCGCGACGGCTGGGGCGCTGCCGATGCTGGGCAGCTTAGTCTGCTGCCGGGCCGCCATCTTGCTGTCCGTTCCTGGTGTCCTCCTCCCCCCTGGTGGACCGTGGCCTACCTTGCGATGATCCTCTTCCGTAGGCCGCGGCTCCGAAGTTGATCATCAGGGTCGAGAACCTTCCGTCGCGCTCCAGTGACGTCGGCGTCTGCTGGGCTCCTTCCAGGACCTTACGCAACGTCCGGACGTGAGGCGGGGCTTCAGTTCTCGCGCGCTTTCGGAGTCCACGCCCCTCTTCTTCCCGCGCGGCGTCCTCAAGATGGCGCCCAATGGCGGGAAAACTCCACAGATGGCGGGAAGAAGGCTGAAGATGGCGCCGGATGGCGGGAATCTTCACGGATGGCAGGAAGAAGGCTGAAGATGGCGCCGGATGGCGGGAAAACTTCACGGATGGTAAGTTTTAAAAGTCTCTTTTTCAGGCACGCAGTACCCGGTGGTTGCGGGCACGAAATCCTGCCGACTACGCCAAAAGTTGACGCGCCCCTGGGCCTGTGTCGCGCTGCGTTGCGCACGCGGGAGCTTACCCGGAGCCGGATCTCTTTAGGGTTGTAGTCTCGTGGCGGTGATCCGGTCCGTGCCCAGGGAGTCAGACTAAGTGGCGGTCTATGGCAGTAGATGTTAACTTGATCGACTACACCACCCGTTGAGTGCGGCTTTGAAGCCGCCGCTGCAGAACAGTCCACTGAGGCCAGGGGTATAAGGATGTGCAGCGTGGTGGTATAACCCCCAACGGGAGGGGTATGGCCTCAGGGCAGCAGGGATAAATGATGGGGGTGATGGTGGTACACGAGCGCAACAAAGACAACTCGGAGTCTTGGTGGTGCAGTTCAGGGTCTTTACTCACGGTTACTCGGTTACTGCTCCAGGCCACCGCTGCAGAGGTGGCCGCCTGTGTCGCGCTGTGCTCACCAGGTGAGGGGCTCGGTTAACTCCCAGGTCTTTCTGGAGTGTTTTGCAGGACCCCCTTTATGTCCCCTGTCTCTGGTCTTCAACCCCACTAGTGACCACGCTTATGTCCAGCTGCCTCGGACCTTCTTGGTGGGCAAACGTTGGCCTGCGTTTCCCAGGTCCTATGTGGTGCCTTCCTAGCGGGTGTGGTGAGGGGCTGCTCCACATGTAATGTCGCAGCCTCCGGTTCTTAGTTGAGGGTAGTTTCTCTCCTCCACTAATTTGGGATCCGGTTCCCATCTTCTTGACCTGACCCCCCTACTCAGGTAGCGGCGGGCGTGTGGTGGCTACCAGCCAGTCCACACCCCTGGGGTCCCCTCTGTCCTTCCTGGAGCCCAGTCTGCTCCTCTTCCTCCTTCTTCCCTCCTCCAGGCTCAGGCCTCCTGACAGGGCCTGCCTGTGGAGCAGAGCCCATAAAGCAGCTCTGCTCCCTGTCTTCTCCTCTCTCAACTCACTCCCTTTCCAAGATGGTGCCTCCCTTTATACTCCTGTACAGAGTGCACCCAGGATCTACTTCCCCCACGCACATGTAGCACCCTGAGGATTCGGCTGCTACAGGAGTATTGCACCTCAACCCAGAGGTGTGATATTCCACTCCCGGGTAAGGAAGGAGTGTGGAACTGAGCTCAGATAGACTGCATGCACTACATACATCCCATTCCAGGGGAGCAGGCCGACGGCACTCCCACTTAGAAATGTGCAGGTGCGACCGAGCCTGTTCCTGGCTGGAGTGGGAGGGGGGAGGAACATCCCATGTAGTGTAGGGGCAGATAGGGGGAGCAGTCTGGGTAGTGTTAGGAGCTCATTGGGTGCTGGTCACCTGAGCTCACACATAGAGGGTGTATATAAGGTGGGCACCAACTAAGATCAGGGTCAGACGCAGAGGACAAGTCAGATGCAGAGAGTCAGAAGGAGAGAACAAGTCTTCTGCAGAGGAAGTCAGCCTGCAGCAAGGGAGCAGAGCAGACCTGAGCCTGGAGAGTGAGAGAGTGGAGTACAGAAAGACCCAGAGGGGGACAAAGAAGGGACCCAAGAACCCAAATCAGATCACCGGGTGAGGAGTCAGCAGAAGGGTACCGGAACCCAAGCTGGTGGGGGCAAAGACATTCCCCAGCCAGAGACCGGAGACCGTGGGCAGTGTCTGTCACGGTCACCCACTACATTCACCCTGAAGGCACACCACACGGAGGGTCAGGGAACCTGAGGCCAAAGGTTGCCCAACAGAAGGCCCGAGGGAGCTGGATTTAGGTGAATCACTGGTGGGGACGGCTGAAGAGAGGACAGAGAGAGAGAGCTCAGGGCCACGCTCCGGACTTGTTTGGGGGTTGGCCGGATCCAGGACCTGGTGGTCGCAGCACGGCTCGGGAGGTCACTTGGAGCTAGAGTGACCCGTATAACAACTGCAGTAAGTAAAGACCCTTAACTGCACAACCCGAGTCTGTCATCATTACCGGCTGCACCGCACCACCACAACCCCCATCCTCTGCGCCTGTCCCCTCTGAGGCTATACCCTTCCCGTTGGGGGTTATCCCACCAAGCTGCGCACCCACCATCAGCCTCAGCGGACCCAGCAGCAGCGGCGGCCACAGTGACCGCATCACAACGGGTGGCGTAGTCGACAAAACGAACTTTAATAACATCAGTAAAGACTGCCACATAACACTGAGCTTGACGCCCTGGGCACGGGACCGGGTCACAGCCGCTCGGAGACTACAACCCCCCATCTGATCCGGTGCCGGGTATTCCCCTCAAAAAGGAATATGTCCCAGGGGGCGCGTCAACTTTGGCGTAGTCGGCAGGATTACGTGCCCGCAACACCCGGGTACTGCGTGCCTGAAGAAAAGTGCAAGTTTACCTCAGAAAGAAGACTCCTGCCGGTTCCGGAGGGTCCACGCCATCGGACTCCATCACCAGTCGTTTCCCGCCGATTGTCCGCCATTTCCAGCTTGTTCCCGCCATCTGCAGAGTTTCCCGCCACTGGGAAGCGATTCCCGCCAAAACCGCAGATTTCCCGCCTTGGAAGAGCAGCGGACGCCATTATGGGCGTGCCAAAGGAGAGCAAGAGGCAACCTCCCATCGTGGGCCGGGACAGAAAATGGCGCCAAAAGTGGAAACCGCCCCCACCAACAGAGACTGTGATGCTGGAGGTGTCTGTCAGCGTGAAAGAACTCCCCCTGGAGCTGACAGTCACCGAGTTGCCCCGGGACCGCCCTCGAAGTGGGAGGAGACGAAAGAAAGGAGAGAAGATGGGTGTCGCCTGGAGCAGTGTAGAACGAGCGCACCCGGAGGCAAGAGGTCTAATGAGGAGTAGCGGAGAAGCTCACCCGGAGTTGAGGAGAGAAAGAGTGGACCCGGGAATGGAGCGGCAGCAGAGCAGCACCGGCCCGCTGGCCAGGAGCCTGCTGGAGGAAGAAGGAGGAGAGCAGAGCAGCACCGGCCCGATGGCCAGGAGCCTGCCGGAAGCAGAGCAGAGCAGCACCGACCCGATGGTCAGGAGCCTGCTGGAGTCAACAACCCCGCTAGGCTTAGCGGAGATCCTGGCGCAGCTTCCCCGAGATCGGGAGTGCGCGCGGAGTGCCCTGGAGGGCCTCGCGGGAAGGATGGCCCGAGTGCAGAGGGAGATCCTGGCGGAGTGGGGCCGGGAGATGGCCCAGCAAGCTGGAATCCGCCCACGGAACCCGCTCCCTTGGAAGAAGACACCGACTACCTCTGCGGATGACGCGGGAGGACCCAAGGCCGGAGACGGCGCAGAAGAGGGAGCGAGACGTATGGCAGCAGGTAAGGGGGATGCCTATACCCCATACCGGAAGACCACCCACCTGCCCCAGCTCCCCGTCGCAGAGCCCGAAAGTCCCCCGGCCGTACCCGAGACCGCCATGACACCGCCACCGACTAGGCCCCGACCGGAAGCCGCCGTCGCGACCCCGATGACGTCACGCATCGTGACCCGGAGCGTGGCGCCGGAAGAGGAGCCTCCGGCCTGGTCACAGGGCCTAGCATTTCCGGGCGCCGCATCCAAAGCAGAGCCATCTACCTCCGCGGAGCCTCCGGCCTGGTCGCAAGGCCAGGTAACCCAGGGCGCCGCCGTCCTAACGGTGCCCTTCACCTTCCAGGTGCCCCAGGCCTGGCCGCAAGGCCTGGGCAACCCGGGCGCCACCACCACCGCGCCCGCGCCCGTAATACCTAGGGTGCCACATCTGGGAGAGGACCCCTTCAGCCAGCTAACGTGGCCGGACGGTCGGCCTTTCATCTGGCCCGAAGGATTCTTGGAGCTGGAGCGGCAGAAGCAACTAGGTCCCCTGTGTGAGCCCCTAATCCCGGCTCCGAAGCCCGTGACTCGGGTCTCGCCTCCACTCGAGGAAGCCCAGTTCGTGTGGGACCCCACGGGAGAAGATTTGATGGGGTTCACCGGAGAGACTCGGGCAGCTGCAGCAGCGCGCACAGAGTGTTGCCGTCAACAGCTGGCAGAGTTCAAGAGAGAGCGGGAGGAGAGGCAGGCCAAAGAGCAATGGGCCCAGACCCGCAGCGCGGAGCAAAAGAGTCGGACCAGAAGGGACCCCCGTGCAGCAGATCGTCCCCGTACCATCGGGACGGTAATAAAGTTTAATGCGCAGCATGGGTGGGGCTTCATAAGGGACCGGAACACCATGGGTGACGTCTTCGTTACACGACGGGACGTCGAGTCCCACCTGCCAGAGGGTCACAAAGGCCGTGACCTCTACGTCGGTGACGAGGTAACGTTCACCCGGCACAAGTGTGCCAAGGGACCTTACGCCCTCCACGTGCATCGCTTGACGGAGGAGGAGTTGCGGTGCGAGGAGGAGGAGCAAGAGGACCCGGACGGGTCTGAAGAAACCACCAGCCGTAAGATAAGAGCAGGAGGCAGACGCCGTTGAGTGCGGCAGAGCAGGAGACTGTATATAGTTGCCTGTCGGGGCACAGTGAATCGGAACTGAAACTGAAACTGGAACTGTTGTTGCTGCTAAAATAGTCCCCGTTGGGACCAGCGAACTGTTACCTGTAACCCTTTCCATACCAGGCTGAGGACTGTGAGCAGCCATCCCTTTCCCTTTACCTGGCCGGGGACTGAGAACGGCCAAAATTTCCCTGTACATAGTTGCGCTTGCTAAAGCGCCCCCTACCGGTTTTATTTGGGAAACTGTTTTACAAAAGACTGTCGCACTCTACCTGGTCACGAGTTGCACGGTGACCAGAGGAACAGAAGAGAGAAAGAGACGACGAGAATGTTGTTTCCCTGAAAAAGTTTATATATATATTTATATAGTATTTCGTATAATATTTAATATGTTTTACATGTTTATAAAAATGTTGTATGTTTTGGTGTTTTTTGTCTTTGCAGCCCGAGGACGTGCTGTGATTTACCAGGGGGGAATGTAGCACCCTGAGGATTCGGCTGCTACAGGAGTATTGCACCTCAACCCAGAGGTGTGATATTCCACTCCCGGGTAAGGAAGGAGTGTGGAACTGAGCTCAGATAGACTGCATGCACTACATACATCCCATTCCAGGGGAGCAGGCCGACGGCACTCCCACTTAGAAATGTGCAGGTGCGACCGAGCCTGTTCCTGGCTGGAGTGGGAGGGGGGAGGAACATCCCATGTAGTGTAGGGGCAGATAGGGGGAGCAGTCTGGGTAGTGTTAGGAGCTCATTGGGTGCTGGTCACCTGAGCTCACACATAGAGGGTGTATATAAGGTGGGCACCAACTAAGATCAGGGTCAGACGCAGAGGACAAGTCAGATGCAGAGAGTCAGAAGGAGAGAACAAGTCTTCTGCAGAGGAAGTCAGCCTGCAGCAAGGGAGCAGAGCAGACCTGAGCCTGGAGAGTGAGAGAGTGGAGTACAGAAAGACCCAGAGGGGGACAAAGAAGGGACCCAAGAACCCAAATCAGATCACCGGGTGAGGAGTCAGCAGAAGGGTACCGGAACCCAAGCTGGTGGGGGCAAAGACATTCCCCAGCCAGAGACCGGAGACCGTGGGCAGTGTCTGTCACGGTCACCCACTACATTCACCCTGAAGGCACACCACACGGAGGGTCAGGGAACCTGAGGCCAAAGGTTGCCCAACAGAAGGCCCGAGGGAGCTGGATTTAGGTGAATCACTGGTGGGGACGGCTGAAGAGAGGACAGAGAGAGAGAGCTCAGGGCCACGCTCCGGACTTGTTTGGGGGTTGGCCGGATCCAGGACCTGGTGGTCGCAGCACGGCTCGGGAGGTCACTTGGAGCTAGAGTGACCCGTATAACAACTGCAGTAAGTAAAGACCCTTAACTGCACAACCCGAGTCTGTCATCATTACCGGCTGCACCGCACCACCACAACCCCCATCCTCTGCGCCTGTCCCCTCTGAGGCTATACCCTTCCCGTTGGGGGTTATCCCACCAAGCTGCGCACCCACCATCAGCCTCAGCGGACCCAGCAGCAGCGGCGGCCACAGTGACCGCATCACAACGGGTGGCGTAGTCGACAAAACGAACTTTAATAACATCAGTAAAGACTGCCACATAACACTGAGCTTGACGCCCTGGGCACGGGACCGGGTCACAGCCGCTCGGAGACTACAACCCCCCATCTGATCCGGTGCCGGGTATTCCCCTCAAAAAGGAATATGTCCCAGGGGGCGCGTCACACACACTACCGGGTTCCCTTCTCTAGGTGTTCCCTCCCCCCACTCCAGCCAGGGACATGCTCACTCGTGCCTGCATAACTAATGGGAGCACCGTCGAGCTGTCCCCCGGAAATGTGGTGTAGTGCATGTGGGTGTTAGGGTCCTGAGCCACACTCCATCCTTACCTGGAAGTGAGATATCGCACATCTGGGTGAGATGCAATACCTCTGTAGCAACCGAACCCTCGGGGTGCTACAGATACACTAGAAGAAACATCTGGCCAGGGAAAATCACTTTATCTTCTCAAAAGGACACGCTATTGATACAAGAAGGAACATTCATAGCTGTTGTTTTCACCTAAAATAACTGTCAGACTTATATAGCATAGATGGGGCCTTTAAACTTGAGGGACTCCATCTTCTGCTATAACATTCCATCCTTTTGTTCCTTCATTTATCAATACGAATTTCTATGTTTTCTTTTAGTACAACGCTGAATACACATTAAAAAAAACTTAAAAACCAAATAAACCGCAAGACACATTAGCAAAACCTGTAAAATAGCTTGTACTATACCAGCCAACCACCCACCAATACCTTTAAACCAATTTGCGGGATTTAGAAAGGAAAATCTCTGTGTGGAATTATTGGCCAAAGTATCTGAACAGTTCACTCAAAAGTTTATCTCTTCCCATGAGACCGGGACAGCGAGAAAGGGTATGCTAGTGGACGTCACAGGGGCATGTGTACATATCCAACAATTAGCAATGGTCTGGTTTTGCTCCTTTAGTCCATCGATTAGAGCAAGATGGTGTCTAATGAATCTATTGTCGTCTCCATCCATGGTGCCTAACCTAGTCCATGCACCTGTGGTCGCAAGTATGCAGGTAAGTATAAACAATGTCATCATTCTTTGTCCGCTGGTTCTCCTAGTATCTTTTTGCAATGGGACGCGTGGATCCAGGTCTCTTTTCCCTCTAGCTTAACGGCTGTACTTGTGGTCAGCAGAACTTGAAAGGGTCCGTCAAACCGTGGATCTAGGCTTTTCCTCACGTGTCTTTTTATAACCACCCAGTCTCCAGGTTGCAGCGTATGGCTGCTAGAGTCTTGATCTGGATCTGGAAGAGAACTGAAGACATTATCATGTACTTGCTTAATCTTTTTGTGTAAAGCCCTCACATAGGAACTTAACACATGGTTGTTCATTTCTAATGCTTGCGGATAGAAACACCCTAGGCCGGGTACGTTGCCAAACAATATCTCATATGGAGAGAGTCCAGTCTTTCTATTAGGCGTGTATCTTACTGAAAACAGAGCAAGTGGTAAACAGTCCGGCCATGGTTTTCCTGTCTCAGCCATGGCTTTCTGAATTTTTAATTTCAATGTCCCATTCAGTCTTTCCACTGTACCACTACTTTGTGGGTGATATGGGGTATGGAATGCTTGTTGAATTCCTAGAGCTGACATGACTTCATTCATTATTTCACCTGTGAAGTGTGTACCTCTGTCACTCTCAATTACCTCTGGTACCCCATACCTGCAGACCACCTCCGCAAGCAGTTTCTTTGCGGTTGCCGTAGCCGTGGCTTTGGCAATCGGGAAAGCCTCTGGCCATCCTGAGAACAAATCAATACAGACCAACACATATTCCCATGATCCTGACTTTGGCAGCTGAATATAATCAATTTGCAGTCTCTGGAATGGATAGAGGGGCCGGGGGGTGTGTTTGGGTGGTGTTTTAACTACTCTACCCTGATTATGTGTAGCACATATCATGCACCCTTGTACCAGGTTTTCAATACAGGTGGAGAATCCTGGTGCCACCCAATGTTTCTGCATCACACTCATCACACCCGTTTTAGATTGGTGTGTCGGCCCATATAGTATCTGGGCAGCTGCTGGGTACAGTGCCCTTGGAAGGCATCGTCGTGTCCCTTTCCCCCATACCCCATTTGCTTCATTCAGGCATGCACCTTCCTTTAACCACTTATCAACCTCCTCCTTTTGAGCCTGCGCCTGCATTTGGGATAAGATGTCCTCCGACACAAAGGGGTTTTTAGGGGCACTTAACTGACGTACTGTTGACCCTTGTTGCGGCTTACAGGCTGCTGTTTTTGCCGCTGCATCTGCCATCGCGTTTCCTCTGCTTACCTGGTCGGTGCGTCTGGTATGTGCTCTTACCTTTATGACAGCTACTTGTTCAGGTAGTTGTAGCGCATCAATTAATTAACTGCTGGACCGCATCAGCATTCTTAATGGGGTGTCCTGCTGCCGTCAGGAAACCTCTTGACTTCCATATTGGACCAAAATCATGCGATATACCGAATGCGTACCTAGAATCTGTGTAAATGTTAACAATACTACCTTCCGCTAGTTTACAGGCCTCGGTTAGGGCCCTAAGTTCAGCTTCTTGAGCCGACTGGTGTGGGAGCATTGGTTCTGCCTTGATTACTGCATTGAGGGAGACAACTGCATATCCAGTATGGAAGGTACCTGAATCGTCCTGATGACGGGATCCATCTACAAAAAATTCAAAATCTGCATTTTGTAATTCATGTTCAAATACAGTAGGTAAACCTGCCGTTTCTTGTGCCATCATTTGTACACAGTCATGAGGAACTTCCTCTCTTGGATCTTCCTTAAAAAGCACAGTACCTGACTCCTCCTTTAGATCCGAGAGAGGTAACAAAGTTGCTGGATTCAGGGTAGTACACCTCTGTAAAGAAACATTGGGAGGCATTAACAGTGCACATTGTAACCTGAGATGATGTGCTGCTGAGAGGTGAGCGGGTTGCACTTGATTCAATATAGTGTAGACATCATGAGGTGTTAGAACGGTGAGCGGGTGGTCAAGAACAATGTCTGCGGATTTATGGAGTAATAGTCCAACAGCATGCAGAGCACGTACGCAGGATGGTGCACCTCTGGCTACCGCATCCAATCTGACACTAAAATAGGCAACAGGTCTCTGATTATCACCGTGTGTTTGAGTTAAAACTCCTGCTGCATGTCCAGCTTGTTCATGAAGGTACAGAGTAAATGGGAGCTCATAATTAGGTGTACCCAAAGCTGGAGCGGCCAAAATACGGTTCTTGAGAGAATAAAAACAGTCTATTGCCTCTGATGTTAGTACAAAAGGTGTTGGGGTAAGACAGTCATAGAGGGGCTGCATTAAAACAGAGGCGGCATGAATCCACTGTCTGCAATAGGAAACAAGTCCAAGAAAAGTTCTGAGGGCTGCAACATTAATGGGGACGGTGAATGCCTGTACTGCTAGTTTACGTGCATTTGTTAAATGACGAGCTCCTGGTGTAATGCAATGTCCCAAAAAGGTGACTGAAGATTTACAAAACTGAAGCTTATCTTTCGATGCCTTGCAGCCAGCGTGATAGAGAAACAACATAAGCGATATAGTTGCACTATGACATTGTTTCCTGGAGGGGGCACAAATGAGCAGGTCATCGACATATTGCAAAACAACGATATGTGGTTCAGACCATCCCTCCAGTATTTCCTGCAGACTTGCAGTGTACATTGTGGGTGAATTCTGGGCACCCTGTGGCAACACTGTCCATGTATATTGACTGCCCTGGAATGTGAAAGCAAACAGGTACTGGCAGTCAGGATGTAATGGTACACTGAAAAATGCATTTGCCAAATCGACCACTGAAAAACAAAGAGAGTTAGAAGATATCTGTGACAGAAGAGTATGCGGGTTGGGCACAACTGGTGTTAGAAGTTCTGTGGCTTTGTTAACCAACCGGAGGTCATGGACCATTCTATATGCGGCTGGTTGTCCTGGCACACTCTTTTTCTTTACTGGGAACAGGGGAGTGTTGCAAGGGGACTGGGTTTTGACTAGGACTCCTCTCTGTAGTAATTTTTGGACCTGCTGGGCTATGGCATTCTCCTGAGCCGAGCTAAGGGGATACTGCCTCTGTTGAGGCAAGATGGCTCCTGGTTTTAATTTCACCATTACTGGTTGAACTCTTAACCTACCAACATCTGTTTTGTCTGAGGCCCAAAAATCATGTGGTACAGCCTGCTCCAATATCGGGGGAAACTCATTTGTCTCTTCTATGCTGGCAATATCTAGTAACATAATTTTGCAAAGGGTACTTGGTTTTAAACCTGGGGTCATGGTGACAGTGCCATCGGGATGATACTCAATATGTGCTTGTAATTGGGACAACACATCATTTCCCAAAAGGTTACATTGGCCTCGGGGCGATACCATGAGCTTGCTATGTACAGTGGCTCCTTGAATTTGCAGGGGAATTCTTTTAGTGACAGGAAGCAGGACAGACGGGGAATTGAAGGGGGTGGCAATGACATGATGTGAAAAATCAGTGTCAATGTATGTGACGCGCCCCCTGGGCCTGTGTTGTGCAGGGAATACCCGGAGCCGGATCGCTGGGGGTTGTAGTCTCCGTGGCGGTGACCCGGTCCGTGCCCAGGGTGGTCAATTCAGTGGCAGTCTTAGTGTAATAACAAGTGTCCGACTACGCCACCCGTGGATTGCGGTCAATGGAGACCGCCGCTGCAAGGCAGACCGCTGAGGCCGGTGTTATGTGTGCAGCTAAGAATGGGATGACTCCCCACGGGAGGAGTACAGCCTCAGGGCAGTTAGCGTGGATGATGGGAGTGATGGTGGAGATAGTCCCAGTACCAATAGTGCCGGAGGAGCAAGAAGTCACAGACAACGTGTTGCAATCCAATGTCCTTTACTCACAGTTTGTATTCTCCAGGTCACTCTCGCGAAGCAGTGATCACCCAAGCCGTGCTGCGTCCACCAGGCAAGGGACTCGGTCAACTCCCAGGTCTTTCTGGAGTATGTCTCAAAGCTCCCTTCCGTCCTTTCTCTGGCTCGTGCCCCACCAGTGACCAAGCTTATGTCCAGCTCCCGCGGGCCTTCTCTTGGGAGGGCTACGTGCCCACGTCCCTGACCCTATATGGTATGCCTTCCTAGCAAGGTGTAACGAGGGGTCGCACCAAGGGCTGGTCACGACCTCCGGTTCTTGGCTGAAGATGATTCGCTTCCACCAATTTGGGATCCGGTACCCTGTTCTGCTAACCCGTCACCCGCAATATCCTGGGTCCTTAGGGTTCTCTCTTCCTTCTTGTTCCTGAGCCTTTCTGTTTCACTTGTTACTTCTGTTCTGGTCTTGTTTCCTTTTCCTTTCCACTGTTCCTTCTCCTCTCTCTCTCTCTGGCCCCGGCCTCTGTGCTAGGCTTGCCCAGGGAGCAGAGCCCATGCAGCAGCCCTGCTCCCTGCCTTCTCCACTTCTCCTCACAGACTGAACTTCTTCTTCTTTCTCTTTCAGTGCTGGCTGGGCCTCACAGGCTAGGCCCGCCTCCAGAGCAGAGCTCCACAGAGGCCCTGCTCTGTCACTTCCTCTCTCAGACTGAACACTGTTCTAAGATGGTGCCCACCTTATATACCTCCCTCTGACCATGAGCCCAGGTGACTAGCAACCAATGGGCTCCTTCCTATGCTCCGGACCCAACCCCTATCTGCCCCTATAGCACTGGGTATTCCACCCCCCTCCCCACTCCAGCCAGGGACAGATGCTGTCGTGCCTGCACATCTGTCTAGTGGGAGCACCGTTGAGCTGTCCCTCGGAAATGGGGTGTGTGTGCTGTATGCAGCCTACTGAGCCTTGATCCATACTCCATCCTTACCCGGGAGTGGGATATCACACCTCTGGATGAGGTGCAATACCTCTGTAGTGACCAAGTCCTTGGGGCGCTACATATGGCCAATCACCTTGCGTAATTACTGAATTGTCGGCCCCCGTATCTACTTGGAAATCGATTTCTTGTCCCCCTGGTAGGTTCACCTGCACTATACAACTGGGAGTTGGGGGTAAGGAGATGAGGGGGTTCATGTGCAAGCTACCCTCATCCTATGGGGGCGTTGTTTGGTCGGCTGGAGGACCCGTACTCTGAGCATTTGGATACGGGTTGGTCCTACAGTTCTTTCTAAAATGTCCTGGCTTTTTACATCCGTAACACAGTTTCTGTCCTCCTCCTTCAGTCCGTCCTCTGCCTCTGTTGTTTCTGGGGGTCGTCTCTACTATATGTATTCTGGCAGCTCTTTTTGCCTGCGCTATGTCATGCTGTGCCCCCTGAGCTATTCTAGCTAAATCTTCTGCCTTCACTGATCTCCAGTCCGGTCTACTTGCTTTTACCTTCTCTGCAATCTCTTTCTTTAGTCCATTCATGAAAGCACTTGCTAATACCCTCTCACTAGTCTTATTCCCGGGGTTGAACCCCATTTCTGACCAGGTTTTCTTTAGTGCATAGAAATAATCCTTAGGATCTTCCTCCTTTCCCTGCACTCTATCTTCTAGTGTAACTTGCTTTTCTGCTTGCCTGTCTTGACATGCTTTTACCAACGCTGCTGCGAATAGGACTCCAGCTGCTGCATCATTAGATTCTGCATCTACGGGTCTGGTCCTATTGGCATACTGTTTTTTTTGTCTCATCTATCAACCTATCATAGCGGGCTTCATCTGCCAATTTTCCCTTAATTACCCCCTGCAGATCTATTCTAGTGGCATGATACGTATCCTGTATGGTGGTGATCATTCTAGCAAAACCCATAGGGGACTGGGACGGATCTGGCAGCTGGGAGATCAGTGCCAACTGCTCTGAAGGGCTCCATGGTCTATACATTAACATTGTACGAGCTTCCTGACCTGGAACCACTGCACCCCCCCCTGCTGCTGCTGCTGCTGCTGGTGCTCCTGGCACAACTACCGTCCTCATTGGGAATAGACTAGCTGGGTGGGGTCTCGGTCCTCCACATGCCACACAGATGTCTACTGTCAAGGGATTCTGCTGTCCACATCTGGGGCAAACCCAACATTTAGGTTCCTGGGAATTCTGGTACTGGGGTGGGGGTGACTTCGGGAGCGGACAGGGAGGAAAATCTGTCATTCCAGTTTTTGTCAGTCTGTATCGTCCGTCTCCTAATTCTTCAATCTTTCCTTCAAAATAAGCGCATGCATTCATCCATACATCTACTGTCCCTAACAGACCCTTATCTTTCAGCCATCCATGATAGGAGTTAAAGAAGGATTTCCATTTCTCTCCATTCATCTCTCCATTCTCATTCATTCCCGCTTTACACAATATTTTGTCAATTCCAATCAGTGCCTGCTTCCCTTCTCTGCGTACCACTAAGTCTTTGGCTATAATGCCTTCCTTGGCATTTTGGTTCCCCATTTTTTCGGTTCTCCTCACCTAGAAGAGACTCCTCAGTCACTTAGACAATGGTCACTTAGACAATGGGCCACAAAGGTTTCTGAACCATTCCACTACTAGCCTCTCTAGGACTTATACGCCAACCAGAAAAACAGACCAAAAACATCAATCCCGGGACACATCCACAACACAATCATCGGATCCATACTTTCATTCTTAAATTCTCCAAAGGATAGAAGGCAGGACTGTCAATTTATCTGAGGGATTCTACTGGTTCAAAGGGACCTGAGCCAGACAACAATCTGTTGAATTACCTGGGGAGCCGACCGCTCGGGGGTGAGGGAGTCTCTTCTATGCAGTGATATAATTAGGTAGAATATAACAGTTATTCTTACCTCAGCGCTGTATATATCACCAACAGAGAGCTTCACTCGTCCCACGTCTCGGACCGGTCGAGCACCCTTGGGTAGATTAACTCAAGGTCCCTGTTCGAGGCGCCAGCTGTCGTCACTGAATTTTGGGTCTTCTATCCTTTGGATTACGAGCTCGGAGAGAATGAAGAAACAGGACAGGATGTTTGTGTCTAAACATACTCTAAAAACTTTATTACAAAACACAGGGCTAATATACACCCTAAAGGCAGGAAACGGATTTGCCATATATGGTTCGATTATACAGTTTAGCTGAACAAGCGAAAAAAGCTAGTTTCTGTATGCTTTAAAATATTTAATTAGACTTATCTAGTTAGCAAGGTCATTTCATCTTTCTGCAAGAACACATTATTGCTACACTAGAAGAAACATCTGGCCAGGGAGAATCACTTTATCTTCTCCCAAGGACACGCTATTGATACAAGAAGGAACATTCATAGCTGTTGTTTTCACCTAAAATAACTGTCAGACTTATATAGCATAGATGGGGCCTTTAAACTTGAGGGACTCCATCTTCTGCTATAACAGAAGCATGGGCCATTATATGGGGGGGGTGACATCCTGCATGGGGCATTATATGGGGGCGTGACATCCTGCATGGGGCATTATATGGGGGGTGACATCCTGCATGGGGCATTATATGGGGGGTGACATCCTGCATGGGGCATTATATGGGGGTGACATCCTGCATGGGGCATTATAAAGAGGGGGGGTGACATCCTGCATGTGGCATTATATAGGGGGGAGACATCCTGCATAAGGCATTATAAAGAGGGGGGGGGACATCCTGCTTGGGGTATTATAAAGAGGGGGTATAACATCCTGCATGGGGCATTATAAAGAGGGGGGGAGACATCCTGCATGGGGCATTATATGGGGGTGACATCCTGCATGGGGCATTATAAAGAGGGGGGGTGACATCCTGCATGTGGCATTATATAGGGGGGAGACATCCTGCATAAGGCATTATAAAGAGGGGGGGGGACATCCTGCATGGGGCATTATATAAGGGGGGAGACATCCTGCATGGGGTATTATAAAGAGGGGGGGAGACATCCTGCATGGGGCATTATATAGGGGGGGGAGACATCCTGCATGGGGCATTATAAAGAGGGGGTATAACATCCTGCATGGGGCATTATATGGTGGGGAAGTGGGATATCCCGCATGGGGCATTATATGGGGGGCAAAGGGACATCCTGCATGGAGCATTATATGGGGGGGAAAGGGACATCCTGCATGGGGCATTATATGGGGGCCAGTATCCTGTATAGAGCGTTATAAGGGGGCCAGTATCCTGTATAGAGCGTTATAAGGGGACCAGTATCCTGTACGGACCGTTGTATGGGGGCCAATATCCTGTATGGAGCGTTATATGGGGGCTAGTATTCTGTATGGATCGTTATGTGAGGGCCAGTATTCCGTATGGAGCGTTATATGGGGGCCAGTATTCCGTATGCAGCTTTATATGGGGGCCAGTATTCTGTATGGAGCATTTTATGGGGGCCAGTATCCTGTGTGGAGCAATTCGCCGTTTTTTGAGCTTTTGTAGAATTTACAATAGATATATCTCATGTACTGTAAGAAGTGAAATCTTTGCATTGTATTATATATATATATATATATATATATATATATATATATATATATATATATATGAATCGTGGTATGTGTTAAGGGGGCCCACTGAGACTCTTTTGCCCAGGGCCCAGAAAAACCTGGAGCTGGCCCTGACTATAGGGATATGTTTTCTGAGATCCCAGATCATAGAAACGTAATAAAATATTTTAGTTTTTCTGTAGAGCATAGACCCGGACGTCAGCTGGCCAATACAGGTGCCCTGTCCAGGGTCCTAGTTTTGGTTTAATGATTTAAGAGCTAAGAATATTCCGGCGCTGAGGTAGAAACAGATGGGAGGATATGTAACATGAGCGGAGGAAACGTGTGGTGTGTGCATGTCACCTTCGATCCGCTCATGAGAACAGTGTATTTTCTGGCTAATCACCTGCAATGTTCAGGTCTGGTATAATAGGGCTGAGAGTCCACAAGAAGAGGCTCTCTCTGCTCCTGGGAAAACTGCTGTGAGTAAAGCAATTGTTTGGGTTAAGAGCTGTGAACGAGGCCGAGCTCTGGTGAGTCAGGACTTTGTAAAATTGGTTGTAACCAGTAGTACCAAACCTGCCTGGTGTGAATTGTGCCTTGGAATACCTGAAGCACATGTCTGGTCCAGGGGACGGTGATCGCTTGAACTTATTCTCTAATCCTGTCACAATATATAAATAGTTACATATATATAGATTTTTATATTTACTTATATAAATAAAATATGCAAGTGTGTATGTGTGTGTATATAATATACATATATATATATATATATATATATATATATATATATATATATATATATATATATATATATATAGTGCAGACCAAAAGTTTGGACACACCTTCTCATTTAAAGATTTTTAAATCTAGACAACCTCTTGAAGCTCATCAAGAGAATGCCAAGAGTGTGCAAAGCTGTCATCAAAGCAAAAGGTGGCTACTTTGAAGAACCTAGAATATAAGACATATTTTCAGTTGTTTGACACTTTTTTGTTAAGTATATAATTCCACATGTGTTATTTCATAGTTGCCTTCAGTGTGAATGTACAGTTTTCAAAGTCATGAAAATACAGAAAAATCTTTAAATGAGAAGGTGCGTCCAAACTTTTGGTCTGTACTGTATATATATATATATATATATATAAGACAGCACTATTTAATCATTACTCACAAGCAGGTGCCAGGCCTCCAAGCAGTCTGTCCAAACTGTTGCATATCAATGGAAAGTATATCAAAAGGCAGCACTCCAAAAATTCGTTAGAAAAAATGGACTTTAATGAGCCCAAGAAGCAACGTTTCGGTTCATAGAACCTTTTTCAAGCAGAGTTCAAATGCATATGGTGCAATATATATAGTTACAAACAGTGATTCCATAATTACAATTAATTTATACAAAACCATGATTTCACAAAGAAAGTGCAAAAGTGCATATCTCAAAATAATATTAAAATTACATACATAGTGATACATTTTAAACAGATACATTATTATCATCAATATCATGATCCATAACTCTCATAAAGTGACAAGTGCTTTGATTGATAATTATTAGTGCCAGGTGTACATTGTAAATAATACATATGAGGGTGCGACTCACCCCGCAGCAATCATGCATAACCACACATCCTACTTCCTCCACGCTGTTCTCGGCGTCTCAGAATCCAATCTGCGCATGTCTCCCATGGGACCCACATTGTTTTGTCACATGACCGGGGCAAACCTAGTCCGTCCATATCGTGACATCACCGGGCAAGCGCTTTACACTTCTAACACTACGGTCGCCATCTTTTTAATTGGCAAACTCCACCAGAAGATTATTTTCAAATATGAACAAAATGTGCACTCAAATAATTAATCCTATCCTCTATTAACTGCAAGAACGCGCCCACTTTTCATTATCAGGGACACCATCCTATTCATAATTTCTCAATTTATTTATATTATAATAACAGTATCCATACGGTAATTCCTATGTCCATAAATGAACGGAGAGATAATATATTAATACATAACCCAAACACCCTTCCATGGAATTCCCTATCCCTAGGTTCATCCATGGAGTGAAATTAAGAGGTCAGAGGAGGAACCTTCCTCAGGTCCCCACCCCTTTCCCAATCTCAGGCGATAATTGGGAATACATTATAGTTCAATTCTCTCCATAAATAGGAATACCATTTCATAATGTAGAAATATATTTTTATAACTTCATTAGGTGGAAACTTGAATATTTTCAACTACTATATATATAAAAAAAACATTTTTTTAAGAAAAAATCCATTCCCAGAGGAAGTCTCCCTTTCTTTATACGCATGTTGCAGCAGGTCGCGTCGACTCCACAAAATATCATAGTGAGAGTGATTGATCTGCAAGAAACCAAAAATATCCATATATAAATATATTAAAATATAAAAATCCAATTATATTTAAAATACCCCAAATTTCATACACTGCTGATGTCTGAACATACTCCTCAGGTGATACCTGCTGTATTAAATTCAGCATTCAGTCCATTTGGCTTCAACGTATTCAAGTTATGGATCCACTCAAGTTCCTTTCTTTTTAATAATCGTATTCTATCTCCACCCCGTCTTTGTAAAGGGACCGCATCTATAATTCTAAATCTTAATTGTATCACAGTATGTCCCGCCTCCACAAAATGCTTTGATACAGGTAAGTCCATCCTCTTTTTTCTAATGGAATGTCTATGATTATTTATGCGAGTTTTAAAATTGCACGTAGTTTCTCCTATATACCAAAGTGAGCAGGGGCACTCTAACAGATATATTATATAGTCAGAATCACATGTAAAAAAATTTTTTATGTTGTATACTTTTTGAGTTTTTGGATGAAGAAACCGATCACCTTTTAACATAAACGGGCAGTTGACACATGAAAGACATGGATAACAACCCTTTCTACCTCTACCCTTAATGAATGTCTGAGTCACAGTTTTAGAGGGGCCAATATCTGAATGTACTAGTACATCTTTAATATTTTTATTTCTTCTATAAGAAAAAAGAGGGGGATTTTTAAATTCTGGCACATCCGGGAAACATCTATTTAACATTTTCTAATGACTCCTGTCTATATTTGCCACCTGTTCACTCTCTTCACCATATGTCGATACCATAGGTATTCTATCATCCTTATTATTTTTGGTCATTTTATTCAGAATAATATCCCTATTTAATCCACTGACTTTTTTTTCCTGTTTATTTAACAGTTTTTGAGGGTAACCTCTTGACCTAAGTTTTTTCGTAAGTTTCTGTGCACTCTTATACAGGCCCTCCTCACTACTCTTTATTCTTTTAATTCTTAAATATTGGCTAAAAGGTAATGATTCTATCATGCGTTTTGGGTGGTGACTGTTATACCTCAGGAAGTCATTTCGATCCGTCGGTTTAATGAAGAGGGAGGTCAATAATTTTCCATTTTCCTGTGTGATAAAAACATCCAAAAACTGAATAGATTTACATGAACTCACCAATGTAAATTTGACAGTCCTATCGACCTGATTCAAATATCCATAAAAATCCTCCAGTTCCCCTTGTGTACCTGTCCAGAGGAGGAAGACGTCATCTATGTATCGCCACCACGCCATGACATGTCTAAAGTGGTAGGACACATAGACAAAGTTCTCCTCCAATGTAGCCATAACAATATTTGCAGAAGCAGGGGCCATATTGGCCCCCATCGCGGTTCCACATTTCTGGAGGAAATATTCATCACCAAATAGGAAATAATTATGATATAATATGGACTCTAATAATTCAATAATAAATTTCCTATTATTTTCACTAAGATCCGTATAAGACAGTCTCCGTTCAATCGCCTCCACCCCCCTACCATTATCAATGGAGGTGTATAGAGATACCACATCAAATGAGGCCAAAATGACCTCACTTTTTAATTCAACTTCCTGTATTTTTAATAAAAAATCCATGGTATCTCTCACAAAGGATTTAGTATTTTTCGCCAATGGATTTAATGTTCTATCAAGATAAATTCCAATTTTACTCGTTAATGAATTTATCCCGGAGACTATGGGTCGTCCCGGGGGATGATTAAGATTTTTATGTATTTTAGGAAGTACATATATCACAGGGGTGGTAGGATTCTCCACATACTGTATAAATAATCAAAGATCTTTATCAATTATATTATTTTCCAAATCCCCATCCAAAATAACTTTCAAATAATTTAAAAATAGAAATTTTGGATCCTTTTCCAACTTGACATAAACTTCACTGTCACTCAACTGTCTTCTAATTTCTTCAATATACATGACCCTGTCCATGACGACGACAGCCCCACCTTTATCGGCAGGTTTTATAATGATGTCGCTGTCATGGACATGGTCCTGCAAAGCCCGTATCTCCTCTGTACTCAAATTTGGAGATTTCAGTCTTTTATTTGAGTTCCCTCCCAATGCTTTCACATCCCTCTGTACCGCTTCCATAAATGCATTAATTACCGGAGGATTCACAGGTGGCGTAAAGGTACCCCTTTTGGCCACCTGAACCTGTTGTAGACTAAGTTCACTAGTTATACATTTAGGGACAATCACACTACCAGAAAACCAATTTCTCAATTTGACATTTCTAAAAAAATCTCTGGAGATCTAGCTCCAGCTGAAACCAGTCCACATGTTTGCTCATACTAAATGACAAACCCTTATTCAAGACAGTCATCTGTGATATGGTCAAATTTTTTTTAGAGATATTTACCACGAGTTCATTTCTTTTTTCCGTGTCATCACTTGTCTCTGCTGCCGTGGTTTGATTTTGTCCTGTTTTTTTCTGTTGTCTTCGGTGCCGTTTGCCCCCTCTTCTTTTCCATTGGATCCTCTCTGTTGCTCCCGATCTAGGTCTAAAGGAGAAATTATCACACAATTGTAAATGTCCTTTTATGTCATGCTTGTTAGGCCTTTTATCAGTCCTTAAATAACCTCTTTTACTCCATGATGAATTAGATCCACCCTTCTGCCAGTTATAAATGTGACCAGTTTGATAATCCTCCATATCTCGATTCCATTTACGACGTTTTACATCCTCAAATTCCATGCGCAAACCCTGCACCTTAGTCATTATTAAATCCTTGAAGGAATCCCATTCCTCAATTTTGAGCAATGATTTCAATTTTTCCTCAGTATCCACAATGTAAGTTGTCATTTTCAATATTTCCTGTTGTAAAAAGTCAATATTCAACAAAATTATATCCAAGGCATATCTATTGGAGATTTGACAAAAACGGGAGCAAAAAGTCACATTATTTCCAAAAAGATTGGGTCTTATATTTGAACGTAAACCCCGTGGTATTTTCCAAGCTTTATAATACTGTCCCAAAGTAACCAAATGCAGTTGTAGAATAATCATCCTTTTAGAATCACTTTCATATTTACGTTTAAGATCCACTAGGGAAGGTGTACTTAAAAAAGTCCCATCATCCTTCAGCGCACCTAGGATCCGTTCTTCTTCCTCAGCAGTATATGAAAAAACATCAGGCTCTATACCGTCCATTACTTTAGATCAAAAGAATACATTTTTAAAGGAAAAAGAAAAAATTAAGAGAAAATGTGCATGTCTTCCTGGACATATACAGTACAGACCAAAAGTTTGGACACACCTTCTCATTTAAAGATTTTTCTGTATTTTCATGACTTTGAAAATTGTACATTCACACTGAAGGCATCAAAACGATGAATTAACACATGTGGAATTATATACTTAACAAAAAAGTGTGAAACAACTGAAAATATGTCTTATATTCTAGGTTCTTCAAAGTAGCCACCTTTTGCTTTGATGACTGCTTTGCACACTCTTGGCATGTAAGAGGATACTGGCCTTCAGGGCAAAGTGGCAAAGAAAAAGCCATATCTGAGACTGACTAATAAAAGGAAAAGATTAATATGGGCAAAAGAACACAGACATTGGACAGAGGAAGATTGGAAAAAAGTTTTATGGACAGACGCATCAAAGTTTGAGGTGTTTGGATCACACAAAAGAACATTTGTGAGATGCAGAACAACTGAAAAGATTCTGGAAGAGTGCCTGACGCCATCTGTCAAGCCTGGTGGAGGTAATGTGTTTGTCTGGGGCTGCTTTGGTGCTGGTAAAGTGGGAGATTTGTGCAAGGTAAATGGGATTTTGAATAAGGAAGGCTATCACTCCATTTTGCAACGCCATGCCATACCCTGTGGACAGCGCTTGATTGGAGCCAATTTCTTCCTATAACAGCACACCTCCAAATTATGCATGACCTATTTAGGGAAGAAGCAGGCAGCTGGTCTTCTATCTGTAATGGAGTGGCCAGCGCAGTCACCAGATCTCAACCCCATTGAGGTGTTGTGGGAGCAGCTTGACCGTATGGTGCGCAAAAAGTGCCCATCAAGCCAATCCAACTTGTGGGAGGGGCTTCAGGAAGCATGGGGGGAAATTTCTCAAGATTACCTCAGCAAATTAACAGCTAGAATGCCAGGTCTGCAATGCTGTAATTGCTGCAAAGGGAGCATTCTTTGACAAAAGCAAAGTTTGAAGGAGAAAATTATTCTTTCAAATAAAAATTATTATTTCTAACCTTGTCAATGTCTGGACAATATTTTCTATTCATTTTGCAACTCATTTGATAAATAAACGTATGAGTTATTATAGAAAACACAAAATTGTGGGGGTGACCCCCAAACTTTTGAACGGTAGTGTAATATATATATATATATATATATGACGCACCCCCTGGGCCTGTGTTGTGCAGGGGAACCCGGAACCGGGCCTGTTGTAGAATGCTGGGGGTTGTAGTCTCCGTGTGGCGGTGACCCGGTCCGTGCCCAGGGTGGTCAAACCAGTGGCAGTCTATTTGTATTGTAATAAGTGTCCGACTACGCCACCCGTGGATTGCGGTCAGTGGGGACCGCCGCTGCGCTGCAGACCGCTGAGGCTGATGTTGTTTGCGCAGCCGAGTATGGGATGACTCCCCACGGGAGAAGTATTGCCTCAGGGCAGCTAATGTGGAAGATGATGGGAGTAATGGTCTGAGGGTCCCAGTGCTAATGGTGCAGGAGCGGCAAGGAATCACAGAGACGGGAGGTGCAGTTTAGGGTCTTTACTGATGGTACAAGGCAGACCCTCCCGGGAGTACTGGCTAGTATAAGGGGCCTGGTCAGTCTGCGAGCAAGCAGGAGTTCCCCTGGCCAGGTGGAGTTGTAGGCCTCCCCGTTTATCTGCACTCTTCCTGGCTACCTTGCTGTCAGCGGTTACAAGTAGCCCACGTCCCTGAGTATACCGTGTGGTGCTCACCCGTATGGCTGGTGACTTGGGGCCTTCTGTTAGCCTCCGCTCCTGGATGGCGGCGCTGGTCCCTTCTTTGTGACTGAGCCTCCGGGCTTCTATGGCCAGAGGACCTGGAATCCCCTGCTGGCTGGTTTCTGCTGCTGGGTGTATATCAGTCCCCACAGCCTCGGACTCCTGTGTCCGGTTTTAGTGTCTTCGTCCAGGGCGAGCTGTGCTCAGCTCCAGCCCCTGGACTTCAGCTACTGCTCCTCCAGAGCTCCTGATCTCACTTTCCCTCTCCAGACTCTGACTCTGTCTGCAGCTTCACTCTGACTACTCTAATCCCGCCCCAGACCCAGTTTAAAAGGGCAGATTCCTCCCCTCCCAGGTCTGGGCGGACCGTGTTGCATGTTTAGGGATCCTGACCAGAGAAACCTCCCACTTGCTCTCAGACATAATATCTCTATTACTGTGGCAACCAGACCCCTGGGGTGTCACATTCCCCCCTAGTAAATTTTAGTACTCCAGGACTAAACACATTTTTAAAGAAACATAAATACAAGGTATAACAATAATAAGACAACATATTTACAAGAAGTTTTAGTCTGTAGAGGTCACGGCGTTTCCGTGACCGGGTGTCCATATCACCCAAGGTGAAGTTTATGAAACAAAGGGGGTGTCCATGTCACCCAACAAGGCGAAGTCTTGGCACAGAATAGGGGACCTGTCCAAAGCAAACCCCTTGCGTTGTCCTTGGGCGTGGCTGCAAGGGTATACTAACTACTTTGGGCCACAAGGAGGCCACGCCAGACAGGTTTTCTCTTCTGCGACCGTTTTCGCAAGAGGCACCAAGGTGCAACTATCTACAAAACTGTTCCGGTTATCCAGTGTCCATAACCTGTTAGTCCAAATAAATCTGCAGGGTAACTGAGAAACATAATTAGTAACAGGCAACAAACATAAACCATAAACATTTTTCAATAAACAGTCAACTTTACAGTGCATTGGTTTAGATTCTCCAGCGAGCGGGCATCTGACCTCTAGTGACTCTAGTGGACCTACGGAGCTCACTAACTGGTTCTGCACTACAGGGTGTAGGAGGTGTTATGGGCAAGCTGGGCAGCTTTCTGCGCACTCTTTGGCTCACTAGGGACACAGCAGGCTCACTGCTAGCAGAGGGTTGATCCTCCTGTACTGCTGGTATGGACTCTTCTGCCCCTTGGGCCGGCTGCTCTTCCAGCTCCACCGGTTACTCTGTAGGCACTTGCGGGGCTGGCTGGAGAAAGGTGAGGACGGGTACTACGACAGCGCCGTTTACTTGTGTCCAAGACCGGGGGAAGTCTCCGAGTACGGTACTGATCATTTCTTCCCTTTCCTCTGCGGGTTGAGGGTTTTCTTGATCTTCTTCAGGGCTTTGCAGCTGCTCGGGACACTTCTTCAGGTGGTCTCTGGAGACAATGGCTGTGGTTTCTCCTCCATCCTTACTGATTACGCAGATTTTTGGGTTCTCATGGCTTGATGGCAGTACGGTGTACGGGTCCTTCTCCCACTGGTCGTCCAACTTGTGGAGCCGCCTCTTCCTCTTCAAGACCTGCTCTCCAGGTACCAGGGGAATAGCGGGAGCATACTGGTTATAAGCCTTCTCTTGCCTTTCTCTAGCTTGAGACAGACTTCGCTCGACGCTCTCCTGTACTTTCCGATACTGCTGCTGCCGTTCTGTATCCCAGTCTGCCTCTGGCGAGGTGTCCTCAGGCGTCAGGACTCCCATATCCAGGTCAATAGACAGCTTACCAGGTCTTGCTCTCATTAGGTAAGCCGGGGTACAGTTGGTGGGACCTACAGGGATGTGGTTATACAGGTCCACCAGATCGGGCAGTTTCTCAGGCCACAGACTGCGTTCTTCCAGGGTCAATGTTTTTAGCAGATCTATCACCACCTGGTTCATCTTCTCGCAGAGTCCATTGGTTTGAGGGTGATAGGGCGTTGTTCTTATCTTCTTGCAGCCATACAGGTTGCAGAACTCCTGGTAGACCTCCGCTTCGAAGGCTGGTCCTTGGTCCGTCAACACTTGGTCCGGGTACCCGTGTGGACGGCAGAAGTGCTGCTGGAAGGCTCTAGCTACTGTTTGAGCCGTTAAGTCCTTGACCGGGACTACCATCAGGAACCGGGAGTAATGATCTACGATTGTGAGGGCGTAGACATACCCAGATCTGCTTGGAGCCAGTTTCACATGGTCCAGGGCTACCAGTTCCAGTGGCTGTCTGGTGATGATGGGCTGCAAGGGAGTCTTCTGGCTAGCACGGTCCTTTCTTCTCAGGTGGCACGGGCCACAGTCTCTGCACCACCTCTCGATGGCTCCTCTCATGCCTACCCAGTCGAACCGTTCACGCAACAAGAACTCCAGCTTCTTCCATCCGAAATGCCCTGCTCCGTTGTGGTATGCCTCCAGAACCATAGCCGCGTCTCGTCTTGGGACCACTACCTGCCAGGTCAACTCATGCGTTCGAGAGTTAACCATTCTCCGGCACAGCTTCTCCCTGTAGAGGAACAGCTTATGACGCGCCCCTGGGCCGGTGTCGCGCTGCATTGCGCACGCGGGAGCTTACCCGGAGCCGGATCTGTTGAGGGTTGTAGTCTCGTGGCGGTGACCCGGTCCGTGCCCAGGGTGTCAAACTAAGTGGCAGTCTATGGCAGTAGATGTTAACTTGGATGTCGACTACGCCACCCGTTGAGTGCGGCTTTGCAGCCGCCGCTGCAGAACAGTCCGCTGAGGCCGGTGGTATGGGTGCAGCGATGATGTTATAACCCCCAACGGGAGGGGTATGGCCTCAGGGCAGCAGGTGAAGATGATGGGGGTTGTGACGGTGCAGTAAGAAGAGTCAGAGTCAGGAGATGCAGTTTCAGGGTTTTTACTCACGGGTGTTCTCTCAGTCACTCTGGCCTTGAGTGACCACCCGAGCCGTGCTGCGTCCACCAGGTCCTGGACTCGGCTAACCCCCAGGCAGTTCCGGAGCGTGGTCCTGAGCTCCCTGCTCTCTCTCTGTCTCTGGCCGTTCCCACCAGGGATCCACCTTTGGCCGGCTCCCTCGGGTCTCTTGGTGGTCAAACCTCCTCTGGGTTCCCTGACCCTATGCTTGGTGTGCCTTTCTGGTGGATTTGGTGAGGGTCGTGGCAAATCTTGACCACGACCTCCGGTTCCTGGCTGAGGATAAGTGGCCTCCACCAGTTTGGGTTCCGGTACCCGTGTCCGCCAACCCTTCACCCTTTCTGGTCTGATTCTGGGTTCTTGGGGTTCCTTCTGTTTTTCTCTCTGGGTCCTTCTTACTCCTCTCTCTCTCTCTGCAGGCCTGGCTCTGGAGCTGGGCCCAGCCGGAGCCACAGCTCCCTGTCAGCCCTCCTGGCTGAGCTCTTCCCAAAGACTCCCTCAGCTCTCCTCTCTCTGTCCTAAGATGGTGCCCACCATATATACTCCCTCTATGTGTGAGCCCAGGTGACCAGCACCCAATGAGCTCCTAGCTTTACCCAGAGTACTCCCCCTATCTGCCCCTACACTACTGGGATGTTCCACCCCCCTCCCACTCCAGCCAGGGACAGACGCTGTCGTACCTGCACATATACTTGGTGGGAGTACCGTAGTTCTGTCCCCCGGAAATGGGATGTATGTAGTGCATGCAGCCTACTGAGCTCAGTCCCACACTCCATCCTTACCCGGGAGTGGAATACCACACCTCTGGGTCGAGGTGCAATACCCCTGTAGCAGCCGAGTCCTCAGGGTGCTACATTCCCCCCTGGTAAATCACAGCACGTCCTCGGGCTGTAAAAGAATAAAATATCCAAAAACATACAATTTTTTTTTTCAAAACATCATAAACATATAAAACACTATATATATTATCAGCAGCATAAAACTCTTCATATAAAACTTTTCATTATAAACATTCTTGTTCCTCCGGCCACAGTGCAACTTGTGACCGGGTAAAGTGCAACAGTCTCTTCTGGAAAAAACACAGTTCCTTATAAAACCAGTAGGGGGCGCCTTAGAAAGCGCAACTATATACAAGGGGAGGTGGCCGCTCTCAGTCCTCGGCCAGTGGGATTAGGAAAGAATGACCGCTCTCAGTCCTCGGCCAGTGGGATTAAGGGACATACGGGTAACAGTTTAATTTGCTGGTCCCAACGGGGACTATAATGGTAACAGTTCCTGTACCCTGACGGGTAACTATTTTACAGTTCCATTTACCGTACTTTAGTAGCGGCGTCCTCCTAATACTTCCTCCGTGTACCCTTCAGACCCGTCCGGGTCCTCTTGCTCCTCCTGACACCTCAGCTCTTCCTCTGTCAGTCAGTGTACATGAAGGGCATAGGGTCCTTTGGCACATTGGTGCCGGGTAAAGGTGACCTCATCACCCAGGTAAAGGTCACGACCTCTGTGTCCCTCCGGTAGGTGGGACTCGACATCTCTTCTGGTCACGAAGACGTCGCCGGGGGTGTGATGATCTCTGATGAAGCCCCAACCGTGCTGCAGTTGGAATTTAATTACAGTCCCGGTGGCACGGGGACCGTGGGCTGCACGGGGGTTCCTTCGGGTCCGGCTCTTTTGTTCTGCACTCTTTACTTGCAGCCGCTCCTCGCGGACCCGTCTCTCTCTCCGTTCTCGCTCAAAGACTTCCAACTGCTGGCGACAGCACTCCGCACGCTCAGTTGCGGCCGCCCGGGTCTCCTGAGTGAACCCGATGAGGTCTCCTCCTGCGGGGTCCCACTCAAACTGCGCCTCCTCTAACGAGAGCGGGGTCGTCTTGACGGGCGCCGGAGCCGGGATCAGGGGCTCATCCAGGGGTCTTTCTTTCCGGAGTTGGGGATGGTGGTACTCCGGTGGCCACACAAAGGGCTTCCCATCCGGGCAAATGTGCTGGGCAAACAAGTCCTCACCCAGGTGCGGCACAGTGGAAGTTGAGGGCGCGGTGGTGGCAGCGGCGCCCGGGATCACTAGGCCTTGCGACCAGGCTTGGGGTACCCTGAAGGTAAAGGGCACTGTGAAGACGGCGGCGCCCGGAGGTACTTGACCTTGCGACCAGGCCGGTGGCTCAGTGGAGGTAGAGGGCGCTGTTGGTACTGCGGCGCCCGGGGGCACTCGGCCTTGCGACCAGGCCGGTGGCGTCTCCTGCTTGGCCGCGCTCAGGGTTGAGGCGCGTGACGTCACAGGGGGCGTGGTCGCGGCTCCTGCTTGGGGCCTAGTCTGGAGCGGTAGCGGTGCGGCAACGGGCACAATCGGTGGGATTTCGGGCTCTGCGACGGGGAGCGGGGGTAGGCTTACGGTGGCTGGGCTCGGGGTAGTAACGTCCCCTTTACTTGCCTCCGTCTCTTCAGCTCCCTCTGCGGCGTCGTCTCCGGCCTCCGTCCCTTCTGCATCCTCTTCAGGGGCAGGCGTGCTCCTCGTTGCGGGTGGTGTGCTTCGCTGGCGGGTTCCAGCCTGCTGGGCCATCTCCCTGCTCCACTCCGTCAGCGTTTCTCGCTGCACCTGGGCCATCCTCCGTGCGAGGCCCTCCAGCGCGGTCTGTGCACGCTCCCGGTCTCGGGGGAGCTGTGCCAGGATCTCCACCAGGTCTTGTGGGGTGGTTGCTTGCATCAGGCTCCTGACCACAGGGTCGGTGCTGCCTGCCTCTCCCTCCATCTCTGGGTACGGCTCCTCCAGACTCCTCCAGGCTGCACCCATCTTCCCTCTTTTGTTCTGTATCCGCCCCCATTGAGGGCGGTCCTGGGGCAACTTGGTGATTGTCAGTTCCAGGGGCAGACCCCCCACGCTGATGGACATCTCAATCATTGCAGTCTCTGCTGGTGGGGGCGGTCTTCGTTTTTGGCGCCATTCTTGGTCCTGGCCCACGATGGGAGGTGGCCTCTTGCCACCCTCTGGCACGCCCATAATGGCGTCCGCTCTGCCAGGGCGGGAAACTGTCCAAGATGGCGGGAATCGCCTCCCAGTGGCGGGAAACTCCGTGGATGGCGGGAAAAAGCTGCAGATGGCGGGCAACCGGCGGGAAACGACCCGTGATCGCGTCCGATGGCGGGGACCCTCCGGATTTGGCGGGAGACTCCTTTTTACGGTACATATAAACTTTTCTTCAGGCACGCAGTACCCGGTGGTTGCGGGCACGTTATCCTGCCGACTACGCCAAAAGTTGACGCGCCCCTGGGCCGGTGTCGCGCTGCATTGCGCACGCGGGAGCTTACCCGGAGCCGGATCTGTTGAGGGTTGTAGTCTCGTGGCGGTGACCCGGTCCGTGCCCAGGGTGTCAAACTAAGTGGCAGTCTATGGCAGTAGATGTTAACTTGGATGTCGACTACGCCACCCGTTGAGTGCGGCTTTGCAGCCGCCGCTGCAGAACAGTCCGCTGAGGCCGGTGGTATGGGTGCAGCGATGATGTTATAACCCCCAATGGGAGGGGTATGGCCTCAGGGCAGCAGGTGAAGATGATGGGGGTTGTGACGGTGCAGTAAGAAGAGTCAGAGTCAGGAGATGCAGTTTCAGGGTTTTTACTCACGGGTGTTCTCTCAGTCACTCTGGCCTTGAGTGACCACCCGAGCCGTGCTGCGTCCACCAGGTCCTGGACTCGGCTAACCCCCAGGCAGTTCCGGAGCGTGGTCCTGAGCTCCCTGCTCTCTCTCTGTCTCTGGCCGTTCCCACCAGGGATCCACCTTTGGCCGGCTCCCTCGGGTCTCTTGGTGGTCAAACCTCCTCTGGGTTCCCTGACCCTATGCTTGGTGTGCCTTTCTGGTGGATTTGGTGAGGGTCGTGGCAAATCTTGACCACGACCTCCGGTTCCTGGCTGAGGATAAGTGGCCTCCACCAGTTCGGGTTCCGGTACCCGTGTCCGCCAACCCTTCACCCTTTCTGGTCTGATTCTGGGTTCTTGGGGTTCCTTCTGTTTTTCTCTCTGGGTCCTTCTTACTCCTCTCTCTCTCTCTGCAGGCCTGGCTCTGGAGCTGGGCCCACCCGGAGCCACAGCTCCCTGTCAGCCCTCCTGGCTGAGCTCTTCCCAAAGACTCCCTCAGCTCTCCTCTCTCTGTCCTAAGATGGTGCCCACCATATATACTCCCTCTATGTGTGAGCCCAGGTGACCAGCACCCAATGAGCTCCTAGCTTTACCCAGAGTACTCCCCCTATCTGCCCCTACACTACTGGGATGTTCCACCCCCCTCCCACTCCAGCCAGGGACAGACGCTGTCGTACCTGCACATATACTTGGTGGGAGTACCGTAGTTCTGTCCCCCGGAAATGAGATGTATGTAGTGCATGCAGCCTACTGAGCTCAGTCCCACACTCCATCCTTACCCGGGAGTGGAATACCACACCTCTGGGTCGAGGTGCAATACCCCTGTAGCAGCCGAGTCCTCAGGGTGCTACACTTACTTTTCTCCTTCCACAGTTGCTTGGTCTCCTCCGGAGCATCTGGGTCAAGACGGGCATCGGCCTGGGTCAGCATTTCCTTCACCAAATGGACTGCGGGATCACTGTCTTGCGTCTCCGCCCAGTTGTAGTGGGGCAAGGGATTGAACGTCACGGAGCGCCTGTCCTTCACACGGTGGGAATACAGGGTAATCCCATGACGGTGGAACGCAGGGAGCTCAACTTCTTCCAGATCTTCTGGATCTTCCCCTACGTCCGGTAAGTTCGGCATTCTAGACAGGGCATCCGCGTTGGCATTTGATCGTCCTGCCCGGTATTTGATGGTGAATTCAAAGTTGGACAGGCGGGCCATCCATCTCTGTTCCAGGGCACCGAGCCTTGCAGTGTCCAGGTGTGTCAACGGGTTGTTATCCGTGTACACGGTGAATTTAAAGGAGGCAAGGTAATGCTTGAAACGTTCAGTCACTGCCCACACTACTGCCAGGAACTCCAGCTTGAATGAGCTATAATTCTCAGGGTTCCTCTCCGTGGGCCGTAGCTTTCGGCTGGCATAAGTGATTACCCGTTCTTTCCCTTGCTGGATCTGGGACAGTACGGCTCCTAGCCCGATGTTGCTTGCGTCCGTGTGGAGGATAAAGGGCTGGCTGTAGTCTGGATATGCCAGGATTTCATCCCCCGTGAGGGCCATCTTTAGCTGGCAAAAGGACTCCTCTTCCAGCTTTTCCCACCTGAAGGGCGGCTTCTGGTTTTTGGCTTTCCGAGATTGACCTATCAGGAGGTCCTGCATAGGGGCTGCCATTTTGGTGAAACCGGGAATGAATCTTCGGTAGTAGCCTACCAACCCGAGGAACTGCCGCACTTCCTTTATGCTGGAGGGTCTCGGCCAGTCCTTAATTACGGTGATCTTATCAGGGTCGGGAGCCACTCCGTCAGCACTCACCACGTGCCCCAGGTACTGCACCTTTGGTTTCAGGAGGTGACACTTGGAGGGTTTCACCTTTAGGCCGTAGTTTGCCAGAGCTTCAAACACTTCTGCCAGGTGTTTCAGGTGGTCCTCGTAGGTCTTGGAATAGACGATGACATCGTCCAGGTATAACAGGACCGTCTCGAAGTTCCGGTGTCCTAGACAGCATTCCATCAACCGTTGGAAGGTTCCTGGTGCGTTGCAGAGCCCGAACGGCATACAGTTAAATTCACTGAGACCCATCGGGGTGGTGAATGCGGTCTTCTCCCGGTCTGCCTCTGCTACAGGAACCTGCCAGTACCCGCTAGTGAGATCCAAAGTAGAGAAGAAGTTAGCAGATTTTAATGCAGCTAAGGACTCTTCTATCCTTGGTAACGGGTACGCATTTTTGTGTGTGATACGGTTGACCTTCCTGTAGTCTACACACATTCTCAAGGTGTTGTCTTTCTTTTTCACTAAGACTAGTGGAGCTGCCCAGGGGCTACAGCTGTCCCTGATTACCCCAGCCTCCTTCATGTCTCTAAGCATCCCCTTGGCGTGTTGGTAGTGTGCAGGGGGTACGGGTCGGTATCTCTCCTTTATGGGAGGATGGTCTCCCGTGGGGATGTGGTGTTCTACCCCCTTTACTCGCCCGAAGTCTAGCGGGTGTTTACTAAACACTCTCTCGTACTCTCGAACCACCCGATAGACTCCCTGTTTCTGGTGTGAGGGAGTGGAGTCAGTACCCAAATGCAGTTGCTGACACCAGTCCTCCATTGGTTTCTTAGAGCCGTTACCTTCCTCTGGTTGAGATGGAGGCAAGGGTTCCACGGCCTGTACAGAATTCTGGTTTATGGTGAACAATTTGGCTAGCGTGGCATACCGGGGCAGGTGTACTTCTCTCTCCCCGATATTTATGATGCGAACGGGCACCCTCCCATGGTGTACATCGACCACCCCCCGTGCTGTCAAAATGGTGGGCCTACTGTCTGAGTAGACGGGTTCTACCATTGCTTGGTAGTCTCTACCTCTTAGACCAATAGCTGCCCGGCACCAAATCATCATCTCACTTTTTGGGGGCATGGCAATAGGGAACGGGTCACACATTCTCACGCTACCTATTTCACCACCAGATAGTTCCACCTGTTGCCGCTTCATCAGTGCCCGGATCTCTTTTTGGAGCACACGCTGCTGGCCGGAACTGGCGTTCTTGGCAACCTGCTGTAAAATGAGAATCACCTCTGCAAGACAATTTTCAATCACATTAGTTCCCAAGGTTATTCTAGGGTGACTCTCATGACGGTCTATGTCCACTATAATCAGTCCTTGTGCCGCCAGTTCGACTTTACCGATCTTAATGGTCACCTCTTTGAATCCCACCTGCGGCACGGGCTGACCATTGCTGGCGATGATACTCAGGTCGTCATCTGGGTAGCGGGTTATGTCCGAGTCATTCCAGTACTGTTTAAAGAGCACGTACGGGATGGTGGTCACCTGTGACCCAGTGTCTAGTAGGGCACTCATAGGAATGCCATCCAGTACAACAGGCAAGATTGGACGTCCCCCTACGTATTTATCACGCCAGTTTGATGGGCCTGATGGTCTTATGCCTGGGGGTTGGCCCTCTACCCCAGGTTGTGCCCGTTTAAATGACAGTACCTTGCCACATGTCCGGGTTGATTGCAGCGGCGGCAGATGGGTCGTCCTTCCTCGTTGTATCTGTCGCTGGGTCTTCCTCTGGCCGGTGGGGTCCTCCTCAGTCGGCGCCACGTTACGTCCTCCGGTCCGGATGCCAGCTGGATCTTTCCTGGAGAAGAGACCTGTAAAGACTGCACAGTTCTGGTTAGCGCGGCAACGCTTTTAGTCAGCTCTTGGACCTGATGGTGCAGGTCAGTAGCCGGGTCACTGTTTAAAGCCTGCGCATCAGCTCCCACAGGCCCTGCAGACAAGGGCGCTGTCTCCTGGTGGTAAGTGATAGCAGGGCGCCTGTGGGTCACAGCGCCACCTGGTGCCGGTTCTCGGAGCACCCGGATGGCTCTGTCCTTGAACTGTGCAAAGTCCAGGTCAGGGTCCTGTAAGGCCATTGCCCGCAACTGGGTTCGGTGGGCATTGCACAGTAGACCCTCAATAAATTGTTCAGTCAACAGCTTATCTTAATTTCCCACGCTGTCAGGGTCTGCCTGCTTAATGGCTCTCAGGGCCTCTTGTAGGTTTAGAGCATAGTCTCTTATACTCTCATGTGCCCGTTGTTTGCACCCATAAAATCTTAGTTTTATTTCGGCTGAGGTGCGGGTGTCAAATGTGTCTTTCAGCCGGGCTAGTATTTCTCTGACAGTCCTCTTCCTCCCAGGTGGCCAGGACTTTACCTCCCTTTGGGCTGCCCCGATTAATTGGGCCACCAGGATGCTCACTTTTTGCTCTTCTGTGAGGGGGTACACCTGGAAGAGGCTATCCAGTCTTTCTCTAAAGTCATTTAGAGTATGTGACTCCCCTGAGTACTGGGGTAGCCAGGTTGCCCCCGGGATATAGGGCATGGTGAATGGCATGACTGCTGCAGCGCTTGCGCTGGTGGTGGCTGTGGCAGTGGAGCTCCCCTCGGTGTCCGGCATCCTCCTCCCCCCTAGTGGACCGTGGCCTACCTTGCGATGCTCTTCTTCCGTAGGCCGCGGCTCCGCAGTCGATCGTCGGGGTTGAGGACCTGGCGTCGCGCTCCGATGACGTCAGCGTTGCTCTTCCTCCCTTCCAGGACCTTGCGCAGCGTCAGAGCGTGGGGCGGAGCTTCGGATCTCGCGCGCTTTCGGCGTCCACGCCCCTCTTCTTCCCGTGCGGCGTCCCGAAGATGGCGTCCGAAGGCGGGAAGCAGCTGCGGATGGCGGGAAGAAGGCAGAAGACGGCGGGAAACAGTCCAAGATGGCGTCCGATGGCGGGAATCGGCTCCGGATGGCGGGAAACGACTCCGGACGGCGGGAAACTTCACCACAGGTAAGTATAAAAGTCTCTTTTTCAGGCACGCAGTACCCGGTGGTTGCGGGCACGAAATCCTGCCGACTACGCCAAAGTTGACGCACCCCCTGGGCCTGTGTTGTGCAGGGGAACCAGCAACCGGGCCTGTTGTAGAATGCTGGGGGTTGTAGTCTCCGTGTGGCGGTGACCCGGTCCGTGCCCAGGGTGGTCAAACCAGTGGCAGTCTATTTGTATTGTAATAAGTGTCCGACTACGCCACCCGTGGATTGCGGTCAGTGGGGACCGCCGCTGCGCTGCAGACCGCTGAGGCTGATGTTGTTTGCGCAGCCGAGTATGGGATGACTCCCCACGGGAGAAGTATTGCCTCAGGGCAGCTAATGTGGAAGATGATGGGAGTGATGGTCTGAGGGTCCCACTGCTAATGGTGCAGGAGCGGCAAGGAATCACAGAGACGGGAGGTGCAGTTTAGGGTCTTTACTGATGGTACAAGGCAGACCCTCCCGGGAGTACTGGCTAGTATAAGGGGCCTGGTCAGTCTGCGAGCAAGCAGGAGTTCCCCTGGCCAGGTGGAGTTGTAGGCCTCCCCGTTTATCTGCACTCTTCCTGGCTACCTTGCTGTCAGCGGTTACAAGTAGCCCACGTCCCTGAGTATACCGTGTGGTGCTCACCCGTATGGCTGGTGACTTGGGGCCTTCTGTTAGCCTCCGCACCTGGATGGCGGCGCTGGTCCCTTCTTTGTGACTGAGCCTCCGGGCTTCTATGGCCAGAGGACCTGGAATCCCCTGCCGGCTGGTTTCTGCTGCTGGGTGTATATCAGTCCCCACAGCCTCGGACTCCTGTGTCCGGTTTTAGTGTCTTCGTCCAGGGCGAGCTGTGCTCAGCTCCAGCCCCTGGACTTCAGCTACTGCTCCTCCAGAGCTCCTGATCTCACTTTCCCTCTCCAGACTCTGACTCTGTCTGCAGCTTCACTCTGACTACTCTAATCCCGCCCCAGACCCAGTTTAAAAGGGCAGATTCCTCCCCTCCCAGGTCTGGGCGGACCGTGTTGCATGTTTAGGGATCCTGACCAGAGAAACCTCCCACTTGCTCTCAGACATAATATCTCTATTACTGTGGCAACCAGACCCCTGGGGTGTCACATATATATATATATATATATATATACATGTATGTATATGTGTGTGTATATATATTGTAAGGCAGCACTACTTATTATCCTGGGGGATACTCGCTTTGCTGCGTCAATCACTGCACACCAGCAACTACTTTGCCGTGTTTCACAATCCACAGTTTATTACACTTCATAAACCGTATTTCACATACATAATGTCCACGAGCCCAAGTGGCACACCGGCCCACTTGGCTCTAATTACAGCCTTCCGCAAGGTAATAAAACAATGTCCATGAAAATGTCCATAACATAAAGAGTATTACCTTTATCGGCTTTCAGCTGCTTTTAGTCCATTTCACCACTGTGACTCTAAGGCTTGACCACACGTGGTCTCCAGACCTCCACCCGTCCAAGACCACTGGCATCTCTCACACACAGATCCAGGCTCTGTCCTCCAGGACGCTTGTGTGGCACTCCGAGGCTTACTGACATCCCACACACACACACAGGGATCCAGGCTTCACCTCCACCGGAGTCCACCAGGCCTCACCAGGCCTCACACGAGCGGTGCTTGTGTGGCACTCCGAGGCTTACTGGCATCCCCCACACTCTCACAGGGATCCAGGCTTCACCTCCACCGGAGTCCACCAGGCCTCACCAGGCTTCCCACGAGTGGTGTTCCCCACACACAGGGAACAGCCTCGTGCCGCTCACACGGTGCCCACACAGGAGCTCCCAACACCCAGGAACTCCTACACACCGGAACACACCTGTCACAAATCACACAGGGTTTATATATACTGCAGCACACACACAGATAGGACCTTAACTGATGTCAGAGTCATGTGTCCACACCCTCTGTGTGCATAAGGACCTGTGTGATGTCACAGTCATGTGACCAGTCCGTTAAAGAGGAAGGTACATGGTCATTCAAAAACGCACCAAACCATTAAAGGGATGTCTGCTACATCACTATATATATACAGTGCCTACAAGTAGTATTCAACCCCCTGCAGATTTAGCTGGTTTGATAAGATGCAAATAAGTTAGAGCCTTCAAACTGCAAACGAGAGTAGGATTTATGAACATAAGCATAAATCTTACAAACCAAAAAGTTATGTTGCTCAGTTGAATTTTATTAAATTTTAAACATAAAAGTGTGGGTCAATTATTATTCAACCCCTATGTTTAATATTTTGTGGAATAACCCTTGTTTGCAATTACAGCTAATAATCGTCTTTTATAAGACCTGATCAGGCCGGCACAGGTCTGTGGAGTTATCTTGGCCCACTCCTCCATGCAGATCTTCTCCAAGTTATCTAGGTTCTTTGGGTGTCTCATGTGGACTTTATTCTTGAGCTCCTTCCACAAGTTTTCAATTGGGTTAAGGTCAGGATACTGATTAGGCCACTCCAACACCTTGACTTTTTCCCTCTTGAACCAGGCCTTGGTTTTCTTGGCTGTGTGCTTTGGGTCGTTGTCTTGTTGGAAGATGAAATTACGACCCATCTTAAGATCCTTGATGGAGGAGCGGATGTTCTTGGCCAAAATCTCCAGGTAGGCCGTGCTATCCATCTTCCCATGGATGCGGACCAGATGGCCAGGCCCCTTGGCTGAGAAACAGCCCCACAGCATGATGCTGCCACCACCATGCTTGACTGTAGGGATGGTATTCTTGGGGTCGTATGCAGTGCCATCCAGTCTCCAAACGTCACGTGTGTGGTTGGCACCAAAGATCTCGATCTTGGTCTCATCAGACCATAGAACCTTGAACCAGTCTGTCTCAGAGTCCTCCAAGTGATCATGAGCAAACTGTAGACGAGCCTTGACATGACGCTTTGAAAGTAAAGGTACCTTACGGGCTCGTCTGGAGCGGAGAACATTGCAGTGGAGTACGTTACTTATGGTATTGTCTGAAACCAATGTCCCCACTGCCATGAGATCTTCCCGGAGCTCCTTCCTTGTTGTCCTTGGGTTAGCCTTGACTCTTCGGACAAGCCTGGCCTCGGCACACGAGGACACTTTCAAAGGCTGTCCTGGCCGTGGAAGGCTAACAGTAGTTCCATAAGCCTTCCACTTACAGATGATGCTCCCAACAGTGGAGACAGGTAGGCCCAACTCCTTGGAAAGGGTTTTGTACCCCTTGCCAGCCTTGTGACCCTCCACGATCTTGTCTCTGATGGCCTTGGAATGCTCCTTTGTCTTTCCCATGTTGACCATGTCTGAGTGCTGTTCACAAGTTTGGGGAGGGTCTTAAATAGTCAGAAAAGGTTGGCAAAAGAGATCTTTAATCCACACATGTGAAGCTCATTATTCTTGGTGCCTGAACTACTTCTTAATACTTTAGGGGGACCAAACAGAATTCTTGTGGTTTGAGGGGTTGAATAATAAATGACACTCTGAATTAACTTTTAACGCTTTAAAAAAAACAAACAAAAAAAAACAAAAACAATATTTGCTGCAGTGCATTTCCCACTTCCAGGCTGATCTACAGTACAAATGTCACAATGCCAAGTTAATTCCGCAAGTGTCAAACAGCTAAATCTGCAGGGGGTTGAATACTACTTGTAGGCACTGTATGTATGTGTGTGTATATATATGTGTATGTATGTATATATATGTGTGTGTGTATATATATGTGTGTGTGTGTATATATATATATATATGTATGTATGTGTGTATGTGTATATATATATATATATATATATATATATATATATATATATACATATGTGTGTGTGTGTGTGTTTGTACATACATACATACGTGGTCAAAATTGTTGGTACCCCTCGTTTAATGAAAGGAAAAACCCACAATGGTCACAGAAATAATTTGAATCTGACAAAAGTAATAATAAATTAAAAATCTATGAAAATGAACAAATGGAAGTCAGACATTGCTTTTCAACCCTGCTTCCACAGAAGTTTTTAAAAAATGTAACTCATGATATAGGCCTGGACAAAAATGATGGTACCCCTGAAAATAATGTGACAACAGATACATGTTAAATCAAGTTGTGTCCACTAATTAGCATCACAAGTGTCTACAATCTTGTAATCAGTCAGTGGGCCTGTATATAGGGCTACAGATACTCACTGTGCTGTTTGGTGACATGGCGTGTACCACACTCAACATGGACCAGAGGAAGCAAAGGAAAGAGTTGTCTCAGGAGATTAGAAAGAAAATTATAGACAAGCAAGTTAAGGGTAAAGGTTATAAGACCATCTCCAAGTAGCTTGATGTTCCTGTGTCTACAGTTGCACATATTATTTAGAAATTTAAGATCCATGGGACTGTAGCCAACCTCCCTGGACGTGGCAGCAGGAGGAAAATTGATGACAAATCAAAGAGACGGATAATTCGAATGGTAACAAAAGAGCCCAGGATAACTTCTAAAGAGATTAAAGGTGAGCTTCATGCTCAAGGAACATCAGTGTCAGATCGCACCATCCGTTGTTGTTTGATCCAAAGTGGACTTCATGGGAGACGACCAAGGAGAACACCATTGTTGAAAAAAATTTCATAAAAAAGCCAAACTGGAATTTGCCAAACTACATGTTGACAAGCCACAAAGCTTCTGGGAGAATGTCCTATGGACAGATGAGACAAACATTGAAGTTTTTGGCAAGGCACATCAGCACTATGTTCACAGACGGAAAAGTGAAGCATATCAAGAAAAGAACACTGTCCCTACTGTGAAACATGGAGGAGCTCTGTTATGTTCTCGGACTGCTTTGCTGCATCTGGCACAGGGTGTCTTGAATCTGTGCAGGGTAAAATGTAATCTCAAGACTATCAAGGGATTCTAGAGAGAAATGTGCTACCCATTGTCAGAAAGCTTGGTCTCAGTCATGGGTCTTGCAACAGGATAATGACCCAAAACACACAGCTTATAACACCCAAGAACAGCTAAGAGGAAAACTTTCAACTATTCTGAAGTGGCCTTCTATGAGCCCTGACCTAAATCCTATTGAGCATCTTTGGAAAGAGCTGAAACCTGCCATCAGGAAAAGGCAACCTTCAAACACGATACAACATAAATAAAACTGTTACACTCGTGCCTGGACTGACTGGCGTGAGCGTGATTAGTGATCCCACTGTACCATGAACCGAGGAGTGCCTGGAGGGGCATAGCTAAGTATCTACCTGATCCGACCAAGGTCGCACGGAGGCTAACGACTTCGTGAACCAAGGAGGAACCGAGCAGAGGGACCAGGTGCTACTCCAGGTTAGACCCCGGTCACAGCTGTTGACCCACACCGGGGAATGCAGGAACGGGCAGGTTAGGCTGGCACACAGACAGGTGGGTATTGGCAGGCACGGCTGGAGTGCAGACAAGAGGATACTGGCAAGCACGGCTGGTATGCAGACAGGAGGGCACTGGCAAGGCACGGCTGGTATGCAGACAGGGGGGTACTGGCAAACACGGCTGGAGTGCAGACAGGGAGGCACTAGCAGGTTGGAGCGCAGGCTGGATAGGGTCCAGTACAAACTGGGATTCAGGAACAGAACCGCAGAAGCGGTAGACAAGCAGAGCAGAGAGGAACCGCTGGAGCGCTAGGCAAGGCAGAGCAGAGAGATACCGCCGGAGCGGTGAGCAAGGCAGAGCAGGGCGAAACCGCCGGAGCGGTGGACAAGGCAGAGCAGAGAGGAACCGCCGGAGCGGTGAGCAAGGCAGAGCAGAGAGGAATAATGAATGCACTTGGGCACACAAATCATCAAGATCTGCTGACGGCAACTCCTTTTGCAATGCTCGACCAATGAAGTGCTTGATGGGAGTCAAATCCGGAGATGCTTCTGGCCATGGTATCATGTTTAAGTCAAGCATGCTGCTCACAGTAGCACCTGCAACATGTAGCTTAACATTTCCATGTTGAAAAATAGTTACTGAGGCACGTTTAAGAAATGTCCATATCACTGGTTCCATGACCAAATCAATGTAACACTGAGCAGTTAGTATACCTGGAATGAAGACTAGAGGGGTCCTGCTACCATATATTATTACACAGCACACCATAATCCCGGGAGTACAATCGGTGTGACATTCTTTCTCGAATGCCAGTATTCTAATCTAGTCCAATTCCTCATATATGCCTACACACAGTATGATACCACTTTCATGGCCCCACAGTGGCTATCACACTCAATATGATGCCCCCACGGTCCTATTACACACAGCATGATGTACAGTATGATTCCCCCTGACAATACATTTCCCCACACAGTACATTGAAAGAAGACATCCATTGTGTTCTACCTATAACCTAACATGTTGATACAAAGGAAGGCAAAAGACCCATGAGGCAGATGCTAATTGCCTCTTATTAACGAAAAAATCCTTCCCAACTCCACTAATGGCAATTAGACTAGTTCCCTGGATGAACGTCCTATCACAGAATCTAGTTCCCATAACCTGTAATATATTTTTCAACAAAAGCATCCGGGCCATACTTGAACTTGTTTAGTAAATCAACAATTACAATATGATGTTCCCGAAAGTCTGAATATTAAAAATGGTGAACATTGGACATAATTTCAAAAAACATCACAGTAAAAGATAATGCCTTACCAACACCAGGTCAGATTACCAATGCACTGCAGGATGCAGCAAGCCTCCATGATAAAGGCGGGGGCAGCACATGTGCAAAATACTGATGCAGACAGCCACTCACTAACCTACCAATTCATGGAGGGGGTGGCTGTGTAGTATTATACATGCACACCGATGGAGTCTGCATAGGGCGCCAGTCACACAGATATGTGTGATACACAGTGTCTGGCTTGCAGCCTATTGATGTCTTGCTTGCAGCGTATTGATGACGCCCATAGTATTAGATCAGGCGGGTTGCCCAGAACTATATACATGCACCCCCACAGGACAGACGCCCCAATTCACCCAGCCAACACTAAAGAGGCCTGGCTGCATCCTGCAAAAAGATGTGCAAAAAAGATGAAAAATAGTATATAAGATAAGTACACCACATGAGGTATTGGACGATATTTTGGCCAAAATACGCAAGCTCACAACTCCATCGGTGTGCATGCATAATACTACACAGCCACCCCCTCCAAGAATTGGTAGGTTAGTGAGTGGCTGTCGGCATTAGTATTTTGCACATGTGCTGCCCCCGCCTTTATCATGGAGGCTTGCTGCATCCTGCGGTGCACTGGTAATCTGACCTGGTGTTGGTAAGGCATTATCTTTTACTGTGATGTTTATGTTCCCGAAAGTCCCGTAATTTCACTATTCTTAGAGTAAAGAATCGCCATCTATGATGACTGAGAAACCATCTTTCTTCTAGTAGGAGAGGGTGCCTCCTTGTCATCGTTGAAGGTCTATATGTAAAAAGTTCCTTAATAAGATCTCTATACTGTTTCTTCTTATATTTGTACATTGTAATAAGATCGCCCTTAAACCTTCATTATTCCAAACTGAATAACCCTAACTTTGATAACCTGTCTTGGAATTGCAGTGCACCAATTCCCTTAATAACCTTGGTTGCATTTGTCTGCATACGTCCTAGTTCAACTATGTCCGTCTTATACACCAAAGACCAAAATTATACACAGTATTCTAAATGTGGCTGAATTAGTGACTTGTATACAGACAAAACTATGTTCTTATCATAAGCATCTATGCCTCTTTTAATGCTTCCATGGTTCTATTTGCCTTGGCAGCAGCGGCCTAGCACTGGTTATTAAAGTTGAGTTTGCTGTCCACCCATACACCCAAGTCTTTTCCAGTGATGGTTTTCCCAGTGTTTAGTACATAATTGTACATTGTAATTTGTCCCAAGCAAGAACATTTATCTACATTAAACTTCAATTGCCATTTTTCAGCCCAAACCTCAAGCTTACATAAATCCCTCTGTAATATTACATTATCCTCCTATGTACTGATAACCTTGCAGAGTTTACGATCATCTGAAAATATTGAAATTTTACTCTGTATACCCCCCAAAAGGTCATTAATAATTGTATTAAATAGAAGTCCCAATACTGACTCCTGGGGTACACCACTTTTAAATGTGACCCAGTTAGTGTGTTTCATTAATAATTCTTTCGAAATCATCTATACGGTTCCAGACATATGGACCTTTTTAAGTGCTAATGTTTATGGTATTTACCAAAGAAGCAGTCACCCAATGACACTCTTCCTTCAGAGAATCTTCTGGGCCATGGAAACTGGCATGACTTTGGGGTTACTTGTAGTTTTGAATGATTCATTTTACTATTCAATGTACTAAAAATGGGGAAAAAAATCCATTTGTGGTGAAATTGGACCAAATACTGATAGTGGGACGGTAGCCTAAATCTCGGTCTCCTTTGAAGCTCAGCATATAGATGAGCTCCAGAGGAGCACCAAGACAGCGGGCACAGGGCCCTCACTGTCCTAGTGACCCATCAGCCCCCGAGATCATGTCACAGGGCACAGATGGGAGCTGGTAAATGGAAGCAGTGGCACTGGTTACATTTACGTGCTGCTGTCAGAGATTGACAGCAGCATTTAAATGATTAACTTGTCGTAATTAATTGCTGTACTTTTATGTTAGAGGAGCAGGAAAGAAGGAAAAGCCGAGCTGTGGAGTTAGTATCAGAAGAACGTACCAACTCCAACTGCAGGTAGAAAAAAATGTAAATACTTATATATTGTTAATATTGTATATTATAAATTATTTTCATGCATAAATTGCTGAATATTTACTATTATTTGTTGCAGTATATTTGGTATTAGTAATTATTATAGTTGGAAATTTGACTTACTGACACCACAGCCCTAGTTAAAAGGGTTTTCCACAAGTGAATATATTTATATATATACTAGATGGTGTCCCAATTCTAACGCATCGGGTATTCTAGAATATGTATGCGGCCGACTGGGCGCAATCAGCAGAGTGGTGTTTAAATTTGGCGCCAATCTCGCTGATTGGTCGCGGTCGGCTGGCGGCCGCGACCAATCAGCAGAGCGTTGTTTAAATTTGGCGCCAGAGCGTTGTTTAAATTTGGCGCCAATCTCGCTGATTGGTCGTGGCTGGTGTCCGCGACCAATCAGCAGAGCGTTGTTTAAATTTGGCGCCAGAGCGTTGTTTAAATTTGGCGCCAATCTCGCTGATTGGTCGTGGCTGGTGTCCGCGACCAATTAGCAGAGCGTTGTTTAAATTTGGCGCCAATCTCGCTGATTGGTCGTGGCTGGCATCCGCGACCAGTCAGCAGAGCATTGTTTAAATTTGGCGCCAAAATCGCTGATTGGTCGCGGGCAGCGTCCGCGACCAATCAGCACAGCAGTGTTTAAATTTGGCGCCAAAATCGCTGATTGGTCGCGGGCAGCGTCTGTGACCAATCAGCACAGCAGTGTTTAAATGATGCGCCAAGATCGGTGATTGGTCGTGGCCGCTATTTAAATGTGGCGTCCAAATCGGTGATTGGTCGCGGGCAGCGGCCGCGACCAATCAGCACAGCGGTGTTTAACTTTTGCGCCAAGATCACTGATTGGTCGCGGCCAGAGACCGCGACCAATCAGCGAATCGTATAGGTGAGGACCGGGGAGCAGAATCGTATTGGTGAGGACCGGGGAGCGCCGCTGCCTGTGTGGCTACTTCCGCTGCGAGAAGCCGGGAGATGAGCGGCTTCTCGCAGCAGAAGTATCCCGACCCGCAGCGCCGCTCCCTGGTCCTCCCTTGACACCCTAGCCGCATGGAGGTCAACGCCACTGCCTGTGCGGCTACTTCCGCTGCGAGAAGCCGGGAGATGAGCGGCTGCTCGCCGGTCGGGGTTCTTCTGCTGCTAGCGGCCGGGAGATGAGAGCCTCGCGCCGGTCATCTCCCGGCTGCATCGCCGCTGAGCTCCGTCCCGCAGATGAGCCTCTAACGGCCGCCATCTTTTTTCTGAAATCCCGCGTCGCTGACTGGCCGCTGCTGGACCAATCAGTGACGCGGGATTTCCCCGACAGACAGACAGACGGGATAAGACGATTATATATATAGATATACGCGGTGTGCAGAATTATTAGGCAAATTGTATTTTAGAGGATTATTTTTATTGTTGATCAACAACTATGTTCTCAATCAACCCACAAGACTCATAAATATCCAAGCTTAATATTTTTGGAAGTTGGAGTGGTTTTTTTAAGATTTGGCTATCTTAGGAGGATATTTGTTTGTGCAGGTAACTATTACTGTGCAGAATTATTAGACAATTTAATAAAAACCAAATATAATCCCATCTCACTTGTTTATTTTCACCAGGTAAACCAATATCAGTGCACAAAATATAGAAATAAACATTTCTGACATGCAAAGACAAAAACCCAAAAAATTAGTGATCAGTATAGCCACCTTTCTTTATGATGACACTCAACAGCCTTCCATCCATAGATTCTGTCAGTTGCTTGATCTGTTTTCGATCAACATTGCGTGCAGCAGCCACCACCGCCTCCCAGACCCTGTTCCGAGAGGTGTACTGTTTTCCCTCCCTGTAGATCTCACATTTTATGATGGACCACAGGTTCTCTATGGGGTTCAGATCAGGTGATCAAGGGGCCCATGTCATTATTTTTTCTTCTTTTAGACCTTTACTGGCCAGCCACGCTGTGGAGTAGTTGGATGCATGTGATGGAGAGTTGTCCTGCATGAAAATCATGTTTTTCTTGAACGATACCAACTTCTTCCTGTACCACTTCTTGAAGAAGTTGTCTTCCAGAAACTGGCAGTAGGTCTGGGAGTTGAGCTTCACTTCATACTCAACCCGAAAAGGTCCCACAAGTTCATCTTTGATGATACCAGCCCATACCAGTACCCCACTTCCACCTTGCTGGCATCTGAGTCGGAGTGGAGCTCTCTGCCGTTTACTGATCCAGCCTCTGGCCCATCCATCTGGCCCATCAAGAGTCACTCTCATTTCATCAGTCCATAAAACCTTTGAAAAATCAGTCTTAAGATATTTCTTGGCCCATTCTTGACGTTTTATCTTATGCTTCTTGTTCAAAGGTGGTCGTTTTTCAGCCTTCCTTACCTTGGCCATGTCCCTGAGTATCACACACCTTGTTCTTTTTGATACTCCAGTAGCATTGCAGCTCTGAAATATGGCAAAACTGGTGGTGAATGGCATCTTGGCAGCTTCACGCTTGATTTTCCTCAATTCATGGGCAGTTATTTTGCGCCTTTTTTGGCCAACACGCTTCTTGCGACCCTGTTGACTATTTGCCATGAAACGCTTGATTGTTCGGTGATCACGCTTCAAAAGTTTGGAAATTTCAAGACTGATGCATCCCTCTGCAAGACATCTCACAATTTTGGACTTTTCAGAGCCTGTCAAATCTCTCTTCTGACCCATTTTGCCAAAGGAAAGGAAGTTGCCTAATAATTAAAAACACCTTATATAGGGTGTTGATGTCATTAGCCAACACCCCTCCTCATTACAGAGATGCACATCACCAGATTTACTTAATTGGTAGTTGGCTCTCAAGCCTATGCAGCTTGGAGTAGGACAACATGTATAAAAAGTATCATGTGATCAAAATACTCATTTGCCTAATAATTCTGCACACAGTGTGTATATATATATATATATATCACACTATAATACAGTATGTCTTTTTTAGTTGAACAATTGGGATGTGGCTGCTGGGACCCCCAGGATGCCCAGTACTGAATCCAACTGGTTCTTATACATAAACCTTAAGTAGAGCCACATGAAGGTAAAAGGATCAGAGTGCCTGAAAAATGTATGGATCAGAAGGTGTTTTTCCCTGGATTGACTGTCATTCGTAGATGTAACAGAATCACTGGTCTTCTCTTCCACTTTTGGCTGAGGATTAGAGGATTAACATGAAACATGGAAACGATATTCTCTCATCAGACATATATGATGTTTAGTACTGATATGCCATAAATGTCAGTAGTATTACATTAAATGCAAAGGGACATTAATCAATTTGAAATGATTCTTTTTAGTTTTTTTTTTATTAAGAATTACATGGAAGGATGAAGAGATGTTCTTGGAGGGCCTTCTTCTGCAGATGTTACTTGCTGGTCAGAAGGCCACAGGTAGATGGTACAAGTCCTTCCACACAGGTGCATCTTTAATGGTGGACATGCTGTACTAGGCACTAGACATGAAGGGTTTTTCACATTGAGATGTTTGTGTTGCTCCGATGACAGGGAGCAAATATGCAGCTTTGTCTGATGGAGCGAGCAACCCTGGATAATCCACGCCGGCAAGATGATATCAGCCGGCGGAAGGTGGAACCTGTGAGAGGAGACAGAGACATAACTAATGTAAGTAATGGGACTACATATTAGAGCAGGGATGTCACACTCAAACACACAGAGGGCCAAAATGAAAAACTTGGACCCCACATAATCCTACATACAGAATAATGGCCCCACATAGTCCTCCGTACAGTATAATGGGCCCCACATTGTCCTCCATACAGAATAATGGCCCCAAATAGTGGTGGTGGTTCTGTTGTCGTGGGTCAAATATAACCACCCTGCGGGCCAGGTTTGATCCACGGGCCAGAGTTTGACATGTATGTATTAGAGGATACTACTGTAGTGTCACTGTGACAGGATGATAGAGGAGTCGTATCCATACAGATGTACGGGGTCATTGTCAGTAATCCTACAGATAATATCTGCTCCACATGACTCCTTCTCACTGACTGACATCATGCAACATGGAGCTTATTGTTACACTTACCTCTTCTACTTCTTCTCTCTTCTACCTTCTCTGTTTTTTGTCGATCTTTCGATGCAGATTTTCTTTTCCCCTGAACTGGTGATTCTGATAAAAAAAACAAGAAAAATATGTATATTATAAACTCCTAAAAGATTAGCTCTGTATCTTTATATAGAATTCTGTTATTCTTGTACCCTGTAGTCCCGGTAATTGATTATTGCACCATAATAGAGAGAATATGTCATATATACATAAAACCACCTGAGGGTCTGAGAATTAGATTGCCTTGTGAACTGATTAATATGAAACCTGTAGGTTTTCCGATATGTGGTGTCTAGCCAGGGAACTATGTCCCCTTATTAACATGATAACACTGCGGCATCCTGCAAGTAATATCTTAAAATAAGTTAGCTAAAACCTCAGTGCATTCTTAAGGTGATAAGGATCAGTATAGGCCTATATGGAGACATGGGTGCAGTATTCAGAATCAGTTTGGCAGAAGACTGAATGGCTTCTTATGCATTAAAAATTATAACCTATGAGGCTATGTGCCCACGTAGCAGATTTGATGCACAGCGTTTTTGCCTCTCTCTGGCAGAAAAAAACGTATGCAGCTTTACATGCAGATTTACATGCAGATTTACATGCGTTTTTTCTGCCAGAGAGAAGTGTTTTTTCAGCATTTTTACATGCGCTTTCGCATGTGTTTTTTCAAGCAGTTTTCCAAGCGATTTTGAGCATCACTTGGAAAAGTGCTTGACAAGTTGGTCACACTATTTAAATCCATGCAACCGGCATGGATTTATATAGTGTGACCGAGTAATAGTTAAAAAAAAGAATAAGAATGGTAAAAAATGAAAAAAAAAAGATTATACTCACCTTCCGGTGTCTTCCCGGTGTCATCTCTGCTGCGTCCGGTCTCTTGCAATGCTCGCGGTGCTGTGAAGGACCTGCGGTGACGTCATTGAGTCATGTGACGGGTTACATGACTCAGTGACGTCATGACAGGTCCTTCACAACAGCGCGAGCATTGCAAGAGACCGGACGGCGTGGACAAAACACTGGGAGGACATCGGAAGGTGATTATAAGCTTTATTTTTTATTTTAAATTCTTTTCTTTACAGATTCTATGGTACCCAGGTCTGGATGAGAGTCTCCTCTCCTCCAGACTTGGGTACCATCCGCACAATAGAAAGCGCCAATTACGCAAGTACAGATGCAGTCTTGCGGAATTAGCGCGTTCTAATGCAAGTCAATGGCGGCGATTACGCTGCGCGTCCGCAAAATTAATGGACATGCTGCGTATTTTTGAGCGCAGCATAAACGCTGCGGAAAAATACGCAGCATGGGCATTGAAAGTGCGGAATTGCATTGGAGACCATGGGGGAAGGTTTACCAAGCGTTTCCCAAGTGTTTACGCTGTAGAAATTCCGCAGCGTAAACGCTTGAAAAACGCATCGTGGGCACACAGCCTAAGAGTGAGGATTTTTATAAAATGAAATGTTGGGCTGTTTTCACATTACACTTTTTGACACAGGCTGCAATAGAATGACCTATAGAGCTATACATACCTGACAATATGGATGACTGTCTGCCTTCAGCAGTGAAACACTGCTTGTCATCATCAGACTTAGAGGGGGGAGAATCTTTCTGCGTCTGGTTGTCATCAGATTTAGAGGGGGAAGAATCTTTCTGCCTCTGCTTATCATCATCAGATTTAGAGGGGGGAGAATCTTTCTGCATCTGGTTGTCATCAGATTTAGAGGGGGGAGAATCTTTCTGCGTCTGGTTGTCATCAGACTTAGAGGGGGGAGAATCTCTCTGTGTCTGGTTGTCATCCTCAGATTTAGAGGGGGGAGAATCTTTCTGTGTCTGGTTGTCATCATCAGACTTAGAGGGGGAAGAATCTTTCTGCGTCTGGTTGTCATCCTCAGATTTAGAGGGGGGAGAATCTTTCTGCGTCTGGTTGTCATCAGACTTAGAAGGGGGAGAATCTTTCTGCGTCTGGTTGTCATCAGATTTAGAGGGGGAAGAATCTTTCTGCGTCTGGTTGTCATCAGATTTAGAGGGGGGAGAATCTTTCTGTGTCTGGTTGTCATCAGATTTAGAAGGGGGAGAATCTTTCTGCGTCTGGTTGTCATCAGACTTAGAGGGGGGAGAATCTCTCTGTGTCTGGTTGTCATCAGATTTAGAAGGGGGAGAATCTTTCTGCGTCTGGTTGTCTTCAGACTTAGAGGGGGGAGAATCTTTCTGTCTGTTTGGTAGAAGAAAAACATATAAATTACAAGTGAAAACAATAGATACGGATACAACACCTGTCTGCAAAGCCCATTAGGACATCTGAATAACATGAAGGGGATGCTGTGCTCAAGACCCTCTTCTACCAGCAAGAATGGAGAATCACTAGCAATATTTATTTTCCTGTAATGAACTGGAAATTAAAGCTGGTCATAGTTATCAACTTTCATCACCAGCGTTATCACAAGTCAGAAACATGGTGATCAGCAATCATGTGGTCATCGATACTGGATTTAGTATCGACTTACACTCGTCTTGAATTTGGTGTTGTGAACACATATCAGAATTGGACCCCATAAAAATAATTTGCTCACATGTCTGACTGTTTTGCACTTTCTGGTGAATACCCTGGAGGTGACTTGGGTTCTTCATTGTTCATCATCTTGGTATGGATGGAACAGAGCTAATACAAAGAGGAAAAAAAAATATTTTAATATTTTACAATTTTATTTTAATTACAGGTTGTATGGATCTTATTGGTCACATACTTACTTTAGAAAGCCTATGCGAAGATGATAGAAAGTTTTGGCTTTCCGGCCAGTCATTATCTTCACTTGTGTCCCCCTCATCTGAATCAATATGTTGATGTCTGCTACATCGAGCTGAAAAGTACAAGAGTTAATCGAGATTATTAGCATAATACTTTGTCCTGAACAGTCACCATTTGATCATGAATCAAGGTGGGGACTGATTCTCACTTAAAATGAAATACAAGACACACAGCAGCTTTCTGCAGATGATGTCTCATTCTACTTACTGTCAAAGTAGATGGTATCCTCTTCTGACTCAAGATCAGGAATGAACAGCGACTTCTGACTTAGAAGGTTGTCAAAATCTAAGTTACGCAGGAATGGATGAAATTTGATCTCATTTGCTCCTCCTTGAAAAGGAAAACAATGAATAGTGATATAGTTATTGTCAAAGAGACAAGTTTCTTAGGCCTCCTACACATATCCGTGTTTGCACTACATGTGGCATCCATTTTTCTTTCACGTATGCCACACGTACCCATTATCATCTATGCTGCTGTTTTTTTGTGGCAGCACAGATGACAAGTGCCAATACAAGTCTATGGGACCCTGAAAAACACGTACATCACACAGATGGCATCCGTGTGCCATCTGTGTGCCTTCCTTACGCTGTATCTGTTTAACATTACAAAGTATAAGAGATACTTTATCATTTCTTTTTCTTTGCCGTACCGGAAAAACACTGATGGCACACTGATGGCACACTGATTCAAAACACTGATGACACTAGTACTGTTTTTTTCCGGTACTGGTTTCAGTACTGATTTTATACGGACGTGTGAAGGGGGCGTTAATCTGAACGGTTGACGTAACAGAGCCGAAGTGAAGTAGATGTACTGAAAGTCTTAGCATGAAGAATGGGGAATGGCCAAGCTGGTAGAGAACAAAACCTCAGTGCTGATCCTCATTATTCATTTTCTGTTCACAGAGGTGTAATAAGTCATTAATAATAGTATTATATACATTACCTGTCCCAAGTCTTTGTGCTGGATCTTTTCTGAGCAGCTCAATGATGATATCCCGAGCTGTGGCTGGAAAAGCCGAATTAGTAAGTTTCCAATATATGTCATCTGTTATGTAAAAAGCAAATATTACAGAAAATGAAACATCTTAATTTATTTTATCAAAACAAAAATCTTTTATATTAACAAAAGTAACTAAATCACACAACTAATCTATTCAAATAACAATGACATTACACAGCAATCAGATTATTTTACTTACCCCTGACAATATGGCTGTAAATGTCATATTTGGAAGGCCCATAAAATGGTACACGTCCTACAAGAAATGTATATAGGATGATCCCAATTGACCACCAGTCAGCTGGCCTTCCATAGCCTTCCTTTAAGATAACTTCTGGGGCTATGTAATGAGGGGAGCCAGCAATCTGGAAAAAACAGAGGAATGAGATAATGATCAGAGAACATAATTGTGACAAATAACATCAGTGGAAACGTTTTCTAGATGAGAAAGTATAAGAGAAGGAGAAATGGAGGAGATGAGTAAAGAACAAGTTCCTGCCTACCTCCTTATCATGGAACTCTCTGGTGATGTCCTCAATTGGAGCCTTGTAGATCTCTGATGTTGGTCTCATGAGGCAGAGTTTGGAAAGCCCAAAATCTGTAACTTGAATATGACCAGTTGACGTTATCAGGAGGCTGTGAAAAAAAGAGGATGTCAGCCCCAAGTTGCAAATAGTTTGTATAATAAATGATATCTTTTTTCCCTTTTCTTATACTACAAGTGTCACTTACTTTTCAGGCTTCAGGTCTCTGTGCATTACACCATAGCTGTGCAGATATTCCACAGCTAGAACCGTTTCTGCAATGTACAGACGAGCCAAGGGGACAGGTAAACACCCATAGTTCTTCATAAAACTGCCACAGTCTCCTCCTACAGCAGAAAGCAAATATGACAGGAGAGGGTTTGTTACAATGTAAATGACACATGAGGAGTGTGAATGAGAAATGAGCGGAGACATTGGGGCAGGATGTCATACACAGAGATATACTGTATAATAATGCAAAAAACCCTCCATTGGAGCATACCCGAATAGTAACTAGGACTGCACTAAATGTCTATGAAGCAAAACCACAAAGGTGCAAGAGCTGCACAAATAAGTGCAATGAAGCAACATCCCATATAAAAGCATGAATCTTTATTAGTCACGTGGAATAAATATTTAAAAATAACAAGGTAACTCATACAAAAAAGAGACACTATTCTGGCCAAAAAAGTATGAGCTATATATACTATGTATCTTGCAATAAATAAATATATAATTAGTTAAAGGTGTCAGCAGTCTCATTTGTGGTTTTGCTTTATATACTGTATAAGGCCGGTTTCACACGTCCGGATATTTCTGGTACCGGAAAAACCTGTGTCGGAGATGTCCGTGTGCCGCATCAGGAGCACACGTACCGGCGTTTGGGAATCAGTGTACAGTTAGCGTTATTCCCAAAAGCCGGGTACTGAACGCTGCGCTCATCATTTTCCCCTGCCGGCACTGCGATCAGCACCAGCAGGAGTTAATAATGAGAGTTGTAGTCTGCTCCCGGTGTCTCCACCTGTAAAAATAAGAATAAAATAAAAAAAAAACCTTATACTCACCTACCTGTCCTAAGTATCTCCTGCTGTAATCCATGCGACTACTCAGCAGAGGAGCTGGGGAGAATGACTCCTGCAGCGAGCGACGCCAGACCTCAGCTGAGCTCAGTGAGTGACAGGACACCGCTCGCTGAGCTCAGCGCAGATTCGGGGCCGCTCGCTGCAGGAGTCATTCTCCCCGGCTCCTCTGCTGAGCGGTCTCATGGATTACAGTGGGGGACATTTAGGACAGGTGAGGGTATAGATTTTTTTTTTATTCTTATTTTTACAGGTAGAAATACACTGGGAGAAGACAACCCTCATCATTAACCCCTGCTGGTTCTGATCGCAGCGCCGGCAGGGGACAATGATGAGGGCAGCGTTTAGCACCCGGCGCTAACTTTATCGCTAATTCCCAGGCGCCGACACATGTCACACGGATGGCATCCGTGTGCGCTATGTGTTTACACTGAACCATTGACTTGAATGGGTCTGTGTGATCCGTCCTGCTGGCCAAAAACAGACATGTCTACGTGTGGATCACATGGACACACGGTCCGTGGAAACACTGACATGTGCGCACATGTGTCAGTGTCTCCAGTACGTGTGGTAAACTGTCACCTCACGTACCAGAAATACTGAAGCGTGAAAGAGGCCTAATGTAGAGCGTATAAAGCAGAGTGACCCAATATAAAAAGACAGAGCCGTGCCTCATCTGCAAGCCTCTTATTCATTACTCTGTGAAATGCTCATCTATACAAACTGTTAGAATTGAGTCAAATCCTCCTTTTATCCTCAGTGGATATTTTTGCCATTCTCAGTGAGGACATTCACCAGAGACTTTCACAGAGATAATGATTTTCCTGGCATCTTGGTAACAGATAACTTATAGTAAATGCGGTATGGACATGTAACCGTCCATGTGGTCACATTCAGATTATGGAGAAGATGCTAGAGATAAGCAGATTGAGGCTGGATATAGGCACAATGGATATGACTTACCTGCTGCATACTCCATGACCATACACAGATGATGAGGAGTTGGAAAGGAGCACAACATGGAGGCCACAAAGGGACAATCAGCAAATGTTAGGATGTCCCTCTCTAGAAAGGCACGTTCAAGTCTTCTTGGAATATTCACGTTCTCCTTGTCCAGCTTCTTCATAGCGAATAGCTGGCTTGTGTATTTGTGTCGCACTAAGTGGACGGCTCTGGAGAGAAGGAAAATCCATGATTTATAATGAATTCTTACTAACATTTTGTCTATAAACCTCATCACATGATTGTCTGGTTACTACTAGATGTCACTAGAAATCCATGTAGAAATCCATCAAGTTACACAACATAAATGATGACCTATGCGAGGTCCTCATCTATGTCACGTCCTAACTGACCTAAATAATGACATATAGATGTGGCCAGTAGACATGAGCTAACACATTTGAGTGGAATTAAATTCTACTCAGATTTTGCAAAATTCTGCATTCACCAAAATGGCGTTTTGTTTTTTTGTTTGTTTTGTTTTTTGTAATTTGCTTACTCATGGATTTAGCAAAATGTCAAGCGTTGGCCACCATTTTCAAAATCTTAAAAGGCCATAAAAAAGTTTAAAAATAAACAAATTTTTATACTCACTTCTACGGCCCCTCCGCCTCAACCGTCCGTTCCTTGCCGCATCCTCAAATCTCTGCTGCTAATGCTGAAATCCAAATGCCTCTCATACTGGGACGGGACTTCCAACATTGATGAGATCTGGGAGGATTATGCACAAGCGCAAGAACAGTCACGGTGTCACAATGTTGTGACTTTTTATGCTCTTGCATAGAACTCTCTCAGACCTTCTCAAAGCCTGAAGTCCTTGCATAGCGTGAGCGGTGGCAAACTGAAGAGGCAGTGAGGACCGGACGGGTGACGGTGAGAAGTGGAGGGGCTAAAGAATTGAGCAGTAAGGGGAGTATAAGTATGTTTCTTATGCTTATTATGTTCTGGGGCCTGGTGAGACCCCAGAGCATAATAAGGGACATTAATTTCTCCTTGAATCGTATTTTCACAAGTCCACGTGAACAAGCAAATTAGAATTTTGCCTGATCCGCTCATCTCTTGTGGACAGTATGGACTCAGAGCATTTCTCTGTTGTACGGGCTGGGCACAGAGACAGAAGCATTGTCATAAGGAACACTAGGAAATGTATATTATGCAAACATAAAGCTCACCCATAAGCTCCACTGCTGATCAGTTTGATTGGTTTAAAGTCGGTCTTACTAGGACTTGTCTCCAAGTTCAATGATCCGGTCAAGGCCTAGAAATAATAAGAAATGACATTAAGACATAGAATCTGCAGGAAAATAAAAGCTCCAGATGCAGGAACTTCTCCTCTATATTATGTCCACGCTGATTACATTGCAGCAGATGTAGAGGACATGATGCAAGCCGGACCCTCCACAGACAGTATTATATTTTAAGGGGATATTCCCCATGCATAGATATCACTGTACTGCAGGGTATGATAAGGGGCATCACACAGAAGAGGCAGAATAACAATGCCATCATTACTCACAATAGATCTGATCTACATAAAAGCAAAGATATCCCATTGTCATCTGGGGTATAATATTATATGTGTAATTCATACCCCGTTATCTGATGATAAACAGACGTCTCCTCTGATACTTACACTGGCAGATTCGTGGATCTCTGGTGTCTCACATATTCCACCATCAGTACTGGCCGTCGACACAGTTATTTCTAAAATAATGATAAAATAATGAAGAGATGTCATGTATCAGTCTAGATCAGTACTTAATATATAACACATCCATATAATGAAGGACATGACAAGATCTCTGTAAATGATATAAAAACTAGATATCTGGTATTCTGCACATACTAAATATACAGTATTTATGGCACATCCAGAGATAGATACACTGGGCGATTGTTCAGGATCTGATTACCGTATTTTTCATGTTATAAGACACACTTTTTTCTGTAAAATGGGGGTGCGTCTTATCCCAACGTAGCTTACTGAGGGGGGGGGGTTGCGGTGAAGCGAGGCCCCAGGAGGCAGGGTCACTGCTGCAGGAAGCTGGCGGCGGCAGGAGTGGGGCGATGCTGTGGGCCCCAGGCTGGGAGGAGGGGGTGTTCAGCGGTGCAAGGATGCAGCGGCCCCTGGGCTTTCAGAAAATGTCGCCGGAGACTCCGCACTTCCATGATTTTCAGTGTGGTGGACTTCGGAAAAATGGATTCTGGAGATGGCGCATGCAGATTGAGATCTTGTCTCCCGAGATCTCAATCTGTGCATGCGCCACCTCCGGTGGAGATTTTCCCAAGGTCCACCAGATTGAAAACCATGGAAGTGCAGGGACTTCAGTGCAGCATCGCCCCACTCCTGCTGCTGCCATCTTTCCGCCGCCTTTCCCCTAGAAAAGTTACCACAAAATTGGATTATAAGTTGCTCCACCATTTTATTAAAAAAATGTTTTTCCTATTTTCCGCTCCAAAATTTCACCTGCTTCTTATGGTCCGGTGCATCTTATAGTCTTCAAAATATGGTATTTTTGAACAATTACATGATTGGGGATCTATGACCCTCATTTTGGAGCCGAGAAGACCACACAGGCGTGAAGTAGAATTACATGATCCCTCTCCATTACAGGGAATGAAGAGTAAATCTACATATTCTCTGCCATTCTTTATAATATCTGGATATTTGAATGTAAAATATTAGATGATCGGCTTACCTTCAATCAGATCAGTTTTTAGCTCTAACTGACTAATATTAGGGTCAGGCATGTTCACGGTTTGCCCCTCTTCGGAGTCACCTTCGGATGTTTCCTGATGGTTATAATATGTACAATTAGTATAACATTTCACAAATACTAAATTATCATATACAATAGATAGGAAGGACTAAACATTGGATTTACTGGTAATTTCAGTATTGGACGGACTATACACAGCCACTCCCTCCAGTAAATCAACAATATTATATAAGGTACTTGTATATACAACTGATCTCTGTTATCAGAATTGCAGCATTTACAAGAAGGAAGATTGTGATGATCGAGCAAAACAGAGGCAGAAATACAAACTCCCACCGCTGAGTACAGACTGCCATCACACATGATGGAGCCGCAGGGACAGGCGGTCATGAAATATCCTGTGCCTGCCTGGAGGGGACAAGGACATGTGATATAGAAGATGATGGCTCCTTACCAGGTGCTCCAGTGAGCGGGCCGGACTCTCCAGTATATTCAGGACATTTTGGGCCAGTTGTTTAAAAAAGGCCAATTTTCCACTTTGGGCTTTTTCTTCAGCCTATAAAGATGGAAATAAATACAAAAGGAAAATCATGAGAGAAAGTGCAGAATGGAGGAGGCCATTTATGTCACCATTTTACTCCTGTCTATCTGCAGCTACAATTACTACACATTTGGTACATTTTATATATTATATTGGTGTCGATCTAAAGAACAATTTTCTGTAAATAAACTTGTATTCCATTATTATTATTTGATTTGTATTATTATTATTATTATTTTTTATACAGCATAAAAACACTTGTATAATTAGTGGTGGTGAATTATGATGTCATAATAGCAGTGATGTCGTGATGGAATCTTGTGATGGAATCTTAACGGGGCATCTCACCGTGAAAGGAAGTTTCCTAGCAATAGTTAAGGTGGCAAAACCATAGTTTGTGCATCAGTACCAGATGCTTGAATGTAAGAAAGAACTGTGGGTACTTTACATTTCTAATCAGTGAGGCTAGTTCTATGGTCTGAGATAAATTATTAATATTTGTTATACACAATAAAAATCATAATTACATATTTATAAGAAATCCGGATTAAGGTGCTAAATGAAGTGTCTTTACTAAGGGACAAGGACTGGACTAGGAATGAAATCTAGCCCTGACATTTGAATCATACAGGCTCATGCTGCACTTTTACACCCTCTTCCCAAAATGGGGATCTCTATTACAAATATGACCCTGCCTGACACTGAAGAAAGTCTAAATTTTATTACTACCAATAATACCACTATACAGTAAGGGAGACCAACTAGACATAATAATAATAATTTGTGCAGATTGTCTGCTATTTACCTGTTGTACTAATGTCCTGATGTTCTGCTGTAAATGCTGAAGATATTCTGAGGTAATACGACCTTGGTAGTATTTGGTCAAGCAGTCCCGTACAAGCTCCATAACCAGCCGGTAAGTGAAGCTGAGGACGCCATCGGGTAGTGGTAGCACAAAGTTAGGGGTATAGGTGGTAAGAATCCCCTGGAGTAGTGCCAACTCCTGAAGTCTGTCTGGAGAAATTCCAGACATTTCAATGAAATGCGCAATCAGTATATCACTAGATAAGTACCTAAACACTGACAACAATGACACCGGGGTATCAAAGTGACACTGAAGTGTAAACGCTTGTATAAGTAGTGGTTGTGAATTATGATGTCATAATAGCAGTGATGTCATGATGGAATCTTGTGATGGAATCTTACAGGTGCATCTCACCTTATAAGGAAGTTGCCTAGCAACAGCTAAGATGCCATCTACATAGACTGAGCATCAGCATCAGATGCTTGAATGTAAGAAAGAGCTATGGGTACTTCACTTTTACTTTGATAGGCAGGTGAGTATAAGGATTTTTTAATTTTATTCTTATTTTTACACTAGGACACAGCGGGAGCAGACTACTACTCTCATCATTGTCCCTTGGTTGTGCTGATCACAGCGCCAGCAGGTTACAATGATGAGGGCAGCATTCAGCACCCGGTGATTGGGAACAGCGGTAACTGTACTGCTGATTCCCAGGTGGCGGAATGTGCGCTCCTGATGCGGCACACGGTTGCCACACAGGTGCACATGGACACGGATATCTCCCGTACCGGTTTTTCCGATACTGGAAATATCAGGACATGTGAAACCGGCCTAACTCTGGACTCTGTAAACAGAAAAAACTGATGGCACTTCTAATACGAGAAATAGGTGTGAACAGGTGCTTACTAGGAGAAGCTACCTCCATATACAATTAACAAATAAAGTAGCAAACTGCAATGCTAAGTATGTAAGCATGAAATATGGAACATAAATAGCATTACTGCTATAGAAAATAGAAATAAATGAGAAATCTTAGCGCATAAATTGGCCAATTCATGTGTACCTGTCCCTTAGAGAGGTATTCACATTGGTAGGGTCCTGGCACTGAGAAACGCCTTACCGCGGCTGCCAGATACACATGAATTGGCCAATTTATGTCCTAAGATTTCTCATTTATTTCTATTTTCTACAGCAGTAATGCTATTCATATTCCATATTTCATGTTTACATACTTAGCCTTGCAGTGTGCTACTTTATTTGTTAATTACTCTGGACTCTGTGTGGCCTCTGTTCAGTGGTGTTCTTTTTATCAGAGGCTCGCAAAACTGTGGCCGACGGCACTTTTATTCACGCCTAATAAAAAGACGGACACTGTGGGATCACAGGCCAGACGGTGCCTCCATCTGCCTCATTACAGGGAATCTTCCGCCGGAGGTTCCGTCTGGATCACGTATTTCAGGGATTTACATGGAAACCCCGGTGTAAGTGTGACACCCCAGGGGTCTGGTTGCCACAGTGATAGAGATATTACGTCTGAGAGCAGGTGGGAGGTCCTTTGGTCAGGGATCCTGTGCATGCCACACCTCCTGCCCAGTCTTGGGAGGGGAAGGACTTCCCCTATATAAACCCGGGGCTGAGGCAGAGTTAGTGAGAAAAAAAACAGAACAAGAGTAGAGAAGAGAAGCAGCATAGCAAGAAACATCAGGAGCTCTGTGGGGAGCAGTGTTACAACGAGTCAGGGGCTGGCAGCTGCAAAGCTCGCCCTGACTGAGAAGATTTCTAACCGGACCCGGAGTCCGAGGCTGTGGGGACTAACTCCTACCCAGCAGCAGAAACCGTCCGGCAGAGGATTTCAGGTCCTCTGGCCCAGAAGCCCGAAGGCACGGTCACACGCGTGGGACCAGCACCGCCATCGTGGAGCGGAAGCCATTAGAAGGCCCCGAGTCACCGGCCATACGGGTGAGCACCACACGGTACACTCAGGGACGTGGGCTACTTATTCCCGCCTCTAGCAAGGTAGCCAGAAGAGTACAGTTAGTTGGGAAGGCCTACAACTCCGCCTGGCCAGGGGAAATCCCATCTGCTCAAGGACTGACCAGGCCCCTATCACTAGCAAGTACTCCGGGAGGGTCTTTCTTTGTCACCAGTAAAGACCCTGAACTACACCGCACCGTCTCTGAGTGGTTCCTGCTACCCCCATCATCCACGTCGGCTGCCCTGAGGCCATACCCCTCCCGTTGGGGGTTATACCATCCACGCTGCACCATCCTTCCACCGGCCTCAGCGGTCTGCCCTGCAGCGGCAGCTCCATAGCTGCATTCAACGGGTGGCGTAGTCACCAACCATCTACTGCTAGCACATCGCCGCTCAGTTTGACTCCCTGGGCACGGACCGGGTCGCCGCCACGAGACTACAACCCACAAGAGATCCGGCTCCGGGTAAGCTCCCGCGTGCGCATCGCAGCGCGACACAGGCCCAGGGGCGCGTCAACTTTGGCGTAGTCGGCAGGATCTCGTGCCCGCAACCACCGGGTACTGCGTGCCTGAAAAGCAAAGACTGTTCAAACTTACCAGTGGTGAAGATTCCCGCTATCCGTGGAGGTTTCCCGCCATCCGGCGCCATCTTCTACCTTCTTCCCGCCATCCGCGAAGTTTTCCCGCCATCCGGCGCCATCTTCGACCTTCTTCCCGCCATCCGTGGAGTTTTCCCGCCATTGGACGCCATCTTGAGGACGCCGCGCGGGAAGAAGAGGGGCGTGGACTCCGAAAGCGCGCGAGAACTGAAGCCCCGCCTCACGTCCGGACGTTGCGTAAGGTCCTGGAAGGAGCCCAGCAGACGCCGACGTCACCGGAGCGCGACGGAAGGTCCTCAACCCTGACGATCCACTGCGGAGCCGCGGCCTACGGAACAGGATCATCGCAAGGTAGGCCACGGTCCACTAGGGGGGAGGAGGATGTCGGATACGGAGGAGAGCTTCACTGCCTCAACCCCCGCCAGCGCCACCGCTGCTGCAGTTATGCCCTTCACCATGCCCTATATCCCGGGAGCAGCTTGGCTACCCCAGTACTCAGGGGAGTCACATACCCTGCATGACTTTAGAGAAAAGCTGGATAGCCTCTTCCAGGTGTACCCCCTCACAGAAGAGCAAAAAGTGAGCATCCTGGTGGCCCAACTAACTGGGGCAGCCAAAAGGGAAGTAAAATCCTGGCCACCTGGGAGGAAGACTGTCGCAGGGATACTAACCCGGCTGAAGGACACCTTTGATACCCGCACCTCAGCCGAGATTAAGCTTAGATTCTACGGGTGCAAGCAGCGAGCGCATGAGAGTATAAGGGACTATGCACTAAACCTGCAAGAGGCCCTGAGGGCCATAAAGCAGACCGACCCTGATGGGGTGGGAAACGAGGACAGGCTGTTGACTGAACAATTTATAGAGGGTTTATATTGCAATGCCCACCGAACCCAGTTGCGGGCAATGGCCTTACAGGATCCCCATCTAGACTTTGCACAGTTCAAGGACAGAGCCATCCGGGTGCTCCGAGAACCGGCACCGGGTGGCGTTGTGACCCACAGGCGCCCAGCTATCACTTACCACCAGGAGGCGGCGCCCTTGTCGGCAGGGCCTGTGGGAGCTGATGCGCAGGCTTTGGACAATGACCCGGCTCCAGACCTACGCCATCAGGTCCAAGAGCTAGCTAAGAGCGTTGCTGCGCTAACCCGAACTGTGCAGTCTTTACAGGTTTCCACCCCAGGGAAGATCCAGTTGGCATCCGGACCGGAGGACATCCCGTGGCGTCGACCAAGGAGGACCCCACCGGCCAGAGGAAGACCCAGTGACCGATACAGCGAGGACGGACGACCCATCTGCCGCCGCTGCAATCAACCCGGACATATGGAAAGGTACTGTTCTTTAAACGGGCACAACCTGGGGTAGAGGGCCAACCCCCAGGAAAAAGATCACCAGGCCCATCGAACTGGCGCGACAGATATGTGGGAGGACGTCCAGTCTTGCCTGTGGTACTGGATGGCATTCCCATGAGTGCCCTACTGGACACCGGGTCACAGGTCACCACCATCCCGTACGTGCTCTTTAAGCAGTACTGGAATGACTCGGATATTACCCGCTACCCTGACGACGACTTGAGTATCATCGCCAGCAATGGCCAGCCCGTGCCACAAATCGGATTTAAAGAGGTGACCATCAAAATCGGTAGAGTCGAACTGGCAGCACAGGGACTGATCATTGTAGACATTGACAAACATGAGAGCCACCCAAAAAGAACTCTAGGAACTAATGTAATTGAGAATTGTCTTGCAGAGGTGATTTTCCTTCTACAGCAGGTTGCCAAGAACGCCAGCTCCGGCGAGCAGCGAGTGCTCCAGAAAGAGATCCGGGCACTGATGCGACGGCAACAGGTGGAACTCTCCGGCGGTGAGATTGGTAGCGTAAGAATGTGTGACCCTTTCCCTATTGCCATGCCCCCAAAAAGTGAAATGATGATTTGGTGCCGGGCAGCTATTGGTCTGAGAGGTAGAGATTACCAGGCAATGGTAGAACCAGTTTACTCAGACAGTAGGCCCACCATTTTGACAGCATGGGGGGTGGTCAATGTACGCCATGGGAGGGTGCCCGTTCGCATAATCAATATCGGGGAGAGGGAAGTGTACCTGCCCCGGTATGCCACGCTAGCAAAATTATATACCATCAACCAAAACTCTATACAGTCTGTGGAACCCTTGCCTCCATCTCACCCGGAGGAAGGTAACGGCTCTAAGAAAGTAATGGAGGATTGGTGTCAGCAACTACACTTGGGAACTGACTCCACTCCCTCCCACCAGAAACAGGGAGTCTACCGGGTGGTTCAAGAGTATGAGAGAGTGTTTAGTAAACACCCGTTAGACTTCGGGCGAGTCAAGGGGGTAGAACACCGCATCCCCACGGGAGATCATCCTCCCATAAAAGAGAGGTATCGACCCGTACCCCCTGCACATTACCAGCACGCCAAGGGGATGCTTAGAGACATGAAGGAGGCTGGGGTAATCCGGGATAGCTGTAGCCCCTGGGCAGCCCCGCTAGTTTTAGTCAAAAAGAAAGACAACACCATGAGGATGTGTGTAGATTACCGGAAAATCAACCGTATCACACACAAGGATGCGTACCCCTTACCAAGGATAGAGGAGTCATTGGCTGCTTTAAGGTCTGCTAACTTCTTCTCTACCTTGGATCTCACTAGCGGGTACTGGCAGGTTCCTGTAGCAGAGGCGGACCGGGAGAAGACCGCATTCACCACCCCGATGGGACTTAGCGAGTTCACCTGCATGCCGTTCGGACTCTGCAACGCCCCAGGAACCTTCCAACGATTAATGGAGTGCTGTCTGGGCCACAGAAACTTCGAGACGGTCCTGTTGTACCTGGACGATGTCATCGTATACTCCAAAACTTATGAGGACCACCTGAAACACCTGGCGGAGGTGTTCGAAGCTCTGGCGAGTTACGGCCTAAAGGTGAAACCCTCCAAGTGTCACCTCCTGAAACCAAAGGTGCAGTACCTGTGACACGTGGTGAGCGCTGATGGAGTGGCTCCCGACCCCGATAAGATCACCGCAATTAAGGGATGGCCAAGCCCCTCCAGCGTAAAGGAAGTGCGGCAGTTCCTCGGGTTGGTAGGCTACTACCGAAGGTTTATTCCCGGTTTCACCAAAAAGGCAGCGCCTATGCAGGACCTCCTGATAGGCCAGTCCCGGAAGGCCAAGAACCAGAAGCCGCCCTTCAAATGGGAAGAGCTAGAAGAAGAGTCCTTCCGCCAGCTGAAGATGGCCCTCACGGGGGATGAAATCTTGGCGTACCCGGATTATAGCCAGCCCTTCATCCTCTACACCGACGCCAGTAACATCGGGCTAGGAGCCGTACTGTCCCAGATCCAGCAGGGGAAAGAACGAGTAATCGCCTACGCCAGCCGAAAACTGCGACCCACCGAAAGGAACCCCGAGAATTATAGCTCATTTAAGCTAGAGTTCCTGGCCGTGGTATGGGCAGTCACTGAGCGCTTTAAGCATTACCTTGCTTCTTCCCGGTTCACCGTGTACACGGATAACAACCCGTTGACACACCTGGACACGGCAAGACTCGGTGCCCTGGAGCAGAGGTGGATGGCCCGTCTGTCCAACTACGAGTTCATAATCAAATACCGGGCAGGGTGCTCCAATACTAACGCGGACGCCCTGTCCAGGATGCCCAACCTGCCGGACGAAGGAGAAGATCCGGAGGGACTGGAGGAAATTGAACTCCCTGCGTTCCACCGTCATGGGACTATCCAGTATTCCCACCGGGTAAGGAGTAAGCAGGCTGCTACGTTGAACCCCTTACCTCACTACAACTGGGCGGAAACGCAAGACAGCGACCCTGCCGTCCGACTGGTGAAGGAGATGCTGACTCGGCCGGAGGCTCGCCTTGAACCAGACGCTCCGGAGGAAGCCAAACAACTATGGGCAGAGAAGAGTCGACTGTTCCTTTACAAAGGGAAGTTGTGCCGCAGAATGGTTAACTCCCGGACGCATGAATTACTCTGGCAAGTAGTGGTGCCACGAAGAGACGCAGCCATGGTGATGGAGGCATACCACGACGGAGCTGGACACTTCGGGTGGAAGAAGCTGGAGTTCCTGCTGCGCGAGCGATTCCACTGGGTAGGCATGAGGGGAACCATTGAGAAGTGGTGCAGAGACTGTGGCCCGTGCAACCTGAGAAGGAAGGACCGCGCCAGCCAGAAGACTCCCCTGCAGTCCATCGTCACCCGGCAACCGTTGGAACTGGTAGCCTTGGATCATGTAAAACTGACCCCAAGCAGAAGTGGCTACGTCTACGCGTTAACCATCGTGGATCATTACTCCCGGTTTCTGGTTGTCGTCCCCGTCAAGGACTTAACGGCTCAAACAGCAGCTAGAGCCTTCCAGCAGCACTTTTGCCGTCCACACGGGTACCCGGACCAAGTGCTGACGGACCAGGGACCTGCCTTTGAAGCGGAGGTCTTCCAGGAATTCTGCAATCTGTATGGCTGCCGGAAGATAAGGACGACACCCTACCATCCGCAGACTAATGGACTTTGTGAAAAAATGAACCAGGTGGTAATGGATCTTCTAAAAACGTTGCCCCTGGAAGAACGCAGTCTGTGGCCTGAAAAGTTGCCCGATCTGGTGGACCTATACAACCACATCCCGGTAGGGTCCACCAACTGTACCCCGGCTTACCTAATGAGGGCAAGACCTGGTAAGTTACCTGTTGACCTGGAAATGGGAGTCCTGACACCCGAGGACACTTCACCAGAAACAGACTGGGACACAGAGAGGCAGCAGCAGTACCGGAGAGTACAGGAGAGCGTGGAGCGAAGTCTCTGTCAGGCTAGGGAAAGACAAGAGAAAACTTACAACCAGTATGCTCCCGCTGTTCCCCTGGTACCCGGAGAGCAGGTCTTGAAGAGGAAGAGACGGCTCCACAAGTTGGACGACCAGTGGGAGAAGGACCCGTACACCGTACTGCCCTCAAGCCACGAAAACCCGAAGGTCTGTACCATCAGTAAAGACGGAGGGGAAACCACAGCCATTGTATCCCGGGACCACCTGAAGAAGTGTCCCGAACAACTGAGGAACCCTGAAGAGGAACAAGAAGACCATCGACCCGTAGAGGAAAGGGAAGATATGGTTAGTACCGTGCTCGGGGACTTCCCTCGGTCTTGGACTCAAGTCAATGGTCCAGTTGTGGTACCCGTACTCACCTTCCTCCAACCATCATCCCAAGAACCTACGGAGCAACCGGTAGAGCTGGAAGAACAGCCAGTCCAGGAGGCAGAAGACTTTACACAAGCAGACCCGGAAAATCAACCCTCTGCTTATAGTGAGCCTGCCATACCCCTAGTGAGCCAGAGGGCCCATGGACAGCTGCCCAGTTTACCCTTGGCAGCTCCTACACCCTGTAGTTCAGGGCCAGACAGTCAGCTCCGTAGGTCCACTAGGGCCACTAGAGGCCAGCTACCCGCACGTTGGAGGATCTAAATGTTTAAGCTATCTTATAATGTTTACTTGTTTATAGTTGCTTGTGTATAATTTTGTGTTTCTAGTTCTTTTTAGGAGTTCTTGGTGGATTTACCGGGAATCCTTGTACATAGTTGGAGCGTAACCCAGGATGGACTAAAGACTGTTAAGGACTCGGGGCAGGACAGGCCCCTACCTGGTTACGTCTCCCTGTTTTGGTGAAATGGACACCTTGCTTTTCAAAACTGCACCCGGTTGCGGACACGCCGTAACCATCTTATGTGTTTTTCTTATTGTATTGTTATTGTTATACCTTGTTATGTTTTTCTAAAAAAAAAAATATGTTTAGTCCCGGAGTACTAAATTTCACTAGGGGGGAATGTGACACCCCAGGGGTCTGGTTGCCACAGTGATAGAGATATTACGTCTGAGAGCAGGTGGGAGGTCCTTTGGTCAGGGATCCTGTGCATGCCACACCTCCTGCCCAGTCTTGGGAGGGGAAGGACTTCCCCTATATAAACCCGGGGCTGAGGCAGAGTTAGTGAGAAAAAAAACAGAACAAGAGTAGAGAAGAGAAGCAGCATAGCAAGAAACATCAGGAGCTCTGTGGGGAGCAGTGTTACAACGAGTCAGGGGCTGGCAGCTGCAAAGCTCGCCCTGACTGAGAAGATTTCTAACCGGACCCGGAGTCCGAGGCTGTGGGGACTAACTCCTACCCAGCAGCAGAAACCGTCCGGCAGAGGATTTCAGGTCCTCTGGCCCAGAAGCCCGAAGGCACGGTCACACGCGTGGGACCAGCACCGCCATCGTGGAGCGGAAGCCATTAGAAGGCCCCGAGTCACCGGCCATACGGGTGAGCACCACACGGTACACTCAGGGACGTGGGCTACTTATTCCCGCCTCTAGCAAGGTAGCCAGAAGAGTACAGTTAGTTGGGAAGGCCTACAACTCCGCCTGGCCAGGGGAAATCCCATCTGCTCAAGGACTGACCAGGCCCCTATCACTAGCAAGTACTCCGGGAGGGTCTTTCTTTGTCACCAGTAAAGACCCTGAACTACACCGCACCGTCTCTGAGTGGTTCCTGCTACCCCCATCATCCACGTCGGCTGCCCTGAGGCCATACCCCTCCCGTTGGGGGTTATACCATCCACGCTGCACCATCCTTCCACCGGCCTCAGCGGTCTGCCCTGCAGCGGCAGCTCCATAGCTGCATTCAACGGGTGGCGTAGTCACCAACCATCTACTGCTAGCACATCGCCGCTCAGTTTGACTCCCTGGGCACGGACCGGGTCGCCGCCACGAGACTACAACCCACAAGAGATCCGGTTCCGGGTAAGCTCCCGCGTGTGCATCGCAGCGCGACACAGGCCCAGGGGCGCGTCATAAGCGCTGAGCGTAGAGCACAGGATAAATGTGGGCAGAGCCATATTGCGAACTCTGGGAGGCTGAATGAACAAACCAACAGCAGGTGAAGAATTGGTTTTATTTATTTATTTACACCGTTCCTCGTGCGGTTTAAGTGATTAGATGACTTTATTCTTCGGGTCGGTGCGATTACAGTGATACCAGATTCATATCGGGTTTTTACATTTGGCAGCTGTCACACACTAAACTTTTTTTTTGCAAAGACTAGTTTTTGCATCGCCATATTTTGAGAGCTATAATTTTTCCATATTTCGGTCGACAGAGTTATGTGATAGCTTGTATTTTGCGGGACAAGTTGATGTTTTTATTGGTACCATTTTCGGGCATGTGACATTTTTTGATCGCTTTCTATTCTGATTTTTGGGAGGCAGAATAAACAAAAACCAACAATTCAGTAATTGTTTTTTTAGTTTTTTTTATGCAGTTCTGTGTGTGGTAAAATTAATAAGGCAGCTTTATTCTTCGGGTCAGTACATTTACAGCCATACTGCATTTATATCTTTTTTTATGTTTTGGCGCTTTTACACAATAAAAACTATTTCATAGAAAAAATCGCTTTATTCTAAGAGCTATAACTTTTTTTATTTTTTGGCTGATGGAGCTGTATGGTGGCTTGCTTTTTGCGGGACAAGATAATGTTTTCAGTGGTATAATTTTTATTTATATTCGTCTCTTTGATCGCGTTTTATTCCACTTTTTGTTCATTGGTATGATGATAAAGCACCGTTTTTTGATTCTTTTTTTTTTACTGTGTTCACTAAAGGGGTTAACTAGTGGGACAGTTTTATAGATCAGGTCGTTCCGGATGCGGCGATACTAAATATGTGTACTCTTATTGTTTTTCTTCATAATAATATTTTATTTTTTTATTATTTTTTTATTTTTAAAAAAATATTTTTACAACTTTTTTTTCACTTTTTTTACTTGGTCCCACTATGGGACTTTCACTTTCAGCAGGCTGATCGCAGTTCTAAGGTATAGCAGTGCAGGATCACTGCTATACCTTGTAAACTGTCAGTGCTGCAGACACAAGCTAGTTTGATCATGCACTGCGCATGGTCAAACTAACTTGCTGGTGCCTGGTGACACAGGTGTCGTCATGATGACATCGTGTCACCATGGCAACGATCGGGACCCCGTGAGGACAGCGCAGGGTCTCCGATCCAAGAGCAGAGGTGCTTCTGTCCCTCCACTCACTTGCTAAATGCTGCGATCGCAGCATTTAGGGGGTTAAAGTGCCGGGTGTCAGCTGTCAAAATCAGCTGACAACCGGTGGCGATTGATCCCGCACAGCCTGTGTCGTAATAATACGTACCTGGTCCATAAGGCCCAGGGCACAGGGACGTATTATTATGCACAATGTCAGAAAGGGGTTAAAGCTTCCGGCGCAACTTCAGACACCGCTCAATATACAGTGCTCGGCAGCTGTAACAACGCCCCGGCACTGACTGACAGCTCAGCAGTACATCAGTACAGATCCGGCTGTCAGTCTTTACAGGGAGCGATTACAGGGGCCGCTTAGCCGGCTGTCAGTCAGTGCCAGGGTGCGGTTATAGCCGCCGCTCACTATGTACTGAACAATGACTGAAACCACGCCGGCCGCGCCTCTATGACTGAAAGCTGGAGGCTGCCGTGGGGAATAAAGTGCATTTCCTCCCGGTAGCCGGCCTTTCAGTAAGACGCCCGGCAGCTTTATAAACCTGCAGATTAACCCCATATCTGCAGGTTAATAGCGTTTAGGGACATGACAGGTTCCCTTTAAAGTATAGAGTGAAAACCACCGGTGGCAGAGCTTCATCAAGGACAACTCACCGGCGTCTAAATGATGTGCACATACCCTTAGGCTACGTTCTCACAATGAGTTTTGGGTGAGTTTTTTATGCTGTATATTTTCGAAAAAAATTCAAGTAACCTATTTTACTTAATGGGGCAGAAAATCTGCTATATCTAAAACTCACTAGAAGCTCATTGTGGGGACGTAGCCTTATACCTCGAAAATCAGAGGGTCCGAGTCATCATTTTGCTTGTTTATTTAACAATTGATAGCATGTGAACCCCTCTTAGTAATCCTGCAAAACCTTTACTGACGCGCCCCCTGGGCCATATTCGTTAGTGGGAATATCCGGAGCCGGGTCAGATGGGGGTTGTAGTCTTCCGAGTGGCTGTGACCCGGTCCGTGCCCAGGGTGTCAAACTGAGTTGTATTTGGCAGTCCTACAGATGTTATTAAGAGTTCTTTTGTGTCGACTACGCCACCCGTTGTGATGCTGTCACTGTGGCCGCCGCTGCAGCAGGGTCCGCTGAGGCTGATGATGGGTGCGCAGCTTGGTGGGATAACCCCCAACGGGAGGGGTATAGCCTCAGAGGGGACAGGTGCAGAGGATGGGGGTTGTGGTGGTGCAGTGCAGACGGCAGTGAAGACAGAGTCGGGTTGTGCAGTTAAGGGTGTTTACTTACTGCAGATGTTGTACTGGTCACTCCAGCTTCGAGTGACCACCCGAGCCGTGCTGCGTCCACCAGGTCCTGGATCCAGCCAACCCCCAAACAAGTCCGGAGCGTGGCCCTGAGCTCTCCTTCTGTCCCGTTCTCTGGCCGTCCCCACTATTGATCCACCTAGGTCCAGCTCCCTCGGGCCTTCTGTTGGGACACCCTTGGCCTTGGGCTCCCTGACCCTTCATGTGGTGTGCCTTCGGGGTGGATGTGGTGGGTGACCGTGGCAAACGCTGCCCACGGTCTCCGGTCTCTGGCTGGGGAGTGTTTTTACCCCCACCAGCTTGGGTTCCGGTACCCTGTGCCGACTCTTCACCCGGGGATTTAAGTTGGGTTCTTGGAGTCCTTTTCTGCTGTTTCCCCCTCTGGGTCTCTCTCTCTCTTCTCCTCTCTCACTCTGGGTCTTTCCTCTCCTCTGCTCGCTGACTTCCTCTCTGCAACTGACCCTGTTCTTAGTTGGTGCCCACCTTATATACACCCTCTATGTGTGAGCTCAGGTGACCAGCACCCAATGAGCTCCTAACTTTACCCAGGCTGCTCCCCCTATCTGCCCCTACACTACTTGGGATGTACCACCCCCCTCCCACTCCAGCCAGGAACAGACTCGGTCGTACCTGCACATTTCTAAGTGGGAGTACCGTCGGTCTGCTCCTCGGAAATGGGATGTGTGTAGTGCATGCAGCCTACCGAGCTCAGATCCACACTCCATCCTTACCCGGGAGTGGAATATCACACCTCTGGGTTGAGGTGCAATACCCCTGTAGCAGCCGAATCCTCAGGGTGCTACATTACTAAAATCTGTGCTGTGCCGTCATAGGGCCCAATACAGCATTGCATTTTTTCAAGTCCCTTTTCTCTTTTGTATCATTTGATTTTTTTGTGCTAAATTCCTGAAAGTGGCGCACCTGGTTCATGGATTTTGCCCAAAATCAAAACTGTAATTTTTTTGGCTTTAAACCTTTTTGTGTCTTTGTATCGCAAAAAAGTGGCATGCTAAAATGTTGCAAAATTTGTGCAAAAAAACCTCCCGGACTACAGAACACAAAATCACTTGAAATATATTTGAGTAAAAATGTGACAACTTTTTAAAAAGTCACAATTAGATAATTAGCCGGAAACCCCATAATGATCAATGAAAAAAAAGGGAACGCTGCAGACTTCAAAAAGGCGCAAATTAAAAGAAGAACAAGGCGCAAATGAAAAACACTAAAAACTAGAAAAAAAAGGTGCAAATACACTAATGAATTGTCCCATAGCTTTATAACAGTGCCATAATATGCAGCTTGTGTTGGAACACCCCCCATTATAAAGGGGAACGTGACATCTAGTAGTCAGGTGGTATTACATTTCCAGGAACAGCACAATATGGAGGTCACAGAAGATACATGAACTGTTCCTTCATGGAGGATATTTTATAAAATGAACACGCGGTATCTATACGCTATGGGGGAGTCACTTACATGAGGGTCCGCATGGTCCATAGCAATCTTGTGGAGGTCCAGCAGAGCCTTATTTACGCCCTTTTCAATTTTCAAGGCATTCTCCATAGCATTGGTGCCATTCCCCCATTCATCAGCCTCAGATTTGTGGAGCAAAAATGGACAAAACATTTCATTAATGGCGGATAAATAACGACTTCTATCTACGGATATCTACGCACAACCTGAAGTTACATTCCCTCCAGGTTTCATAATTTCACCTGATTTGTACCTTACAGTCCAAGTGTTTTCATCATCTAGGTAGATCCAGGTATGGGAGTAAGTTAGTAGCAGCGAGGGCTTCATGCTTCTTGGAGGACCAATACCGGCTTGGGATATTTTTATGGACGTTATTCCATAATGTCTACAAGTCTCAAAAACTCTATTTCTTCAGAGCAGATGTCCGTCCTGACAGACTATTGACCAACATCTGCTAATTGGCTGCAGAGGACATAACAAGTCATAGCAATGTCCGGAAAAAGCGGTGCTGAAGTCCTAAATGTAATAAGCTGGGGATGTGCAGTAGTGGACAACCCCTTTAATGAACTTGATTACTTAAAGGGGATGTCCACTAATCAGACAACCCCTTCTAAATCCCTATGTTTCTCCCCAGTAAAATAACACTTATATTCACCTTCGGTGTTGGTGTTGTACCAGCTGTCTCGGCACTGGCTCTCCCAGGGCTCATGTCACATAACAATGGCACTGGCATACCGCTAATAACGGCAGACCCCGCAGCTGCTTTGCAACTGTGAGACAGGTGGTGATGTCAGCACAGGCATCGGGCCCCCCGCATCCAGCATCACACTTTCAACTGTATCCGCATTCTGGATGCAGATACAATTGAAAGGAATGATGGAGGAGGGAACCGTCTGCTCCCTCCTCCATCATTCTCCTCTGTGCTTCTGATGTCTCAGCTCAGTGGACGTGATAACGTCCCAAAATCGCGTCCACTGTGCCGAGCTGAGCATAGTTTCAAACCACATGCTGCAAAGACCAGAACAGCAGGGGAATGGGGAGAGGTGAGTATTTTTTTTTTAATTAATAAGTAGTTTGTGAGGGCCATCATATTATTTGGAGGGCAAACTGGAAGGCCATGATACTATTTGTAGGGCTACTTGGAGGCCATCATATTATTTGAAGGGTTATTTGGGGGGCATCATCATATTTGGGGTGCTAAAATACTAATTTTAGGGCTGTCTTGGGGACCATCATACTATTTGGAGAACTATGTGGGGGCCATCATTCTACTATTTGGAGGATTATGTGGGGAGCATCATACTATTTGTAGTGCTCTGTGGGGGCCATTATACTACTATTTGAATGGCTATGTGTCAGGCTATCATACTATTTGGAGGGCTATGTGGGGACCGTTCTATTATTTGGAGAGCTGTATGGGGACTATTATACTATTTGGAGGCCTATGTGGGGTCCATTATATTATTTAGAGGGCTGGGTGGGGACTATTATATTGTTTAGAGGCTTATGTGAGGACTATTATTTTATTTGGAGCGTTGTGTTTGGGCCATTATACTATTTGGAGGGCTGTGTGGTGAGGGGCATTATACTGTATAAGTGGCTGATGGGGGTCATTATACTGCTTGGGTGGATAGTGGGGGCCATTACACTGTATGAGGACCATTATACAGTGTGGAGGGCTGTGCGGGGTCCATTATACTGTGTGGAGGGTTATGCGGGGGCCATCATACTGTGTAGAGGTCACTGGGGTTTATCATACTTTGCGGGGGTACTGTAGAGTCATCATACTGTATGTGTGGAGGGTACAGTGGAGAAATTCACTGTGGGGGTATCTTACTGTGTTTGGGGGCACATTTTTGGCCATTAAAGGAGTATCTTAGTACGTGGGAACACTAGGGGGCTTCAATTGGGGCAAAATTACTATGGAAGGGTTGCAAACTTGTGAGGTATGCTCTTCTGTGACCCCGCTGAATATTAATGTTTTTTTGTGGGGGCTTAATTATTACTTCTGCTATGGGACCCCATGATTTCCATGTATGCTCAGGGAAGGTGATAAATCATAAATTAGCTGAATGGAGCTCAAAAGAATAAAAACAAGAGTAGTTACTTCTCCAGTCAGATCAAACTCACTGATGATATCCCAGTTAACTCATTCTGCAGCCAGCAATAGAAATCTTGCTTTAATCTGTTCATATAATCTTATATTTGTGATTCTGCTATTACTATGATGTGGCGTTCTCATCGCAGGCGTTGATACCATGTAAAGGCCTCATACAGGGTCGGACTGGGGTGCCTAGGGCCCACCAGGAGAATTGACTCTAGGGGTCCACACTACAGCATCCATAAACGGTCGTATTACTCGTTCATTTTTCGGCCTCTCCCACTAAAACGTGTGCCTTTTAGCAAACTATACAGTGTGTAAAAGAGAACTGTATTGTGTAGTGCACTATATCAAAGTGTTTCTTGTTAACCAACTTATTTATTGTAGTTAACAGAATCTGTAATTTACAATCAGTAGCGGTTTTTCTTACACATGGCCATTCCTTGTCCTAGGTAAACCACCCAGTCCCTCAGCCAACTTAAACAATTTTCAAAGTGAAGAAAAAGTCATAATCACACAGCCTCACTGCGCATGCGCTTTAACGCGCTATGTTCCCAGAGCATGCGCAGTGAATCTGGTAATCACAGAGCCTCACTGCGCAGGGGGCCGGACATCTACAAGTGCGCCTGCGTCCCACAATATCAGCGCTGGTCAGGAACAGGATTCAAATACATGGACGGCGCCAGCAGTGAGTGAATGCTGCGCACGCCCTTGACTGAATATGACAAGCACGCCCCTATGATTGAAAAGGCAGGTAGGATATAAGTAGGGCCGGCGTCAGCACCCGGCGCACCCGGGCAAGTGCCGGGGCCCTGAGCAGGCAGGGGGGCCCACTGGCGGTCGCGCACCCCGTTGGGCTATGGGCGGAGGAGAGCGGTGTCAGCGCCCGCCCTTCTCCCCCGCTTGCTCAGGGCCCCGGCAGCCGGATACTTACCTCTCCCCGTGCCTCTGCAGATCCGCCGTCTTCCTGCTCTGCGCTCTCTGTGACGTCTCAGGTCAGAGGGTGCGGTGAAGTCTTTCTGACGCGCCCCTGGGCCTGTGTCGCGCTGCGTTGCGCACGCGGGAGCTTACCCGGAGCCGGATCTCTTGAGGGTTGTAGTCTCGTGGCGGTGATCCGGTCCGTGCCCAGGGAGTCAGACTAAGTGGCGCTGTATTAGCGGTAGATGTTGGACGACTACGCCACCCGTTGAATGCAGCGAAGGAGCTGCCGCTGCAGGGCAGACCGCTGAGGCCGGTGGTAGGATTGTGCAGCGTGATAGTGTCACCCCCAACGGGAGGGGTATGGCCTCAGGGCAGCCGACGTGGATGATGGGGGTAGCAGGAACCACTCGGAGACGGTACGGTGTAGTTCAGGGTCTTTACTGGTGACAAAGATAGATCCTCCCGGAGTACTGCTAGCGATTGGGGCCTGGTCAGTCCTTGAGCAGATGTGATCTCCCCTGGCCAGGCGGAGTTGTAGGCCTCCCAATCTAACTGTACTCTTCTGGCTACCTTGCTAGAGGCGGTATAAGTAGCCCACGTCCCTGAGTGTACCGTGTGGTGCTCACCCGTATGGCCGGTGACTCGGGGCCTTCTAGTAGCTTCCGCTCCACGACGGCGGTGCTGGTCCCATGCGTGTGACCGTGCCTTCGGGCTTCTTGGCCAGAGGACCTGAAATCCCCTGCCTGACGGATTCTGCTGCTGGGTAGGAGTTAGTCCCCACAGCCTCGGACTCCGGGTCCGGTAAGAAATCTTCTCAGTCAGGGCGAGCTCTGCAGCTGCCAGCCCCTGACTCCTTGTAACACTGCTCCCACAGAGCTCCTGTTGTTTCTTCCTATGCTGCTTCTCTGTCTCTACTTCTGGCAGGGCCCAGGAGCTGGGCCCAGCCGGAGCCACAGCTCCCTGCCAGCCCTACTGGCTGCACTCTCCCTCTGAACTCTCTAACCCTGCCTCAGCCCCAGGTTTATATAGGGGAAGTTCTTCCCCTCCCAGGACTGGGCAGGAGGTGTGGCATGCATAGGTTTCCTGACCAAGAGACCTCCCACCTGCTCTCAGACATAACATTGCTGTTACTGTGGAAACCAGACCCCTGGGGTGCCACATTTCCACCGCGCCCTCCCCCTGAGCTGTCACAGGGAGCACAGAGCGGAAAGACGCCGCCAACGCTGGAGTCCCGACCCGAGCAGCTGCAGCAGGTGAGGAGGGAGGTGAGTATTTGATTTTTTTTTTAATGTATGGAGGCATGGGGCATAATATGGGGGGGGGGTGACATCCTGCATGGGGCATAATATGGGGGGGTGACATCCTGCATGGGGCATTATAAAGAGAGGGGGGGTGACATCCTGCATGGGGCATTATAGAGAGAGGGGGTGACAGCCTGCATGGGGCATTATAGAGAGAGGGGGTGACATCCTGCATGGGGCATTATAAAGAGAGGGGGGTGACATCTTGCATGGGGCATTATAAAGAGAGGGGGTGACATCCTGCATGGGGCATTATAAAGAGAGGGGGGCTGACATCCTGCATGGGGCATTATAAAGAGAGGGGGATGACATCCTGCATAGGACATTGTAAAGAGAGGGGGTGACATCCTGCATGGGGCATTATAAAGAGAGGGGGTGACATCCTGCATGGGGCATTATAAAGAGAGGGGGTGACATCCTGCATGGGGCATTATAAAGAGAGGGGGTGACATCCTGCATGGGGCATTATAAACAGAGGGGAGTGACATCCTGCATGGGGCATTATGAAGAGAGGGGGTGACATCCTGAATGGGGCATTATAAAGAGGGGGCGTGACATCCTGATTGGGGATTATAAAGAGGGGGGGTGACATCCTGTTTGGGGCATTATAGAGAGAGGGGGTGACATCTTGCATGGGGCATTATAAAGAGGAGGGGTGACAGCCTGCATGGGGCAATATAAGGGGGGAACAGCCTGCATGGGGCATTATAAGGGGGGGGGACAGCCTGCTTAGTGCATTATGTGGGGGGAACAGCCTGCATGGAGCATTATACGGTGGGGGGACAGCCTGTATGGGGCATTATGTGGGGGGTAACAGCTTGCATGGAGCATTATAAGGGGGGAGACAGCCTGTATGAGGCATTATGTGGGGGGTAACAGCCTGCATGGAGCATTATATGGGGGCCAGTATCCTGTATGGAGCGTTATAAGGGGACCAGTATCCTGTATGGAGCGTTATATGGGGGCCAGTATCCTGTATGGAGCTTTATAAGAGGACCAGTATCCTGTATGGAGCGTTATATGGGGGCCAGTATTCTGTATGGAGCCTTATATGGGGGGCAGTATTCCGTATGGAGCCTTATATGGGGGCCAGTATTCCGTATGGAGCGTTATATGGGGGCCAGTATTCCGTATGGAGCCTTATATGGGGGCCAGTATTCCGTATGGGGCCTTACATGGGGGCCAGTATTCCGTATGGGGCCTTATATGGGGGCCAGTATTCCGTATGGGGCCTTATATGGGGGCCAGTATTCCTTCATGGGGTCTTATATGGGGGCCAGTATTCCTTTATGGGGCCTTATATGGGGGCAAGTATTCCGTATGGGGCCTTATATGGGGGCCAGTATTCCGTATGGGGCCTTATATGGGGGCCAGTATTCCTTTATGGAGCCTTATATGGGGGCCAGTATTCCGTATGCGGCCTTATATGGAGGCCAGTATTCTGTATGGAGATATGTGGTGCCCATTATACTGTACGAGGACTATGTGGGGTCATTATTCTGTATGGAGCAATATATAATGGGGCCCATAAAACTGCATGGAGGACTTAGTGGTGCCCATAATACTGTATGGAGGACTATATTGTCCGGTCTGCACTGTGTGCTGCGAGGATTCGCCGGCTTCTGAGCTATTGTAGAATTTACAGTAGATATCACTCATGTAATGTAAGAAGTGAAATCTTTGCATTGTACTATATATATAGATTTCTCTGCGGTATCTGTGCATCATGAATCGTGGTATGTGTTAGAGGGGCCCACTGAGACTCGCCCGGGGCCCAGAAAAACCTGGAGCCGGCCCTAGATATAAGTATATTAAACGTTATAAATTCATTATAGCTGCAGTGATTTTCATGAAAACAGCTTGCTAGTGATGCACATTGCGTCACTACCAACGCTATGGGGGCAGTGTAGAGGGCAGCTAGGACGTGACAGGTTCTCTTTAACCCCTTAAGCCCCGCGGGTGGTTTGCACGTTAATGACCGGGCCAATTTTTACAATTCTGACCGCTGTCACTTTATGAGGTAATTACTCTGGAACGCTTCAACGGATCCCCCTGATTCTGAGATTGTTTTTTCGTGACATATTGTACTTCATGATTGTGGAAAAATTTCTTCGATATCACTTGCGTTTATTTGTGAAAAAAACGGAAATTTGGCGAAAATTTTGAAAATTTTGCGATTTTCAAAATTTGAATTTTTAAGCCCTGAAATCAGAGCGATATGTCACACAAAAGAGTTAATAAATAACATTTCCCACATGTCTACTTTACATCAGCACAATTTTGGAACCAAAATTTTTTTTTGTTAGGGAGCTATAAGGGTTAAAAGTTCACCAGCGATTTCTCATTTTTCCAACAAAATTTATAAAACCATTTTTTTAGGGACCACATCACATTTGAAGTCACTTTGAGAGGTCTTTATGACAGAAAATACCCAAAAGTGACACCATTCTAAAAACTGCACCCCTCAAGGTGCTCAAAACCACATTCAAGAACTTTATTAACCCTTCAGGTGCTTCACAGGAATTTTTTGAATGTGGAAGAAAAAAATGAACATTTAACTTTTTTCACAAAAATGTTACTTTAGACCCAATTTTTTTTATTTTCACAGGGGTAACAAGAAAAAATGGACCCCAAAATTTGTTGTGCAATTTCCCCTGGGCACGCAGATACCCAATATTTGGGGAACAAACACTGTTTGGGTGCACGGCAGGGCTCGGAAGGGAAGGAGCGCCATTTGACTTTTTGATTGTAAAATTTGCTTGAATAATTAGCGGACACCATGTTCTGTTTGGAGAGCCCCTGTGTGCCCAAACTTTGGAGCGTCCCCACAAGTGACCCCATTTTGGAAACTAGACCCCCCAAGGCACCTTTCTAGATGCATAGTGAGCACTTGGAACCCCCAGGTGCTTCACAAATTGATTCGTAAAAATGAAAAAGTGAAAAAAAAACACTTTTTCATTTTTACGAATCAATTTGTGAAGCACCTAGGGGTTCCAAGTGCTCACTATGCATCTAGATAGGTGCCTTGGGGGGTCTAGTTTCCAAAATGGGGTCACTTGTGCGGGAGCTCCAATGTTTGGGCACACAGGGACTCTCTAAATGCAACATGGTATCCGCTAACAAATTGAATGGAAAATCGGCTCAAATTGTTAGCAGACACCACATTGCGTTTGGAGAGCCCCTCTGTGCCCAAACTTTGGAGCTCCCCCACAAGTGACCCCATTTTGGAAACTAGACCTCCCAAGGCACCTTTCTAGATGCATAGTGAGCACTTGGAACCCCCAGGTGCTTCACAAATTGATTCGTAAAAATGAAAAAGTGAAAAAAAAAACACTTTTTCATTTTTATGAATCAATTTGTGAAGCACCTAGGGGTTCCAAGTGCTCACTATGCATCTAGATAGGTGCCTTGGGGGGTCTAGTTTCCAAAATGGGGTCACTTGTGGGGGAGCTCCAATGTTTGGGCACACAGGAACTCTCTAAATGCAACATGGTATCCGCTAACAAATTGAATGGAAAATCGGCTCAAATTGTTAGCGGACACCACATTGCGTTTGGAGAGCCCCTCTGTGCCCAAACTTTGGAGCTCCCCCACATGTAACCCCATTTTGGAAACTAAACCCCCCAAGGCACCTTTCTAGATGCATAGTGAGCACTTGGAACCCCCAGGTGCTTCACAAATTGATTCGTAATAATGAAAAAGTGAAAAAAAAAACACTTTTTCATTTTTATGAATCAATTTGTGAAGCACCTGGGGTTCCAAGTGCTCACTATGCATCTAGATAGGTGCCTTGGGGGGTCTAGTTTCCAAAATGGGGTCACTTGTGGGGGAGCTCCAATGTTTGGGCACACAGGGACTCTCCAAATGCAACATGATATCCGCTAACAATTTGAGCCGACAATTTGTTAGCGGATATCATGTTGCATTTGGAGAGTCCCTGTGTGCCCAAACATTGGAGCTCCCCCACAAGTGACCCCATTTTGGAAACTAGACCCCCCAAGGCACCTTTCTAGATGCATAGTGAGCACTTGGAACCCCAGGTGCTTCACAAATTGATTCATAAAAATGAAAAAGTGTTTTTTTTTTCACTTTTTCATTTTTACGAATCAATTTGTGAAGCACCTGGGGGTTCCAAGTGCTTACTATGCATCTAGATAGGTGCCTTGGGTGGTCTAGTTTCCAAAATGGGGTCACTTGTGGGGGAGCTCCAAAGTTTGGGTACAGAGGGGCTCTCCAAACGCAATGTGGTGTCCGCTAACAATTTGAGCCGATTTTCCATTCAATTTGTTAGCGGATACCATGTTGCATTTAGAGAGTCCCTGTGTGCCCAAACATTGGAGCTCCCGCACAAGTGACCCCATTTTGGAAACTAGACCCCCCAAGGCACCTTTCTAGATGCATAGTGAGCACTTGGAACCCCAGGTGCTTCACAAATTGATTCATAAAAATGAAAAAGTGTTTTTTTTTTCACTTTTTCATTTTTACGAATCAATTTGTGAAGCACCTGGGGGTTCCAAGTGCTTACTATGCATCTAGATAGGTGCCTTGGGGGGTCTAGTTTCCAAAATGGGGTCACTTGTGGGGGAGCTCCAATGTTTGGGCACACAGGGGCTCTCCAAACGCAACATGGCGTCCGCTAACAATTTGAGCCGATTTTCCATTCAATTTGTTAGCGGACACCATGTCGCGTTTGAAGAGCCCGTGATGTGCCTAAACAGTGGAGCTCCCCCACAAGTGTCCCCATTTTGGAAACTATACCCCTCAAGGATTTTATTAAGGTGTATAGTGAACATTTTGAACCCAGAGGTACGGCACAGAATTTGTTTACATTAGGTCATCATATTGAATAAGTTGTCATTATTCTTGAGCGCAAGTGCTCGCTACTTGAGTTTGCATCGGGTACTCAGGTATGCACCATGTACAGCGTGTGCTTGAGTGACATGCTCGAGTCCCTGCTCCGCATGTTTCACGGTTATTAGGCACTCAAAAAAAAACATGCGGGGATCGCTCGTGCATGGCAGGCAATCCCCGTAAAGTTTTTTGGCCGCGAAGCATATGGGGCAGAGACTCGAGCATGTCACTCAAATACCCACGATACTCAATGCATACCAGAGCACCCGATGCAAACTCAAGTAGCGAGCACTTGCTCTCAACACTAGTCACCATATCGTCATCTTTTTTTCTTACTTTTGAAAAAAATCCCAACCCCAGCCCTAGCCCTAGCACAACCCTAGCCCTAGCACAACCCTAGCACTAGCACAACCCTAGCCCCAGCACAACCCTAGCCCCAGCACAACCCTAGCCCCAGCACAACCCTAGCCCCAAACCCACCCCTAACCCTAGCCCAATCCTAACCCAAGAGTTTATTTTTGACGCCGTTCCTTGTGCGGTATAAGTGATTAGACGACTTTATTCTTCGGGTCGGTGTGATTATAGCAATGCCAGAATCATATGGGGTTTTTATGACTGACAGCTGTCACACACTAAAAGACGCATTTTTTGTAAAATCTAGTTTTTGCATCGCCATATTTTGAGAGCTATAATTTTTCCAGATTTTGGCAGACAGTCATGTGACGGCTCGTTTTTTGCGGGATGACTTGACGTTGTTATTGGTGCCATTTTCAGGCACGTGACATTTTTTGATCGCTTTCTATTCCGATTTTTGGGAGGCAGAATAAACAAAAACCAACAATTCAGGAATTGTTTTTTTTTTTTTTTTTTATTCTGTTCCGCGTGTGGTAAAATTGATGAGGTAGCTTTATTCTTCGGGTCAGTACGTTTACAGCGGTACCACATTTGTATAATTTTTCTATGTTTTGGCGCTTATACACAATAAAAGCTATTTTATAGAAAAAAATATTTTTTAGCATCGCTTTATTCTGAGAGCTGAAACTTTTTTATTTTTCGGCTGATGGAGCTGTATGGCGGCTTGTTTTTTGTGGGACGAGATGACGTTTTCAGCGGTATCATTTTTATTTATATGCGTCTTTTTGATCGCGTGTTATTCCACTTTTTGTTTGGCGGTATGGTGATAAAGCATTGTTTTTTGCTGCGTTTTTTTTTTTTTTACCGTGTTCACTGAAGGGGTTAACTAGTGGGACAGTTTTATAGGTCAGGCTGTTCCGGACGCGGCGATACCAAATATGTGTACTTTTATTGTTTTTTTTTTATTTTTTTTATAATAATATTTATTGATGGGTACATTATATTTTTATTTTTGGTGTATTATTTTTTTTATTTTTTTATAATATTTTTGCACATTTTTTTTTTTTTTTTCCACTTTCAGACAGTTTGTACACCTTATTACTTTGTCCCACTCTGGGACTTTCACTTTTTTTTTTCTGATCGCCTGCATGGCATAGGAATGGAGCACCATCCCTATGCCATGCAGGCTGTCAGAAGTGCACAGTGTTAAGATTGCTTGGAGATGCACTGCGCATGTCCAAGCAATCTTCCTGCTCTCTGGTGACCCGGATGTTGTCATGACGACATCGGGTCGTCATGGCAACACCCGGGAAGCAGCTGCAGTCTGCGCTGGAAGCCGGAAGAGGAGGTATCGCCGATCACCTCCCCTTGCCCCCGCAATGCCGCGATCGATTTCGATCGACTTCGATCGCAGCATAGCGGGGGTTAATGTGCTGGGAGCGGTGCAGGACCGCTCCCTGCACATAGTACCGGGTGTCAGCTGTGACAATCAGCTGACACCCGGCGGCGATCGCGCCCGCACAGCCTGTGTGCGCGCGCGATCGCCATGACGTACTAATACGGGTCTGGCTCTTAAGTCCCAGGGCACAGACGCGTATTAGTACGTCAAATGTTATTAAGGGGTTAAAGTGTGAATGACTTGATGCTGTGGGTTCAAATGCAATACCCGTCCCCGCATCATCCCTGCAGTAACAAACCTACAACTCCCAGCAGGCCCGGAAGGGTTAAATCTGACAGTGCATGCTGGGAGTGGTACATATCAGAGGGTAAACCACTCAAATTATTATTATTTTACATCTTATTTTAGCAGTGCAGTGTGTATATACAGATACTGAGAATTACACCCAGTATACAGGACAGGAGAATTGCTTCTATCCAGTGTATATACTGTATATACAGAATAATAAATACACAGAATTACACCCAGTATAGAGGACAGAAGTGGTACTCTGCAATATATATGTATATATTATATATACAGACACACACATTATACAGTATATACATATACACTGTGTTCAGGAATATAGAGCGGAGCAGTGTATATACTATATAATGTATAGATATGGCAGTGAATAGAATGTGGATTCCACACCATATACGCAGCACCATACTATCTAACCGTCTGCACACTATATACTGCATATAGTAGCATATATAGACCCTTGTAGCGTCTGTGTGCACACCCTCCATGCACTTAATAGCCCTCTGTGGCCATACACATACTGGCTGGTGAGCGGTTCATGCAGCGTTATGTGCAGACCCTATTTAGTGTATAATGGTTGTATCATACAATATAAGCACATTTTATCATTTACCTTTCGTGTCTCTGACGCGCCCCTGGGCCTGTGTCGCGCTGCGCTGCGCATGCGGGAGCTTACCCGGAGCCGGATCTGTGGAGGGTTGTAGTCTCGTGGCGGTGACCCGGTCCGTGCCCAGGGAGTCAAACTAGACGGCAGTCCATTAGTAGTAAATGGTTGATGACTACGCCACCCGTTGAGTGCAGCCAGGGGGCTGCTGCTGCAGGGCAGACCGCTGAGGCCGATGGTGGGATTGTGCAGCGTGATAGTATAACCCCCAACGGGAGGGGTATGGCCTCAGGGCAGCCGACGTGGATGATGGGGGTAGCAGGAACCACTCAGAGACGGTACGGTGTAGTTCAGGGTCTTTACTGGTAACAACAAAAGACCCTCCCGGAGTACTTGCTAGCGGATGGGGCCTGGTCAGTCCTTGAGCAGATGGGATCTCCCCTGGCCAGGCGTAGTTGTAGGCCTCCCAAACTGACTGTACTCTTCTGGCTACCTTGCTAGGAGCTGATGTAAGTAGCCCACGTCCCTGAGTGTACCGTGTGGTGCTCACCCGTATGGCCGGTGACTCGGGGCCTTCTAATGGCTTCCGCTCCACGATGGCGGTGCTGGTCCCACGCGTGTGACCGTGCCTTCGGGCTTCTGGGCCAGAGGACCTGAAATCCCCTGCCTGACGGATTCTGCTGCTGGGCAGGAATTAGTCCCCACAGCCTCGGACTCCGGGTCCGGTAAAAAGTCTTCTTAGTCAGGGCGAACTCTGCAGCTGCCAGCCCCTGACTCCTTGTAACTGCTGTTTCTTCCTATGCTGTCTCTACTTCTTCTCTTCTTCTACTCACTCACCCTGCCTCAGCCCCAGGTTTATATAGGGGAAGTTCTTCCCCTCCCAAGACTGGGCAGGAGGTGTGGCATGCACAGGATCCCTGACTAAAGGACCTCCCACCTGCTCTCAGACATAACATTACGTTACTGTGGCAACCAGACCCCTGGGGTGTCACATTCCCCCCTAGTAAAATTTAGTACTCCGGGACTAAACACATTTAGAAAACATAACAAGGCAAAACATTAATAATACAATAAGAAAACACATAAAGATGGTTACGGCGTGTCCGCAACCGGGTGCAGTCTCTGAAGAAAGCAAGGTGTCCATTTCACCAACACAGGGAGACGTAACCAGGTAGGGGTCTGTTCTACCCCGAGTCCTTGACAGTCTTTAGTCCATCCTGGGTTACGCTCCAACTATATACAAGGATTCCCGGTAAATCCACCAAGGATTCCTAAAAACAACTAGAAATACAAAATTACACACAAGCAACTATAGACAGGTAAACATTATAAAATAGCTTAAACATTTAGATCCTCCAACGTGCGGGTAACTGGCCTCTAGTGGCCCTAGTGGACCTACGGAGCTGACTGTCTGGCCCTGAACTACAGGGTGTAGGAGCTGTCAAGGGTAAACTGGGCAGCTGTCTACCGGCTCTTTGTCTCACTAGGGGTACGGCAGGCTCACTATAAGCAGAGGGTTGATTCACCTGTTCTACTTGTGTGGAGTCTTCTGCCTCCTGGACCGGCTGTTCTTCCAGCTCTACCCGTTGCTCCGTAGGTTCTTGGGATGATGGTTGGAGGAAGGTGAGTACGGGAACCACAACTGCACCATTGACTTGAGTCCAAGACCGAGGGAAGTCCCCGAGCACGGTACTAACCATATCTTCCCTTTCTCCCACGGGTCGATGGTCTTCTTGTTCCTCTTCAGGGTTCCTCAGTTGTTCGGGACACTTCTTCAGGTGGTCCCGGGATACAATGGCTGTGGTTTCCCCTCCGTCTTTACTGATGGTACAGACCTTCGGGTTCTCGTGGCTTGAGGGCAGTACGGTGTACGGGTCCTTCTCCCACTGGTCATCCAACTTGTGGAGCCGTCTTTTCCTCTTCAAGACCTGCTCTCCGGGTACCAGGGGAACAGCGGGAGCATACTGGTTGTAAGTCTTCTCTTGTCTTTCCCTAGCCTGACAGAGACTTCGCTCCACGCTCTCCTGTACTCTCCGGTACTGCTGCTGCCTCTCTGTGTCCCAGTCTGTTTCTGGTGAAGTGTCCTCAGGTGTCAGGACTCCCATTTCCAGGTCAACAGGTAACTTACCAGGTCTCGCCCTCATTAGGTAAGCCGGGGTACAGTTGGTGGAACCTACCGGGATGTGGTTGTATAGGTCCACCAGATCGGGCAACTTCTCAGGCCACAGACTGCGTTCTTCCAGGGGCAATGTTTTTAGAAGATCCATTACCACCTGGTTCATTTTTTTCACAAAGTCCATTAGTTTGCGGATGGTAGGGTGTCGTCCTTATCTTCCGGCAGCCATACAGATTGCAGAATTCCTGGAAGACCTCCGCTTCAAAGGCAGGTCCCTGGTCCGTCAGCACTTGGTCCGGGTACCCGTGTGGACGGCAGAAGTGCTGCTGGAAGGCCCTAGCTGCTGTTTGAGCCGTTAAGTCCTTGACGGGGACGACAACCAAGAACCGGGAGTAATGATCCACGATGGTTAACGCGTAGACGTAGCCACTTCTGCTTGGGGTCAGTTTTACATGATCCAAGGCTACCAGTTCCAACGGTTGCCGGGTGACGATGGACTGCAGGGGAGTCTTCTGGCTGGCCCGGTCCTTCCTTCTCAGATTGCACGGGCCACAGTCTCTGCACCACTTCTCGATGGTTCCCCTCATGCCTACCCAGTGGAACCGCTCGCGCAGCAGGAACTCCAGCTTTTTCCACCCGAAGTGTCCAGCTCCGTCGTGGTATGCCTCCATCACCATGGCTGCGTCTCTTCGGGGCACCACTACTTGCCAGAGTAGTTCATGCGTCCGGGAGTTGACCATTCTGCGGCACAACTTCCCCTTGTAAAGGAATAGTCGACTCTTCTCCGCCCATAGTTGTTTGGCTTCCTCCGGAGCGTCTGGTTCAAGGCGAGCCTCCGGCCGAGTCAGCATCTCCTTCACCAGTCGGACGGCAGGGTCGCTGTCTTGCGTTTCCGCCCAGTTGTAGTGGGGTAAGGGGTTCAACGTAGCAGCCTGCTTACCCCTTACCCGGTGGGAATACTGGATAGTCCCATGACGGTGGAACGCAGGGAGTTCAACTTCTTCCAGTCCCTCCGGATCTTCTCCTTCGTCCGGCAGGTTGGGCATCCTGGACAGGGCGTCCGCGTTAGTATTGGAGCGTCCTGCCCGGTATTTGATTGTGAACTCGTAGTTGGACAGACGGGCCATCCACCTCTGCTCCAGGGCACCGAGTCTTGCCGTGTCCAGGTGTGTCAACGGGTTGTTATCCGTGTATACGGTGAACCGGGAAGAAGCGAGGTAATGCCTAAAGCGCTCGGTGACTGCCCATACCACGGCCAGGAACTCTAGCTTAAATGAGCTGTAATTTTCGGGGTTCCTTTCGGTGGGTCGCAGTTTTCGGCTGGCATAGGAGATTACTCGTTCTCTCCCCTGCTGAATCTGGGACAGTACGGCTCCTAGCCCGATGTTACTGGCGTCGGTGTAGAGGATGAAGGGCTGGCTATAGTCCGGGTACGCCAAGATTTCATCCCCCGTGAGGGCCATCTTCAGCTGGCGGAAGGACTCTTCTTCTAGCTTTTCCCATTTGAAGGGCGGCTTCTGGTTCTTGGCCTTCCGGGACTGGCCTATCAGGAGGTCCTGCATAGGTGCTGCCTTTTTGGTGAAACCGGGAATAAACCTTCGGTAGTAGCCTACCAACCCTAGGAACTGCCGCACTTCTTTTACGCTGGAGGGGCTTGGCCATCCCTTAATTGCGGTGATCTTATCGGGGTCGGGAGCCACTCCGTCAGCGCTCACCACGTGTCCCAGGTATTGCACCTTTGGTTTCAGGAGGTGACACTTGGAGGGTTTCACCTTTAGGCCGTAACTCGCCAGAGCTTCGAACACCTCCGCCAGGTGTTTCAGGTGGTCCTCATAAGTTTTGGAGTATACGATGACATCGTCCAGGTACAACAGGACCGTCTCGAAGTTTCTGTGGCCCAGACAGCACTCCATTAATCGTTGGAAGGTTCCTGGGGCGTTGCAGAGTCCGAACGGCATGCAGGTGAACTCACTAAGTCCCATCGGGGTGGTGAATGCGGTCTTCTCCCGGTCCGCCTCTGCTACAGGAACCTGCCAGTACCCGCTAGTGAGATCCAAGGTAGAGAAGAAGTTAGCAGATCTTAAAGCAGCCAATGACTCCTCTATCCTTGGTAAGGGGTACGCATCCTTGTGTGTGATACGGTTGATTTTCCGGTAATCTACACACATCCTCATGGTGTTGTCTTTCTTTTTGACTAAAACTAGTGGGGCTGCCCAGGGGCTACAGCTATCCCGGATTACCCCAGCCTCCTTCATGTCTCTAAGCATCCCCTTGGCGTGTTGGTAATGTGCAGGGGGTACGGGTCGATACCTCTCTTTTATGGGAGGATGATCTCCCGTGGGGATGCGGTGTTCTACCCCCTTGACTCGCCCGAAGTCTAACGGGTGTTTACTAAACACTCTCTCATACTCTTGAACCACCCGATAGACTCCTTGTTTCTGATGTGAGGGAGTGGAGTCAGTACCCAGATGTAGTTGCTGACACCAGTCCTCCATGTCTTTCTTAGAGCCGTTACCTTCCTCCGGGTGAGATGGAGGCAAGGGTTCCACAGATTGTATAGAATTTTGATTAGTGGTATATAATTTGGCTAGCGTGGCATACCGGGGCAGGTACACTTCCCTCTCCCCGATATTTATTATGCGAACGGGCACCCTCCCATGGCGTACATTGACCACCCCCCGTGCTGTCAAAATGGTGGGCCTACTGTCTGAGTAAACTGGTTCTACCATTGCCTGGTAATCTCTACCTCTCAGACCAATAGCTGCCCGGCACCAAATCATCATTTCACTTTTTGGGGGCATGGCAATAGGAAAAGGGTCACACATTCTTACGCTACCAATCTCACCGCCGGAGAGTTCCACTTGTTGCCGTTGCATCAGTGCCCGGATCTCTTTCTGGAGCACCCGCTGCTCGCCGGAGCTGGCGTTCTTGGCAACCTGCTGTAAAAGGAAAATCACCTCTGCAAGACAATTTTCAATTACGTTAGTTCCTAGAGTTATTTTTGGGTGACTCTCATGTTTATCAATATCTACAATGATCAGTCCCTGTGCGGCCAGTTCGACTCTACCGATTTTGAGGGCCACCTCCTTAAATCCGATCTGTGGCACGGGCTGGCCATTGCTGGCGATGATACTCAAGTCGTCGTCAGGGTAGTGGGTAATATCCGAGTCATTCCAGTACTGCTTGAAGAGCACGTACGGGATGGTGGTGACCTGTGACCCGGTATCCAGTAGGGCACTCATGGGAATGCCATCCAGTACCACAGGCAAGACTGGACGTCCTCCCACATATCTGTCGCGCCAGTTCGATGGGCCTGGTGATCTTTTTCCTGGGGGTTGGCCCTCTACCCCAGGTTGTGCCCGTTTAAAGAACAGTACCTTTCCATATGTCCGGGTTGATTGCAGCGGCGGCAGATGGGTCGTCCGTCCTCGCTGTATCGGTCACTGGGTCTTCCTCTGGCCGGTGGGGTCCTCCTTGGTCGACGCCACGGGATGTCCTCCGGTCCGGATGCCAGCTGGATCTTCCCTGGGGTGGAAACCTGTAAAGACTGCACAGTTCGGGTTAGTGCAGCAACGCTCTTAGCTAGCTCTTGGACCTGATGGTGTAGGTCTGGAGCCGGGTCATTGTCCAAAGCCTGCGCATCAGCTCCCACAGGCCCTGCTGACAAGGGCGCCGCCTCCTGGTAGTAAGTGGTAGTGGGGCGTCTGTGGGTCACAACGCCACCTGGTGCCGATTCTCGGAGCACCCGGATGGCTCTGTCCTTGAACTGTGCAAAGTCCAGATGGGGATCCTGTAAGGCCATTGCCCGCACCTGGGTTCGGTGGGCATTGCAATATAAACCCTCTATAAATTGTTCAGTCAACAGCCTGTCCTCGTTTCCCACCCCATCAGGGTCGGTCTGCTTTATGGCCCTCAGGGCCTCTTGTAGGTTTAGTGCATAGTCCCTTATACTCTCATGCGCTCGCTGCTTGCACCCGTAGAATCTAAGCTTAATCTCGGCTGAGGTGCGGGTATCAAAGGTGTCCTTCAGCCGGGTTAGTATCCCTGCGACAGTCTTCCTCCCAGGTGGCCAGGATTTTACTTCCCTTTTGGCTGCCCCGGTTAGTTGGGCCACCAGGATGCTCACTTTTTGCTCTTCTGTGAGGGGGTACACCTGGAAGAGGCTATCCAGCTTTTCTCTAAAATCATGCAGGGTATGTGACTCCCCTGAATACTGGGGTAGCCAAGCTGCTCCCGGGATATAGGGCATGGTGAAGGGCATAACTGCAGCAGCGGTAGCGCTGGCGGGGGTTGGGGCAGTGAAGCTCTCCTCCGTATCCGACATCTTCCTCCCCCCTAGTGGACCGTGGCCTACCTTGCGATGATCCTCTTCCGTAGGCCGCGGCTCCGCAGTGGATCGTCAGGGTTGAGGACCTTCCGTCGCGCTCCTGTGACGTCGGCGTCTGCTGGGCTCCTTCCAGGACCTTACGCAACGTCCGGACGTGAGGCGGGGCTTCAGTTCTCGCGCGCTTTCGGAGTCCACGCCCCTCTTCTTCCCGCGCGGCGTCCCCAAGATGGCGTCCAACGGCGGGAAAACTCCACGGATGGCGGGAAGAAGGCCGAAGATGGCGCCGGATGGCGGGAAACTTCACCGATGGCGGGAAGAAGGTAGAAGATGGCGCCGGATGGCGGGAAACCTCCACGGATAGCGGGAATCTTCACCACTGGTAAGTTTGAACAGTCTTTGCTTTTCAGGCACGCAGTACCCGGTGGTTGCGGGCACGAAATCCTGCCGACTACGCCAAAGTTGACGCGCCCCTGGGCCTGTGTCGCGCTGCGCTGCGCATGCGGGAGCTTACCCGGAGCCGGATCTGTGGAGGGTTGTAGTCTCGTGGCGGTGACCCGGTCCGTGCCCAGGGAGTCAAACTAGACGGCAGTCCATTAGTAGTAAATGGTTGATGACTACGCCACCCGTTGAGTGCAGCCAGGGGGCTGCTGCTGCAGGGCAGACCGCTGAGGCCGATGGTGGGATTGTGCAGCGTGATAGTATAACCCCCAACGGGAGGGGTATGGCCTCAGGGCAGCCGACGTGGATGATGGGGGTAGCAGGAACCACTCAGAGACGGTACGGTGTAGTTCAGGGTCTTTACTGGTAACAACAAAAGACCCTCCCGGAGTACTTGCTAGCGGATGAGGCCTGGTCAGTCCTTGAGCAGATGGGATCTCCCCTGGCCAGGCGTAGTTGTAGGCCTCCCAAACTGACTGTACTCTTCTGGCTACCTTGCTAGGAGCTGATGTAAGTAGCCCACGTCCCTGAGTGTACCGTGTGGTGCTCACCCGTATGGCCGGTGACTCGGGGCCTTCTAATGGCTTCCGCTCCACGATGGCGGTGCTGGTCCCACGCGTGTGACCGTGCCTTCGGGCTTCTGGGCCAGAGGACCTGAAATCCCCTGCCTGACGGATTCTGCTGCTGGGCAGGAATTAGTCCCCACAGCCTCGGACTCCGGGTCCGGTAAAAAGTCTTCTTAGTCAGGGCGAACTCTGCAGCTGCCAGCCCCTGACTCCTTGTAACTGCTGTTTCTTCCTATGCTGTCTCTACTTCTTCTCTTCTTCTACTCACTCACCCTGCCTCAGCCCCAGGTTTATATAGGGGAAGTTCTTCCCCTCCCAAGACTGGGCAGGAGGTGTGGCATGCACAGGATCCCTGACTAAAGGACCTCCCACCTGCTCTCAGACATAACATTACGTTACTGTGGCAACCAGACCCCTGGGGTGTCACATCTCCCTATTTCCTCATAGATTGTAGCTTGCGAGCAGGGCCCTCACTCCTCTTGGTATCTGAGTTATGTTTATTCTGTAATGTCTTTATTGTCTGTACAAGTCCCCTCTGTAATGTAAAGTGCTTTTTCAATAAATTTGTAGTCAAGATGGGGTGCAGAGTGTACTTTAATGAGAAGAATAATGAACTTTTTAGAATTTACCAAATGGCTGCAATGAAATATAGGAGGCCAAATGCATTGTATATGTCATATAGGAGGCAGAGAGTGCGGTCTGTTTGTCATATATGAGGTAGAAAGTGCGATCTATACATCATATAGGAGGTATGAAATAGACAGCACTCACCAATGGATGCCAAAAAAAGATCCTTTTATTTCAGATCCAGCATACAGACGTTGCGGCTGGTTCAGGGGTGCGGGAGTGAACTATACTGGACCCGTAGTGGCGCTGCTTGTGCGCGAAACAGCCGTCGTCCTCTTTTCACCCCTGAACCAGCCACAACGTCTGTACGCTGAATCTGAAATAAAGGGATCTTTTTTTGGGATCCATTGGTGAGTGCTGTCTTTTTCATACTTCCTTGGACATTTGATTAACACTGCTTATTTAGACATTGCACCTCCTGATGTGGATAGCCAACGGCTAAAAAACCCGTTTGGGAAGATTTGGGAACTGGTGGCGGCATACTTCACTTCTATGTGGTATACATCATATTGACCCCACACATGACATATATCGCACTCTCGGCCTCCTATATGACGTACAGACTGCACATTCGGTCTCCTATAATATATACTTTATATATCAGGCTGAGTGTGTTGTATACGTCATATAGGCCCGCACTCTCAGCCTCCTATATGACATATACACTGTATAATTCATGAGTCCAAGAGTGTGATCTATATTTCATATAGGAGGTAGAGAGTGTGATCTATTATGTCATATAGGCCCCATATATAACGTATACCGCACTCTTGGTCTCCAATGTGACATATAAACTCTTGGCCTCCTATATGGCATAGGGCTCTTTCATACATCCGGATATTTCCGGTACTGGAAAAAACAGTACCGGAGATATCCGTGTCAGTGTGGCATACGTGTGCTCCATCAGGATCACACATACCGTACCACCACTTGGGAATCAGCGGTACAGTTTGTGCTGTTCCCAAGCACCGGGTGCTGAAGGAATCGCTCATCACTGTCCCCTGCCGGCGCTGCAATCAGTGTTAGCAAGGGACAATGAAGAGACAATGTTGAAAGTAGTATTCACCTCCAAATGTCTCCAAAACCTGTAAAAATAATACTAAAATTAAAAAAAACAACAATATATTCACCTGGCTTAAAGTGACCACACACGATGAGGAGCGTAGGAGAATGACTTGCTGCAGTGAGCGGTCCCCCGACCTATGCTGAGCTCAGTGAGCATAGGGGCCTGCTCGCTGCAGGGAGTCAAGCTCCTCAGCGTGTGTGGTCGCCTCAAGCCAGGTGAATATGTTTTTTTTAATTTTCTTATATTTACAGGTTTTGGCAACATCGGGAGGTGAACCTACTGCTCTCAACATTGTCCCTTGCTAGCGCTGATCGCTGATTCCTTAAGCACCTGGGAACAGCATGAACTGTACCGCTAATTCCCAGGCGCAGGTATGTGTCACACCAACGACACACGCACGTCATCTGTGTGCTCGTGTGCGGGACGTTTTTCGGCCCGTGCAGTGTATAAAAAAAACTGACATGTCAGCGTGTTTTGCCCACGGACACACGGTCCGTGGAAACAGTATATACTTTATGTAGGAGGCCGAGTGCGTTGTACATCATGTAGGTCCGCACTCTAGGCCTCATATAAAACGTATACCGCACTCTCAGCCTCCTATAGTCTATACTTTATATAGGAGGCCGAGTGCGTTGTACATCTTGTAGGTCCGCACTCTAGGCCTCATATAAAACGTATACCGCACTCTCAGCCTCCTATAGTCTATACTTTATATAGGAGGCCGAGTGCGTTGTACATCATGTAGGCCCGCACTCTAGGCCTCATATAAAACGTATACTGCACTCTCAGCCTCCTATAGTCTATACTTTATATAGGAGGCCGAGTGCATTGTACATCATGTAGGCCCGCACTCTAGGCCTCATATAAAATGCATACCGCACTCTCAGCCTCCTATATGGCATATACACTGTCTGTATATGTCATATAGGAGGCCAAAAGTATGATCTACATGTCATATAGGAGGCCTAGAGTGCAATGCATAATGTATAAAATAAATGATATTATTGTTGGCCAGTGCTGGGAACACTCACTCATAAAAACCTTATTGAATATTTGGCACGGTACTTTTGACATGAAATTAAAGCAGTGAGAGCTGTAGGCCTGCAGCCTTGTTTCCAATTCCAGTGTGCAAATTGAAGTGGTCAGTGGGGCGCTAGAAACTGGATAAGGCGCTGGAAAAGGATAAAACAAACCTCTTTATTTAAGTATTAATGCCCACAACGCATTTCTGCAGCGGTCTGCTGCCTTCATCAGGTGGAGTTATTGTTTCCAATTCCAGGCCAGGTTGGAGAGTTGAACTGTAGAGGACGGTCACTGTCCACATATCCAGCCCCGGAACCGGTATAAAAAAGCCCAGAATCAGAGCAGGAGAGAAGGGGGCGGTGCGCCGGTGCTGGTGCCACCACCCGGTCCGGAACAGGTATTACTACAGGGGAGTAGGCCAGAACAGGTAAGGAGCCGGGATGGGACCACATCAGAAGCCCGGGAGCAGGGAGAGCAGAGCGAGACGTCGGGTTCGTTGGCGCCAGCGTATCATAGGAGGACGGCCCCGGAGCTGAGAGAGAGCACTGCAGAGCGTGGCCAGAAGAGAGCGGCGTCAGCGTCAGTGTCACCTGACACCACACCACAGTCTGCCAGCCAGCGGGAAAGCAGAGCGCAGTGCGTGTCACCACCCAGAAAGAGTCCATCCTCAGGGACTACTCACGTGGTAAGTATGCTGCATGCACGTCACTGCAGGCCCGCTGTCACCAATGAATGTTCAGTGCGCGCGACGCTACATTTCCTTCAGCCGCGCTTTTAAAGGGCCCATATTTTTAAAGGGCCCCCGCCACCAATTTTCTCACTCTCATATTGGGGCCCACCGGGAAATTTCCCGATTTCCCGCCAGGCCAGACCGACCCTGGAATTAACTCCATTCTGGAGGTTTCAGTCATGAGCCGTCTAGATTGGATTTGATCCTATGAGGAAAACGCTCCAGCAACTCTATTCTAGTCAGGTCAGCAATGAACTGTACAGAATAGAGGCTACAGGGAGATCATCTAAAAATCCACTCCGATCTAGATAGCTCAATGGTGAATCAGCTAGAATGGAGTTGCTCAAATGAGGTCCTCAAAAAAGCCACTCCGATCCAGTGTGGTAAATTATGAGGACTCTGTCTCTGCGCTCTGTTACGTTTCTCCCCGTGAGGCTCCGCTCACTCTCCGAAAAACTCAATTCCAGTCTCTTCAGCACGAAACTGTACAGTCATGGCCAAAAGTATTGAGAATGACACCAAAATTATATTTTCACATGATCTGCTGGCCTCTGGTTTTTATTAGTGTTTGTCTGATGTTTATATCACATACAGAAATATAATTGCAATCATATTATGAGTACCAATAAGTTATATTGACAGTTAGAATGAGTTAATGCAGCAAGTCAATATTTTCAGTGTTGCCCCTTCTTCTTCAAGACCTCTGTAATTCTCCCTGGCATGCTCTCAATCAACTTTTGGACCAAATCCTGACTGATAGCAGTCCATTCTTGCATAATCAATGCTTGCATTTTGCCAGAATTTGTTGGTTTTTGTTTGTCCACCCGTCTCTTGATGATTGACCACAAGTTCTCAATGGGATTAAGATCTAGGAAGTTTCCAGGCCATGGACCCAAAATCTCTATGTTTTGTTCCATGAGCCATTTAGTTATCACCTTTGCTTTATGGCAAGGTGCTCCATCATGCTGGAAAAGGCATTGTTGGGCGCCAAACTGCTCTTGGACGGTTGGGAGAAGTTGCTCTTGGAGGACATTCTGGTACCATTCTTTATTCATGGCTGTGTTTTTAGGCAAGACTGTGAGTGAGCCAATTCCCTTGGCTGAGAAGCAACCCCACACATGAATGGTTTCAGGATGCTTTACAGTTGGCATGAGACAAGACTGGTGGTAGCGCTCACCTCTTCTTCTCCGAATAAGCTGTTTTCCAGATGTCCCAAACAGTCGAAAAGGGGATTCATCAGAGAAAATGACTTTGCCCCAGTCCTCAGCAGTCCACTCCCTGTACCTTTTGCAGAATATAAGTCGGTCCCTAATGTTTTTTTCTGGAGAGAAGTGGCTTCTTTGCTGCCCTCCTTGAAACCAGCCCTTGCTCAAAGAGTCTCCGCCTCACAGTGCATGCAGAAGCACTCACACCAGCCTGCTGCCATTCCTGAGCAAGCTCGGCACTGCTGGTAGTCCGATCCCGCAGCTGAAACAGTTTTAAGATACGGTCCTGGCGCTTGCTGGTCTTTCTTGGGCGCCCTGGAGCCTTTTTGACAACAATGGAAGCTCTCTCCTTGAAGTTCTTGATGATGCGATAGATTGTTGACTGAGGTGCAATCTTTGTAGCTGCGATACTCTTCCCTGTTAGGTCATTTTTGTGCAGTGCAATGATGGCTGCACGTGTTTCTTTAGGGATAACCATGGTTAACTGAAGAGAAACAATGATACCAAGAACCAGCCTCCTTTTAAAGTGTCCAGTGATGTCATTCTTACTTAATCATGATTGATTGATCGCCAGCCCTGTCCTCATCAACACCCACACCTGTGTTAATGGATCAATCACTAAAACGATGTTAGCTGCTCCTTTTAAGGCAGGACTGCAATGATGTAGAAATGTGTTTTGGGGGTTAAAGTTCATTTTCTGGGCAAATATTGACTTTGCAAGTACAGTAATTGCTGTTAAGCTGATCACTCTTTGACATTCAGGAGTATATGCAAATTGCCATTACAAAAAATGAAGCAGTAAACTTTGGAAAAATTACTATTTGTCTCAATCTCAATACTTTTGGCCATGACGGTAGAGAATGGGGTTGCTAAAAGATGTCCACAAAAAATCCACTCCGATCTAGATGGCTCAATGGTGAATCAGCTAGAATAGAGTTACTAAAATGAGGTCCTCAAAAAATCCACTCCAATACAATGTTGTAAATTATGAGGACTCTGTTGCTGCGCTCTGTTATGTTTCTCCCTGCGAAGCTCCACTCACTCTTTGAAAAACTTGATTCCAGTCACCTCAGCACCAAACAGTACAGATTGGAGGCTACAAGGAACATCCTCAAAATACCCACTCCAATCTAGACGGCTCACTAGTGAATCAGCTAGAATGGAGTTGCTCAAATAAGGTCCTCAAAAAATCCACTCCAATACAATGTTGTAAATTATGAGGATTCTGTTGCTGCGCTCTGTTACGTTTTTCCCCACGTAAAACTGAATGATCAGCGCTGTGTGTGATTATTTATATTACAAAAAGCGATAATAAAATGCAAGTTCGATTAATTATGAAAAAAATAAAATTTTGCCCTTTGGAAATATGTAATAAATATAACAGTTTGAGCAAGTACTTAAAAAATAAAAACATGAAATCATTAGAATTATAAGGCTGATATATATCTACAATGTGTGTACATTCCAATTCCACTACATTGCAGGCTATGAGTATCCGGGAATCTGCTCCATTCTGGACATTGGAGGTGATTTTTTGAGGAACTTCAGTGTAGAAACTGAACTGTCTAGAATGGAGAAGCTGCAGAGAGATCATCAAAATATCCCTCCGATCCAGTCACCTCACCAGTGAATCAGCTAGAGTGGAGATGCTGGAATGAGGACCACAAAATATCCCTCCGATCCAGTCACCTCACCAGTGAATCAGCTAGAGTGGAGCTGCTAAAATGAGGACCACAAAATATCCCCCCGATCCAGTCACTTCACCAGTGAATCAGCTAGAGTGGAGATGCTGGAATGAGGACCACAAAATATCCCCCCGATCCAGTCACTTCAGTAGTGATCCGTCTAGAGTGGAGCTGATAAAATGAGGACCACAAAAAAGCAACTCCAAACTAGACGGCTCAATGGTGAATCAGCTAGAATGGAGTTGATTGTTTGAGGACCACAAATAATCAACTCCAAACTAGATGCAACCCTACTCTGACTGCAATCACCCAGCTACAGCGTCACCACGCCTCAGCAACAGGCTGTGTCCCCGCATGTGACGCGCCCCTGGGCCTGTGTCGCGCTGCGTTGCGCACGCGGGAGCTTACCCGGAGCCGGATCTGTTGAGGGTTGTAGTCTCGTGGCGGTGATCCGGTCCGTGCCCAGGGAGTCAGACTAAGTGGCGCTGTATCAGCGGTAGATGTTGGACGACTACGCCACCCGTTGAGTACAGCTAAGGAGCTGCTGCTGCAGGGCAGACCGCTGAGGCCGGTGTAGAATTGTGCAGCGTGATAGTATAACCCCCAACGGGAGGGGTATGGCCTCAGGGCAGCCGACGTGGAAGATGAGGGTAGCAGGAACCACTCAGAGACGGTGCGGTGTAATTCAGGGTCTTTACTGGTAACAACGATAGACCCTCCAGGAGTACTTGCTAGCGAACGGGGCCTGGTCAGTCCTTGAGCAGATGGGATCTCCCCTGGCCAGGCGGAGTTGTAGGCCTCCCAAACTGACTGTACTCTTCTGGCTACCTTGCTAGAAGCGGATATAAGTAGCCCACGTCCCTGAGTGTACCGTGTGGTGCTCACCCGTATGGCCGGTGACTCGGGGCCTTCTAATGGCTTCCGCTCCACGATGGCGGCGCTGGTCCCACGCGTGTGACCGTGCCTTCGGGTTTCTGGGCCTGAGGACCTGAAATCCCCTGCCGGTCGGCTTCTGCTGCTGGGTAAGAGTTAGTCCCCACAGCCTCGGACGCCGGGTCCGGTAAGAAAGCTTCTCAGTCAGGGCGAGCTCTGCAGCTGCCAGCCCCTGACTTGTAGTAGTATTGCTCCCACTGAGCTTCTGCTGTTTCTTCCTGTGACTGTTTCTTGTCTCTACTCTCCTTGACTGACTAACCCTGCTTCAGCCCCGGGTTTATATAGGGGAAGGTCTTCCCCTCCCAAGACTGGGCAGGAGGTGTGGCATGCACAGGATCCCTGACCAAAGGACCTCCCACCTGCTCTCAGACATAACATTACATTACTGTGGGAAACCAGACCCCTGGGGTGCCACATTCCCCCCTAGTGAAATTTAGTACTCCGGGACTAAACATATTTTAGAAAAACATAACAAGATATAACAACAATAATAGTACAAATAAGAAGAAACACATAAAGGTGGTCACGGCATGTCCGTAACCGGGTGTAGTCTTTGAAGAAAAGCAAGGTGTCCATTTCACCAAAACAGGGAGACGTAACCAGGTAGGGGTTTGTCCTGCCCCGAGTCCTTAACAGTCTTTAGTCCGTCCTGGGTTACGCTCCAACTATGTACAAAGGATTCCCGGTAAATCCACCAAGGACTCCTACAAATAACTAGAAACACAAAATTATACACAAGCAACAATACACAGGTAAACATAAATAAAACAATTTATACACTTCAAATCCTCCAACGTGCGGGTAACTGGCCTCTAGTGGCCCTAGTGGACCTACGGAGCTGACTGTCTAGCCCTGAACTACAGGGTGTAGGAGCTGTCAAGGGTAAACTGGGCAGCTGTCTACCGGCTCTTTGGCTCACTAGGGATATGGCAGGCTCACTGCAAGCAGAGGGTTGATCCTCCTGGTCTGCGGGTGTGGGGTCTTCTGCCTCCTGGACCGGCTGTTCTTCCAGCTCTACCTGTTGCTCCGTAGGTGCTTGGGATGCTGGTTGGAGGAAGGTGAGTACGGGTACCACAACTGCACCATTGACTTGAGTCCAAGACCGAGGGAAGTCCCCGAGCACAGTACTAACCATATCTTCCCTTTCCTCTACGGGTCGATGGTCTTCTTGTTCCTCTTCAGGGTTCCTCAGTTGTTCGGGACACTTCTTCAGGTGGTCCCGGGATACAATGGCTGTAGTTTCCCCTCCGTCTTTACTGATGGTACAAACCTTCGGGTTCTCGTGGCTTGAGGGCAGTACGGTGTACGGGTCCTTCTCCCACTGGTCGTCCAACTTGTGGAGCCGTCTCTTCCTCTTCAAGACCTGCTCTCCGGGTACCAGGGGAACAGCGGGAGCATACTGGTTGTAAGTTTTCTCTTGTCTTTCCCTAGCCTGACAGAGACTTCGCTCCACGCTCTCCTGTACTTTCCGGTACTGCTGCTGCCTCTCTGTGTCCCAGTCTGCTTCTGGTGAAGTGTCCTCGGGTGTCAGGACTCCCATTTCCAGGTCAACAGGTAACTTACCAGGTCTTGCCCTCATTAGGTAAGCCGGGGTACAGTTGGTGGAACCTACCGGGATGTGGTTGTATAGGTCCACCAGATCGGGCAGCTTCTCAGGCCACAGACTGCGTTCTTCCAGGGGCAACGTTTTCAGAAGATCCATTACCACCTGGTTCATTTTCTCACAAAGTCCATTAGTTTGCGGATGATAGGGTGTCGTCCTTATCTTCCGGCAGCCATACAGAGTGCAGAATTCTTGGAAGACCTCCGCTTCAAAGGCAGGTCCCTGGTCTGTCAACACTTGGTCCGGGTACCCGTGTGGACGGCAGAAATGCTGCTGGAAGGCTCTCGCTGCTGTTCGAGCTGTTAAGTCCTTGACGGGGACGACAACCAAGAACCGGGAGTAGTGATCCACGATAGTTAGTGCTTAGACGTAGCCACTTCTGCTTGGGGTCAGTTTTACATGATCCAAGGCTACCAGTTCCAACGGCTGCCGGGTGACGATGGACTGCAGGGGAGTCTTCTGGCTGGCACGATCCTTCCTTCTTAGGTTGCACGGGCCACAGTCTCTGCACCACTTCTCAATGGTTCCCCTCATGCCTACCCAGTGGAATCGCTCGCGCAGCAGGAACTCCAGCTTCTTCCACCCGAAGTGTCCAGCTCCGTCGTGGTATGCCTCCATTACCATGGCTGCGTCTCTTCGTGGCACCACTACTTGCCAGAGTAGTTCATGTGTCCGGGAGTTAACCATTCTGCGGCACAACTTCCCCTTGTAAAGGAACAGTCGACTCCTCTCTGCCCATAGTTGTTTGGCTTCCTCCGGAGCGTCTGGTTCAAGGCAAGCCTCCGGGCGAGTCAGCATCTCCTTCACCAGTCGGACGGCAGGGTCGCTGTCTTGCGTTTCCGCCCAGTTGTAGTGAGGTAAGGGGTTCAACGTAGCAGCCTGCTTACTCCTTACCCGGTGGGAGTACTGGATAGTCCCATGACGGTGGAACGCAGGGAGTTCAACTTCTTCCAGTCCCTCCGGATCTTCTCCTTCGTCCGGCAGGTTGGGCATCCTGGACAGGGCGTCCGCGTTGGTATTGGAGCGTCCGGCCCGGTATTTGATTGTGAACTCGTAGTTGGACAGACGGGCCATCCACCTCTGCTCCAGGGCACCGAGTCTTGCCGTGTCCAGGTGTGTCAACGGGTTGTTATCCGTGTACACGGTGAACCGGGAAGAAGCGAGGTAATGCTTAAAGCGCTCGGTGACTGCCCATACTACGGCCAGGAACTCTAGCTTAAATGAGCTGTAATTCTCGGGATTCCTTTCGGTGGGTCGCAGCTTTCGGCTGGCGTAGGCGATTACTCGTTCCTTCCCCTGCTGGATCTGGGACAGTACGGCTCCTAGCCCGATGTTACTGGCGTCGGTGTAGAGGATAAAGGGCTGGCTATAATCCGGGTACGCCAGGATTTCGTCCCCCGTGAGGGCCATCTTCAGCTGGCGGAAGGACTCTTCTTCCAGCTCCTACCATTTGAAGGGCGGCTTCTGGTTCTTGGCCTTCCGGGACTGGCCTATCAGGAGGTCCTGCATAGGTGCTGCCTTTTTGGTGAAACCGGGAATAAACCTTCGGTAGTAGCCTACCAACCCGAGGAACTGCCGCACTTCTTTTACGCTGGAGGGGCTTGGCCATTCCTTAATTGCGGTGATCTTATCAGGGTCGGGAGCCACTCCGTCAGCGCTCACCACGTGTCCCAGGTACTGCACCTTTGGTTTCAGGAGGTGACACTTGGAGGGTTTCACCTTTAGGCCGTAACTCGCCAGAGCTTCGAACACTTCCGCCAGGTGTTTCAGGTGGTCCTCATACATCTTGGAATATACGATGACATCGTCCAGGTATAACAGGACCGTCTCGAAGTTTCTGTGGCCCAGACAACACTCCATTAGTCGTTGGAAGGTTCCTGGTGCGTTGCAGAGTCCGAACGGCATGCAGGTGAACTCGCTAAGTCCCATCGGGGTGGTGAATGCGGTCTTCTCCCGGTCCGCCTCTGCTACAGGAACCTGCCAGTACCCGCTAGTGAGATCCAAGGTAGAGAAGAAGTTAGCAGATCTTAAAGCAGCCAATGACTCCTCTATCCTTGGTAAGGGGTACGCATCCTTGTGTGTGATACGGTTGATTTTCCGGTAATCTACACACATCCTCATGGTGTTGTCTTTTTTTCTGACTAAGACTAGTGGAGCTGCCCAGGGGCTACAGCTATCCCTGATCACCCCAGCCTCCTTCATGTCTCTAAGCATCCCCTTGGCGTGTTGGTAGTGTGCAGGGGGTACGGGTCGATACCTCTCTTTTATGGGAGGATGGTCTCCCGTGGGGATGTGGTGTTCTACCCCCTTGACTCGCCCGAAGTCTAACGGGTGTTTACTAAACACTCTCTCGTACTCTTGAACCACCCGATAGACTCCCTGTTTCTGATGTGAGGGAGTGGAGTCAGTACCCAAATATAGTTGCTGACACCAGTCCTCCTTTGTTTTCTTAGAGCCGTTACCTTCCTCCGGGTGAGATGGAGGCAAGGGTTCCACAGATTGTATAGCATTTTGGTTAATGGTATATAATTTGGCTAGCGTGGCATACCGGGGCAGGTACACTTCCCTCTTCCCGATATTGATTATGCGAACGGGCACCCTCCCATGGCGTACATTAACCACCCCCCGTGCTGTCAAGATGGTGGGCCTACTGTCTGAGTAAACTGGTTCTACCATTGCCTGGTAATCTCTACCTCTCAGACCAATAGCTGCCCGGCACCAAATCATCATTTCACTTTTTGGGGGCATGGCAATAGGAAAAGGGTCACACATTCTTACGCTACCAATCTCACCGCCGGAGAGTTCCACCTGTTGCCGTCGCATCAGTGCCCGGATCTCTTTCTGGAGCACCCGCTGCTCGCCGGAGCTGGCGTTCTTGGCAACCTGCTGTAAAAGGAAAATCACCTCTGCAAGACAATTTTCAATTACATTAGTTCCTAGAGTTATTTTTGGGTGACTCTCATGTTTGTCAATATCTACAATGATCAGTCCCTGTGCTGCCAGTTCGACTCTACCGATTTTGATGGTCACCTCTTTAAATCCGATCTGTGGCACGGGCTGGCCATTGCTGGCGATGATACTCAAGTCGTCGTCAGGGTAGCGGGTAATATCCGAGTCATTCCAGTACTGCTTAAAGAGCACGTACGGGATGGTGGTGACCTGTGACCCGGTGTCCAGTAGGGCACTCATGGGAATGCCATCCAGTACCACAGGCAAGACTGGACGTCCTCCCACATATCTGTCGCGCCAGTTCGATGGGCCTGGTGATCTTTTTCCTGGGGGTTGGCCCTCTACCCCAGGTTGTGCCCGTTTAAAGAACAGTACCTTGCCATATGTCCGGGTTGATTGCAGCGGCGGCAGATGGGTCGTCCGTCTTCGCTGTATCGGTCACTGGGTCTTCCTCTGGCCGGTGGGGTCCTCCTTGGTCGACGCCACGTGATGTCCTCCGGTCCGGATGCCAGCTGGATCTTCCCTGGGGTGGAAACCTGTAAAGACTGCACAGTTCGGGTTAGCGCAGCAACGCTCTTAGCTAGCTCTTGGACCTGATGGTGTAGGTCTGGAGCCGGGTCATTGTCCAAAGCCTGCGCATCAGCTCCCACAGGCCCTGCCGACAAGGGCGCCGCCTCCTGGTGGTAAGTGATAGCTGGGCGCCTGTGGGTCACAACGCCACCCGGTGCCGGTTCTCGGAGCACCCGGATGGCTCTGTCCTTGAACTGTGCAAAGCTCAGATGGGGATCCTGTAAGGCCATCGCCCGCAACTGGGTTCGGTGGGCATTACAATATAGTCCCTCTATAAATTGTTCGGTCAACAGCCTGTCCTCGTTTCCCACTCCATCAGGGTCGGTCTGCTTAATGGCCCTCAGGGCCTCTTGTAGGTTTAGTGCATAGTCCCTTATACTCTCATGCGCTCGCTGCTTGCACCCGTAGAATCTAAGCTTAATCTCGGCTGAGGTGCGGGTATCAAAGGTATCCTTCAGCCGGGTTAGTATCCCTGCGACAGTCTTCCTCCCAGGTGGCCAGGATTTTACTTCCCTTTTGGCTGCCCCGGTTAGTTGGGCCACCAGGATGCTCACTTTTTGCTCTTCTGTGAGGGGGTACACCTGGAAGAGGCTATCCAGCTTTTCTCTAAAGTCATGCAGGGTATGTGACTCCCCTGAGTACTGGGGTAGCCAAGCTGCTCCCGGGATATAGGGCATGGTGAAGGGCATAACTGCAGCAGCGGTGGCGCTGGCGGGGGTTGAGGCAATGAAGCTCTCCTCCGCATCCGACATCTTCCTCCCCCCTAGTGGACCGTGGCCTACCTTGCGATGATCCTGTTCCGTAGGCCGCGGCTCCGCAGTAGATCGTCAGGGTTGAGGACCTTCCGTCGCGCTCCGGTGACGTCGGCGTCTGCTGGGCTCCTTCCAGGACCTTACGCAACGTCCGGACGTGAGGCGGGGCTTCAGTTCTCGCGCGCTTTCGGAGTCCACGCCCCTCTTCTTCCCGCGCGGCGTCCTCAAGATGGCGTCCAATGGCGGGAAAACTCCACGTATGGCGGGAAGAAGGCTGAAGATGGCGCCGGATGGCGGGAAAACTCCACCGATGGCGGGAAGGAAGCGGAAGATTGCGCCGGATGGCGGGAATCTTCACCACAGGTAAGTTTGAACAGTCTTTTTCAGGCACGCAGTACCCGGTGGTTGCGGGCACGAGATCCTGCCGACTACGCCAAAAGTTGACGCGCCCCTGGGCCTGTGTCGCGCTGCGTTGCGCACGCGGGAGCTTACCCGGAGCCGGATCTGTTGAGGGTTGTAGTCTCATGGCGGTGATCCGGTCCGTGCCCAGGGAGTCAGACTAAGTGGCGCTGTATCAGCGGTAGATGTTGGACGACTACGCCACCCGTTGAGTACAGCTAAGGAGCTGCTGCTGCAGGGCAGACCGCTGAGGCCGGTGTAGAATTGTGCAGCGTGATAGTATAACCCCCAACGGGAGGGGTATGGCCTCAGGGCAGCCGACGTGGAAGATGAGGGTAGCACGAACCACTCAGAGACGGTGCGGTGTAATTCAGGGTCTTTACTGGTAACAACGATAGACCCTCCCGGAGTACTTGCTAGCGAACGGGGCCTGGTCAGTCCTTGAGCAGATGGGATCTCCCCTGGCCAGGCGGAGTTGTAGGCCTCCCAAACTGACTGTACTCTTCTGGCTACCTTGCTAGAAGCGGATATAAGTAGCCCACGTCCCTGAGTGTACCGTGTGGTGCTCACCCGTATGGCCGGTGACTCGGGGCCTTCTAATGGCTTCCGCTCCACGATGGCGGCGCTGGTCCCACGCGTGTGACCGTGCCTTCGGGTTTCTGGGCCTGAGGACCTGAAATCCCCTGCCGGTCGGCTTCTGCTGCTGGGTAAGAGTTAGTCCCCACAGCCTCGGATGCCGGGTCCGGTAAGAAAGCTTCTCAGTCAGGGCGAGCTCTGCAGCTGCCAGCCCCTGACTTGTAGTAGTATTGCTCCCACTGAGCTTCTGCTGTTTCTTCCTGTGACTGTTTCTTGTCTCTACTCTCCTTGACTGACTAACCCTGCTTCAGCCCCGGGTTTATATAGGGGAAGGTCTTCCCCTCCCAAGACTGGGCAGGAGATGTGGCATGCACAGGATCCCTGACCAAAGGACCTCCCACCTGCTCTCAGACATAACATTACATTACTGTGGGAAACCAGACCCCTGGGGTGCCACACATGCGCACACTTCCGGGTCGGACACTCACTTCCGTTTGACCCTTTTCCTTCCCTCCCCTCACTATTTCTGACACACAGTACTTTACAGCACAACGCAGCAATTTACAGATATAAAAAAAATACACTAACACCTATAGGGACCAGACGCGGTGAATGGAGGATTACAATCCTGTTAGTGTGTAATAATATGACTTTCTTCCAGCGGAAGTGACGTGCGTACTCTGCAGCGCCGCGGTGTTAGAGCTCCCCCTTGTGGTTGGCTGGGCTGACGGGCTGTTACTCATTGCTGAATGTCATGGCCGCCTCTACGGGGACAGACTGACCGTCAGTGCGGGAGATCTTCACCTCCATGCAGTACGGCCCGGCTCCTGAGGCCGCCAGTGTCGCGCAGGTGAGGCGTCAGTGCGGGCTGCTCTGTGTTCTGGGGCTCCGGCATCACCTGTAAGAGCCGCAGGCTACAAATTGCAGGTGTGCACAAGACTGATGGGAAAAGTGTCGTGCGATGACGCTTTTTTTTCAGTGCAGTGATTGTGCTCTTCTAATATTGCGACATTTTTAAAAAAAATAATCTAAACTTGCCTGATTGTTTGTCTGCTGTAAGGGCCTGTTCACACAGTGCGTTTTTTTTGGTAAAAAATAAATAAATTTAGTGATAAAAGATTGCATTAAAATTTAGCGTTAAATCTGCATTAAATAAAGGGTAAAATGCAGCAATAATCAGAAAAAAATGTATTTTGGCATAAAAAAACTGCAGCATGTGAACACGGAAAGATTTCTGCAACTTTGCATTTTTTTTTGCAGCAAGGTCGCCTAAAATAAACGAACAACATCGCGGATATTGAACTCCACAACACAAGTTTTGGGAAAACCCGCTAATAAAAAAAAAAAAAAATGCATCCGGATTTATATGCGTTTGCAATCTTCTGACTTTGTCAATTAAGTTTTATTAAAGGCGTATTCACATGTTGCAATTTTTCCATAGGAAAAAAAAAAAATCGCTGCATTTTATAGGACCAGCAAAGGAATGAGTTTCCTGAAATCGTATTTTTCTTTCCATTTGCGCCTTTTTTAAAGTCTATTTTATATGTCCATTTTTTTTTATTTATTTACTTTATTTATTTATTAATTGATTTATTTATTTCCCATTGTCGGCACAGGTTGGAGGTCTCAGATGTTTTTGCTTAAATGTATCCATCTCCCACCCCAGAGGGATTTTTTTTCAATGTCCATCTGCATTTTTTCGCTGAAATGTTGCAACCTGTGGCTTTTTGCACTAAAAAATAGCGAAAAAAAAAATTAGAGCATTTTTTATTCTGGGCAAAAGTTCTGAACACGTGCTCAAAAGAAAATAGGTGACCATAAGACAAAAAAATAAATAAGTGACTTAAAAATATACAAATGATGAATCTGGGACTTTAGTTTTTTTTATTTTTTTTGTGATTTTTTTTTAATTTATTTTTATAAATCATAATGTGACAAAAAAAGTATTTTTAATTTATTTGTTGTTCCGTTCTTTTCCCATATTTGGTCCATGCAGACCCTCGGTCCACGAAAAAAGAGAATAGCCCCATAAAATGTGCGTCAGTTGGGATAATGCACAACAAGGTGACAAACACCAATGTGTGAATGCGGCTTAATGGTGTGAGAGAGTCTCCGGCAAATCGTCACCTTCTGTCTATATACAAAGCCCGTTTCCATTACCTGGATATTACCACCAGGTAATATTACATTGCACTCTGTATCAGACCGTACAACCATCTTGCTGGGTTGCAATACCATACACCGCCAACAGACAAGAGTGGCGCTGTTTCTAGAAAGAAAAGAAAAAAACACTTTTTTTTAAAATTTTGATCAAACATTTAAGCATCAGAAGTTAATTAACTTTTAGAAACTTTTTTTTTTTAATGTTTGTGAAAGTTTTCATTAGTCAATAACAAAATAACTTCAGGATCCAAGGGATTTTTTTTTCAACAGTAGATGAATCCTTCTCTATATATGTAACTCAAGGCTGTTGGGGAACTATAACACCCATCATGCCATGATGTGGCCATTTCTTGGAGTTGTAGACCTCCGATCCAGATGTTGATTGAGGTCAGATTGGAGGTTGTTGAGGACAGATTGCTGACTGTTTCCCTCATCAGATTCACGTGATGGCTTGGTAAGGTTTTGCTCTGTGTAATCCTCCAGTTCCTCTTCGTTGTTGCACATGACTTGTACACGACTTCCTGGAGGCGTCTTCTTTCCTTGAGAAAGATCAGAAAGGAGCCGTCGTGTTCTCCTGGAATCACCAAACCCAGACTCCTCCATCAGACGTAGATAGAGAAGTGTGATCCGTCACTGCACAGAACACGTCTCCTCCACAGTCCAGTGGTGATGGCTTTACACCACTCCATCCGACACTCTGCATTGTGCTTGGTGATATACGGCTGCATGAAGCTTCCGGCAGGGGCGCTGTGTTTGTGCTCATATTAATACCAGAGGAGGTCTGGACTCTTATTACAGGACCGCTCTGGTATCAGTGAGCTCTTTTCCTTCCTTAATTCCAAAAAACAAAAAATGGCCAATCAAGATCATTGCATTTTGGAAGTCAAAAAAAGAAGGGGGGGGGACTGAGCCCCTTTATTTTTCCAGGACAGGGGTCTTTTGTGGTGAAGGTGTGGACAACAGCAGCTGATGCACCGAGTCTTAAAGCGAGGCAATGCTCCCTGGGGATAAAAAAGGTATACACCAAAAGGCAAAAATACTGCCACTGGTTGGAGACGGGTGCACTGTGAGTGAATGTAGTATAAAGTACAGCTAAAGCCTCCTCAAAAAAGATTGAAGCACCATTTATAGGCGGCTGCTTCAGTATTGCTGGCATGTTTCTCTTCACAATCTAGTGGTGTCTGCAGTACCCCCTAAGATCCAAATTAAAGCCTTGCCCTGTACTGACGAGAATGCCAAAACAGCTGACTGGTTTCTCTTCATTTTGGAAGAGTTCTAGTTTTGTCTTATAGGTACTTTGTATCGCCACTCTTTTCTTAAAGGGTAATTTGTCAGTAGGTTTTGCTATGTAATCTGAGAGCACTATGAGGGTGGAGAGACCCTGATTCCACCGATGTGTCACTTACTAGGCTGTGTTTTGCCTTTTCATTAAAATCAGTGATTTATCAGCAGGAGATTATCACTACAGGACGAGGTGTCTCGTGCCTCCTGGTCCAACCATGCCTCCATCACTGATTGTCGGCGCTGCTGTTCTCTTTGATTGGCAGCAGCAGTTACATGGCACCACACTGTCAATCAGTGGCCATTGACTGGCTGCAGCCTTTGCTATTTTGTTCGATTTTACAGAATATTGATGCGCTGCAGCTGATCAGCAACGGCTCATTGGCTGCAGTGGTCACTTGACACTACTGGTAGCAGCAGCGCTGACAATGCTGAAGCGGTGCGGCTGCGGGAGGCGAGTGTATAATGATTTTACCTTCTATGGGGCCCTGAATTGATCAAGTTTTTCAAAATTTTGAAATCCGTCCACAAATAGTTAACGCTGTTGCTCCTGTATTGTATAGCAGTGCGTGACGGAGGTGACTTGAGAGCGTTCGCCCCCCAGGTCTGCAGGGATTGGCTGGGAGCCGCGGCCTCCCCTGTGTACATGGCTTCCTATACATCACAATGACCGGGAACGGACAAAGGTTCCTTTCTTGTTAGTCAGTGCAGGCTACATTTTAACAGGATCCTCGTGCCTCCAGGAGCCCGGCGTCATCTTGTAACCCTTTGTCTGAAGTTGATCTGCAGCTTCAAAGCTAAAAAAAAAAAAAAAATCTTCAGTTCTTTAAGGCAAATATTTTATGAATATGCTTGTCCCAGTGCAGCCACAATGAAGATTTTTTTTGTTAGATTACCCTTAAAGGGAATCTGTCAGCAGGTTTTACTATGTAATCTGAGGACTGCATCATATAGGAGCAGAGACCCTGATTCCGGTGATGTCACTTACTGAGCTGCTTGGTGCAGTTATGATAGAATCCCTGTTTTCTCTGCTGTAGATCTCGGAATGCTGAGCCGTATATAACCCCGCCCACACCCCTGATTGGCTGCTTCCTGTGTACACTGTCAGCAAACTGCCAATCAGTGGTGGAGTTACAAATTAACTGGACTGCTGTGCAAGTGATAAAACAGATTGAATTGAAACTACAGCAAACAGCCTAATAAGTGACACATCGCTGGAACCAGACTCTCTGCCCCTACATCATGCTGCTCTGATTCCCTTTAAAGAGTAATTTAAATACAATTTTTTTTTTCATTTATTTTGTCCAGCATGGTTTTTTTTTTACAGGAATGAGGACAAATTCCCTGATAAAGTGATTTAAAAAGTTTTATAACTTTTCCTACTGAAAAAATAAACTTTTTCTAACTCTGCATATATGCCGACTTTTACAGTGGTCACAATCTTGCTCCCTGGTCCATGTTTTTTCTCCCCGGTATCATTGATAAGTCCCCATGATCTGTACACACTGTGTCTTCCTCCTCGGCCTTGTCCTCTCATTATATGGGGTCACTCCCCCGCAGCCCGGTGCGTCATCACCCCCAAGAACATCAGAATGAAGGAGTTGAAAATCTGTTTGCACTTCATGGTATTTCATCACTGACCTTCACAGTCTGGTGGATTTTCGGTGATTGCAGAGTGTAAGAGACCTAAAGATAAGACCGAGCCGCGCGTGTCCCCCATATCACTGGAGGCTGTAATCCACAATCTATCTGTCCCACATGATGGCTCCACGTATCTAGGAGCTGTAATACTGTCAAGTACATGGTGCGTAACTTGCTCAGCCTGTTCATTTTAAGAGCATTAAGCCTACTTACAGGCACAATTAGTATATACGGCACCTCCCTATAAACAACAACAACCTACAAAGTTAATGGAAGCAAACAGCCAGTAGCATAGAAATAATAATCTTTATTACCAAAAAAAGCTAACATATTTTTAAAAAGGGAAAATAACTAGCAAAATTTAAAAAAAAAAAAAAAAAGATCATATCAAACTATACCACTGGAGGGAGCTGATGTTCACTAGTAGTTATAGTTTATAGTGAAAATCAAGAGTAAGCTCCATATGTTAGCAGCGTATGCATAGGCCAGTAGTTCTAAGTAATTCCAAATGGTATTAGTGTCTATACATATAAAGCTAGCAAGTCCAAAATAGCATCATTCAAAATAAATGGGAGGATACCCATCCCCCTGGAAGAGGCATCGTGTGAAACGCGCGTTGGGGCCATTATTTTCAAACTCAGGTCATACCTGCTGCTCCCTATTTCACTATAAGCACTTTATATTCTTTGTGACTATATTGGATGTGTAATCCTGTGCACTATACCTTGTCTAATGTGATTGATTTATATGCATTTGCACATAGCACTTGCAATTCTTCACTTTGCTTGTGGTGGCGCTGCAGGAAAAGTGAGCACTTGCCATGGGGTTCACTTGTGGATTACTGATTTTTGAGACGACTTTTACAATAGAAGATTTTAAACCAAACAATCCCTCTCTGGTCATTTCTAAGCGTGGTTTCCATCAAAAGGCGGGCAATAAACGCTTTTTCTCATCATGATCAATGGCCAAAAAATGTCAAAGTCCTCTTGATAACGGGTAACTTTGCTAAATACCCTTGGATTTTTAATTCTATAGTTAATGGCTCATTGTCTAAGATACCGGATACCGCTGCAGTCTATCGTTGGTGACTGATCTCCAAGGCAAAGAGAGCAGCGCTTACAAGCTCTTTCCTCCAGTATGGGGAAGAGCACAGCTGGAATCAGTGGCGTGACAACACCACTGGCCGTAAGTGCCTCTCGAGCGGTGAGTGCGCGCCGCCTCTCGAATGGTGAGTGCGCGCCGCCTCTCGAGCGAGGCCTGATTTCTCATTATCAGTCTTTTTTTTTTTTTCCCTGATTTTATGATATTATTTTTATCTTTTTATACTTATGGTTTTATTTGTTTTTTTCCCTCTCTAGGCCTGGCTTGACAGTCACGAGCGAAGCTTTGGTCATTTTATCGGTGGCAAATGGATAAAACCGAATGGAAGGCAGACGTACGCTACTAAGAATCCAGCAACGGGTGAGTGGTCACTTTCGGAATAATGTAATCAAATCTACACGTAACCTGATCGTCCTGAACTGCAAAGTGTAAATGAGGCTTAAGTATATGATAATGGCAATACCGCCTTTGACCACTAGATGCTGCCATTATACATCTATAATCTTCAGCACATGTAATCTTTCAGTGGACATTGGATTTATCAGGTCCTGGGAAAGCTGGGTGACAACTGATATGGTCACCTCAATGGCTTCTCTTCCAAATAGATTTAACCTAGAAACGGCCCATATTGTCATGGCACCTCCAAATAATTGCAAAAACCTATAAAGGAATGGAAACAAATGCCACCCAGAATCAACATACACAGTATTTTATTAATCAAAACCAAGATGTATAAAACATACTTAAAACAAGGGGAAACCAAGCAGGATTAATCACATCCACTGGCAGTACCAAACTGATCCACATGGAGGAGCCAAAGCACTATTTGTGTATAGTTATAGCAGCACAGATTAATTCATTTTCTATTAACAACTCCTATTAAAGTTTGCATGTATAAGCTGCCCTAAGACGTATTTCACGGAGAACAAGTCCAGTAAGAGTGGGGAAAAATTCCTGCAAAGAAATGGTATGCAACCAATGATTCAATAATGAGCATAAATTACAATAATTACATTTTTAGAACTACAAGTAGAAGGATAGAAAAGTGCTTAACATCGTGTGATAATTACACAGTGGAGTACCCAGACTGCACATATATTGAGGACATAGCAATGTACTTAAGCGGAAAACAATCCTGCTAGACACAAATAAGGTCTGAGCAATATATACTGTAAATTCATAAGAATAGGTCGCGAGACCAATAGCTTTAAGAAAAACGTGCTGAATATAGTGCAGAAAGGTAAAGGGCAGGGTAGAAATTAAAACAGATTAATACATAGCTGCATAGTGCAGAGAGTAAGAGATACTACCTGAAGATGTGGTACAGGCCCTGACGCGCGTTTTGCAATTTAGCTTATTCCAGGGGGTTAAATATAGTGGCAGGGGGAGATGTGGTCTTTTTATAGTTGTGCAAGTTCAGTCGTGGCAGCGGTTTGAATGCGGCGGCATTCCCGCCGGCAAACCAGAAGTAGCGTCACGGCCGGTCAGCGTCACACTCACACATAGGTAACACAGGATCCACCATTCACAGTAGAGGATGTCACAGCTCACCTCCTCCTGTACAATGACTGATAACACCTCTATATACAGTAGATAACACAGGATCCACCATTCACAATAGGTGATGTCACAGCTCACCTTCTCCTCCTCCTCCTGTACAATGATTGCCAGTGTGAAAATTTGCAAGACTTTAATATAGATAATAATACGTAAAAAAAACAAACAAACAAAACATAAAAACCTGGCACTTAATTAACAACAGGTCCCATTCCCATGAAGTCGTCTTTTCTCCATTGATTCTTGACCCTGGTAAGTCACGACGTCCATCCCGGGGCCGTGTGTCCAGTAATCAGCGACATTGTGAGTGGGGAGGGATTAGGGACGCTGCGGGTTTATTCCAAGGTTAATCTGTGAGCAGCTGTACTGGAGAAGATGTAGGACACTGTAGGACACTGCATCGAGGAGGGGAAATCCTGGCCTGGCACAGCGCCCCCTATACAACATACTGGGAATTGTGCTCAGTGGGACATGTATTTCCGGTCCACGTACAGAACGTGATCATGTGATATTATTGGTGTATTGCATGGCCAATCTAGAACACATGCAGAGTACATTGATGTTCTCCTTCAGCCCCATGTTAAAAGGTTGAGGAGTTACCTTCGTGACTCCAGCCACCTCATCAACCTTACTAAGGACATCCAATGGGAAGAATCATTTGTATTTTTAAGCCTTGATGTTACATCCCTTTACACCAATATTGATTGGGAAATTGGTTTATTATGTGTTGAACATATGATCTCCAAAGACACCGGCCTGTCGTCCTCCCACAAATCATTTATTCTATCTGGGTTATCTTTCATCCTTAATAACAATTATTTCACTTTCCTCCAACACACTTACCATCAGATCAAAGGGACCGCGATGGGGTCAAAGGTCGCAGCTACGTTCGCTAATATTTTCATGGGCATATTTGAACTGGTGTTCATCTATGGGGGTCCATTTTGGGAAGGCATTATATTTTACAAAAGATACATTGACGACTTAATTTTCATTCTTAATAAGGACATCGCAGAACCCTCAGCCCTTGCCAGTTTTCTAAATAACAACTGCTGGGGTATTTCCTTCAATTCCGATACAAATAACACCAGTATTCATTTTCTGGATCTGCCTTATTTATAGAGAACAATAGGATTTGCTCCAAGACTTATTTTAAACAAGTGGATGCGAATAGTTCCATCCACTACAGCAGTGGCCACTACCAGAAATGGCTGCGTAATATTCCTTTTAATCAATTTCAGAGGATCAGAAGGAATTGCACTTCTGAAAATGATTTTTCAGAGCAATCAGGTATGCTGAAACAGAAAGTTCTACAACAGGGCTATCCCAAAAATCTTGTTGGCGAATCATGTGAAAGGGTAAGGGATACCTGTAGCCAGAATTCACTTCTATTAAAATCTAATTCAGATAAAATGTCCTATGAGCGCTGTGTAAAATTCATCACTACATAGAATTTTCAGCCTAAATCATTTAGAGATATTCTGCAGAAGAATTGGCATATTCTGTTAAATGATCCGATACTCAAGAAGATTATCCCAGAAAAACCCTCCATTGTGTATAGGAGAGCCCCCACTCTAAGGAACATTTGAGCCCCCCGTAGGATACACACCCTTTCTACTCTAGATTGTAGCAAGATCAATAATAAGAATAAAACCATCACCAGATGTGGCAAAAAGAACGGCATGTGCGGCATGAATATTACTCATGGAGCCGACACTTCTGCATCCACATCAAGCAATGAACGCTTCACAATAAATAGTAATATGTCCTGTGACACTGATTCTGTCATATATCTGATTGAATGCACATGTCCCAAGCAATATGGCGGTAGAACTATGCAACCCTTTCATAAAAGACTAAATTCTCATAGGCATAATGTCGCTACAGGTTTTTTAAAACATGGTTTATCACGACATATGGCAATCCATCACAATAAAGACTTTGGGTGTCTTAAAATCCTGCCCATAGAGCATATTCCATGCACCACTCCCAATAGAATTCAGGGTCTCAATAGGAAAGAGATATACTGGATAGATCAACTAAATACTTGGAAACCTTGGGGTCTCAATGAAATATCAGAGGCTTTTATTTGAAAGCACTGACAAATATAATTGACTTCTACATGGTCAGGAACATGTGTCTTGGCTTGTTCTTGATCCACTGTCCTGATCCAGGGTTTCACTGAGTTCAGTTTCCTTTCTTCTTATGATCATTGCGTTCTGTTCCCAGTAGTCTGCACCATTCCCTAGGACACTTTCAGTGCTCATCATACCACCTAGTGGACATTAATGCGCACGACTATTCTCTAGTACTACACCGATAATACGGACACACTCCTAAAGAAATTATTCATGTTGCCGATACGATCACATATTCTATTATAAGAAGAATTAAAATTATTTTGTTTAGCATGTAGGTATAAGTTAGATATATCGTCTAATATCCGTTTATTACCTCCTATCAGAACAAGATTAATCACAATATACATGAGCACCCGTGGCTTAGAGGGTTGTACCATGATTAGGATCTAAACATGATCCATTTGATCGCAATACAGCAGGTTCAATTTGCCCTTCAGGAATTATACATATATATATATTTAATTTTTTATTATATTTTTTTAGCATTGAACTATATCGGTTTTTAATTAATTTTTAATCATGCTAGCAATATTTTATTCCCGATGCATATATACATTGATGGATACTCAAATTTCTGCCTTTTTATTGATTGTATTTTTCTGCCTTCACGGCCACATTGTTTTGGCGCCAGTTGTTTTCACATTTTTTGTATATATGTGTCCACTCCTTGCTATACCGGACACAAGCTATGCACTGATGAAGTGGACAGGACGTCCAGGAAACGCCTCTTATTTTAGCTTCTAAATAAATGGATTCTTAACCAACCACTGGGTATTGCATCACTTCGTGTGACCCGGAGGAGCGGAATCATGGGCACTTTCTTGCATCCACAACTTCTGGTACATTCCCTTTTCGGCATATGATTTTCTATATGTTCTCAGCCTGATATCCCTCCTAACTGATGTCTACTGCTTCCACAGCACGAAGACTTGCTGAGCCTTAGAAAGAAATGATTGCGCTCTTGGACCCAACCCCTGCAGTACTTGTCCATGGGGGCGCCAAATAACATGGAGAAAAAAGTGACAGAAGCTGAGGAACACACCAGGATTCTTCAAGGAGGAATAGACAGGATCTCTGGAGAGTAAGCAGCATTATTATCACACACATCCTCTCTTCCTTCACGTAGGTCATGAATTTAGGCTATATGGTACGAGTATAAACCAAAGCGGAACTGACTGAGTAAAAAGTAGAGTTGCTGAGAAGCGGCAATAAGTGTAACAATAAATTCTCTTTAAATGGAATCTGTCAACAGGTTTTTATGTAATCCGAGAGCAGCATGACGTAGGGGCAGAAATTCTGATTCCAGCAATATGTCACTTGTTGGTCTGCATGCTGTCATTTTGATACGATCACTGTTGATTGTATTAGAGCAGGTTGACTAGGAAGCACAAGACCCCTAGTCCTGTAGTGATAATCTCCTTCTGATAAAACACTTATTGTATCGAAACAGCTAAAAACAGACTAGTAAGTGACACATCGCTGGAATCAGGGTCTCAGCACCTACATCATATTGCTGACAGATTCCCTTTTAGAAAGCATGTCCATCCACAATATTTTTCCTTTTAGGAAGATATTGAGTTTGCTTGTGACTGGTGGTAATGCTGTAATAGGCACAACGTTTGGATAATTGTAGTGTTAGATTGTACCTTTACTCCAACCAAATTCTACACCCACATTCACCCATTGTTTATTGCAGATGCTGACTGATCGAGAACACGTTTACCCCCAGTGGTTTGGACCAATCGATGTAACGGCACCACAGGGCGATTCCTACGTGTTCCCCGTCTACCACTTGCTTCACTGTTTCCGCAGAGATTCCCACAAGATTGACAGCTACTTGAAGATCCTGCGATGTCGCCTGATACACGCCAACTGCTAGGGACGGGAGCATTGTACATTATATGCCAGCATTTATCTCTGGTGCCTCAAAGTGGACATTTTAGATTGGTAAACAAATAAAAAAACAACTAATTGAGAGTTTGTGTTCCAACCTGTTTTTTTAGAAAATGAGAGCAACATTATTAATATTTCTCACATATTGTCATTTCGTATACAGTATATAGGTAGCAGGTAAGGAATAGAGGATCACGGCAACTGCCAGGAGGACAACTCCGTATATAATATTATGGCATATTGCCAGGATATAATATTGTGATTGGCGATGGTCTGACCACCGATCCTTAGAATGAAGGAATGGGGAACCTATCAGCTTTTTTTTTCCTGCACAGCTGTGCTTCCAACCACCCACCCATAGTGCCAAAAAAAAAAAAAACCCTAAAAAACCACAATGGGTTCAACCGTACTCAAATTGTTAACTGGGAGCAACGATGAGTGTGAAGGATATAATATTTTGATTGGAGATGATCCACACTCTGGTTCCACCACTGATCCTGAGAATGAAGGAATGGGGAACCTATCAGCTTTTTTTTTTCTGCACAGCTGTGCTCCCAACCAGCCACCCACAGTGCAAAAAAAAAACCCTAAAAAAACAATAGGTATAACCGTAATCAAATTGATAATTGGGAGCAACGATTAGTGAGAAGGATATAATATTGTGATTGGCGATGTTCCATCCACTGATTCTGAGAATGAAGGAATGGGGAACCTATCAGCTTTTTTTTCCTGCAAAGTTGTGCTCCCACCCATTGCACAAAAATACCCTAAAAAAATATGCACGTACTCAAATTGTTAATTGGGAGCAATGATGAGTGTGAAGGGATATAATATCTTGATTGGTGATGGTCCGACCTCTGGTTCCGCCACCGATCCCAAGAATGAACGAATTGAGAACCTATAAGCTTTTTTTTTTCCTGCACAGCTGTGCTCCCAACCACCCACCCATAGTACAAAAAAACCCAATAGATCCAACTGTACTCAAATTGTTAAATTGGGAGCGTGAAAAAAAACACCAAGGTTACTTACCGGTAGCCGGTTTTTCCTGAACCCATGACAACACACCTTGAGAGGGATCCGCCCCACCAAGGACAGGAAACCGTCTGAAATAAAAGGGCGGTACCTCTCCCTCGCTTCAGTTGGATTACAGAGCATTGAGAGGACCTCCAGAAAAGGTTAGACACATAACCAACACCTACTATATATATATATCACCCAAAATGTAAAGTGCTTCATCAGGGCTTGAGAAAGACAGGGGGGGGGGGACAACTACGGGTGCTGTCATGGGTTCAGGAAAAATTGGCTACCGGTAAGTAACCTTGGTGTTTTCCCCTCACCCATGCAAGTACACCTTGAGAGAATTTTGGAAAATATGAGCACCCTAGGGAGGGACCACCGCCTGAAGTACCCTTCTCCCAAAGGTAAGGTCAGAGGAGGATAGATCCAACCGATAGTGCTTATAGAAGGTGGATGGTGCAGACCAAGTAGCAGCTTTACATATCTGGTCAATCGAGACATCTGCTCTCTCTGCCCAGGAGGTTGCAACAGCTCCGGTGGAATGAGCTTTAATACCGTCCGGTGCCGGAACACCTGCATATGTATAAGCTAGACAAATGGCCTCCCTAAGCCACCTAGCAATAGTTCCCTTTGATACCCCGTGACCTTTCCTACTCCCCTGAAAGGCCAGAAACAAGGACTTGTCCTTCCTCCACTGACTAGTCATGTCTATGTACTGTAGTAATGCCCTTCTAACATCTAGATTTTGGAACCTAACCTCCCCAGGGTTTTTAGGGTTACTGCAGAAAGAGGGAAGTACAATCTCCTGATTACAGTGGAATCTGGATACAACTTTTGGAAGGTACGATGGATTTGTACGCAGGACGACCCGGTCATCATGAATTTGGGTGTATGGTGGATCAACAGAAAGAGCCTGCAGGTCACTCACCCTACGGGCCGACGTTAGGGCCACAAAGAGGATGGTTTTGAGGGTGAGGATCTTTGGAGAGATAACCTGCAGGGGTTCAAATGGGTCACCAGAGAGTGCATTTAAAACCAAATTCAGGTCCCAGGGAGGAAGAGCCCGAACTGGCTTAGCTCTGGAACAGGATTTAATGAATCTAGAAACCCATCTGTTCCCTGCCAGGTTACAATTATAGATCGCCCCTAGGGCGGACACCTGAACTTTAAGTGTTCCCGTAGCCAACCCTAGGTCACGTCCCTTTTGTAAAAACTCTAGGACTTCTCTAACTGGAGGTTTATCCGACAATGGGGAGTCTATAAAATCCAGGAATTTTCAACAGATTCTGGAATAAATTTTAGTTGTTATGGGCTTTCAACTACCCAACAGGGTAGAAACTAGGCCTGGTGAAAACCCCCTATTGCTCAGTAACAACCTCTCAAATTCCAAGCCGCCAGATGGAAACCTTTGGCTTGTGCATGGAATATTGGCCCCTGGATGAGAAGGTCCGGCCTGTCAGGCAGGACCCAGGGATCTGATTATCCTCGCCCCCTCCTACCGAATTTTCCTCACAACTGCCGGGATCATCACTATCGGTGGAAAGGCGTAGGCCTTCCTGAACTTCCAGGGAATGTGGAGAGCGTCTACAGCATAGGGATTCTCTGTTGGATTTAGTGAACAGAATCTCTCCACCTTCCTGTTCGCCCTGGTGGCGAACAAATATATGTCCGGTGACCCCCATATCTGGATAATCTTTTGGAAGACTATCGGGTTTAGAGGCCACTCTCCTTGTCTTAAAGTGTGGCGACTGAGGAAATCTGCTCTTGAATTTTATACCCCCGGATGAAAAGAGCACTGAGGGATGGGAGATGTTGTTCTGCTAGATGCAGGATCCTGTTTGCCACTACCATAAGGGAGTGAAATCTTGTTCCTCCCTGGTGATTTATATATGCCACTGTCGTCCGATTGTCGGACCTGATCTGGACATGGCGACCCTGTATGTGGGGAAGGAAGCTTATCAAGGATTTCTCCACGGCCAAAAGCTCTTTTAGGTTTGATGACGCTTCTTTTTCGTGACGTAGTAAGAGCCCCTGAACTGAGAACTCTGCCAGATGACACCCCCAGCAGGAGCCACTTGCATCTGTTGTAATTGTGTGGTCGACTGGTTTGGACCATTGTAAGCCTGCGGTCAGATTCTCCCTGTTTGTCCACCAGGAGAGGGAGTTTACTGTCTCCAAAGACGGAGAGTTTTTTTTCCTATATGTCCGTTGAAGGATTTCTGAGCCGACAGGACCTCCCACTGAAGAAGCCTCATATGACTCTGGGCCCATTTGACTGCCGGGAGACAGGAAGTCATGGAGCCTAGTAGGGACATTGCTTCTCTCAAGGACATCACGGGAGACCTTATTGCCCTTGAGACCAGGCTGATTATTTTGCAAACCTTGTCTTCCGGGAGGAAACAGGATTGGCGTTGGGAATCTAGGGTCAAATCCAGAAAGATCTGAGTCCTTGAGGGGGATAGCTTTGATTTTTGAATATTTATTAACCACCCCAGGTGATATAAAGCTGTCCGGACCTCTAAAAGTTGAGAGGAACAGTGGTCCTCCGATTTCCCTATTATCAGAAAGTCGTCCAGATAGGGAACAATCACCACGTTCTTGATTCGGAGAAAAGCTGTCACCTCCGCTATAACCTTTGTAAATACTCTCGGTGCTATCGAGAGTCCAAAAGGTAGGGCAGTGAATTGGAAATGTCTCAATTGACCTTGGATGAACAGGGCTACCCTTAGGTACTTCCGGTAGTCTGGATGGATTGGGACGTGATAGTAGGCATCTTTTAGGTAGATGACTGCCATGAAACAATTGTGGTGTAAGAGTTTCACTGCAGAGTTCACTGATTCCATATTGAAAGTCTGGTTGATTATCAGCTGATTTAGACTTTTGAGGTTGACAATGGTCCTTAAGGACCCATTTGTTTTTTTTATCACAAACAGGGGGGAATAAAATCCCCTCCCCATTGTGAAACTGGAACTTCGTGTTGACTAAGTCTAATACCTCTGATTCTAGAGCCATCTGCTCCTCCCTGGACTTCCTCCTGGAGGTGATCATGAAGGTTCTGTGAGGGACCTGACAGAAGCGTATCTTTAGGCCGTTCTTTATGATATCCAACACCCAGGGATTTGAAGTGATGGCTTCCCAAGCTGGGATAAAATGGGAAAGCCTTCCCCCGACCTCTAGCCTCGCGTCATTGGGGAGATTTTTTGGAACTGGAGGATGGTCCTCCAAGCATGTAACCAGAGTACTTTTTAGATCTGGGCTCCCATCTTTTCCTTTATCCCAGAGGGCGACCCTGGTTAAATCTCTTCTTCCGAAAATAGGACCTTTTTGTTTCCCCCGTGAACCCTGGGAAACCTCTCTTTCTGTCGCCAGCCTTCTCCAAAAACTCGTCCAGTTTTTGGCCAAACAAAAGTTTACCATCACAAGGAAGAGAACAAAGCTTATGCTTAGATTGTAGGTCTCCCGGGCAACCCTTGAGCCACAGGGCTCGTCTGGCAGCATTAGACAAATTTGCAGACCTGGCAGCGAGTTTAACTGAATCCACTGAGGAGTCGGCCAAAAAAGCAGATGCTGCTTGTAGCAAAGGCAGATTGGAGAGGATTTTATCTCTGGACATCTTTTTATCCTTTAGCTGGTCTCCTAATTGCTGAAGCCACACCATAAGTGACCTAGCGACACAAGTGCCTGCTACCGCTGGCTTCAGGCCCCCTGCTGCTGCTTCACAGGTGTGACGCAGGAAGGAATCTGCCTTCTTATCCAGAGCATCCTTTAGACTGCCCGAATCTTCCAGGGGTAGGGACGATCTTTAGGATAATCGGGCGACAGACCCGCCAACTTTAGGAATTTTGTCCCAGGACTCAGAGACATTATCCTCGAAGGGGTACCTCCTTTTAGAGGATGAGGACAATACTCCTGATTTCTCCGGCTTCCTCCATTCCAGGTCTATAAGGGTCTGAATTTGGGGATTCACTGGAAAGGAGCGTCTTTTTTTCCTCCAGGCCTGCGAACATATCTTCCAGGGACCTGGCTGCCTTCTCCTCCCTCAACCCCATGGTAGATCTGACCGCTCTGACCAACTTGTCAGTATCCTCAATAGGGAAACAGGGCCTACCACTGTCTGATGAAGAGGAGGATGCCGAGGCAAAGATCCTCTGACTGGGAGGATAAATCATAGTCAGAGGAGATATCTTTATGGGATCTCTTTTTCCACTTTAGTAAGCCTTACAGGGAATCCTGCACCTCTGAACGGATTACGGACCTCAAATTAGAAGCGAAATCCGGGGTGCTCTCCGCTATCGTTTGGTTAATACAGCTTGCACAAAGCTGTTTCTGCCAATCTATGGAAAGGGGGGCCTGGCATAAGGAACAAACCCAGTGGGTTCTTTTTGACGCTACTCTTCTTCCTAAGGAATGAAGGACATAATAACTTTCCATTACTATTAAGTGACATTCACGAAGATCACTCACCCCTGAAGTCACAAAAGGGTACCGGATTTTGAGGCTGAGGCGGGACATAAGATGAATCCCTTCTGGATGGCCCTGAAGCGTCCGACGCCTTACTCCTCCTGCTGCCGCTGCTGTTGCTGGAGCGGCCGTCCGTGTGCGAGGTGTCCGACTGCTTCTTCCGCTGGCGTTGATGCGGTGGAGGGGTCAGCTGCTGCTGCACCTAGCTGTCCTGGTCTGCCATAGCTGCTACACCCGAGCTTGAGTATAAGCAGGAGGCCCCCACCTTAAATAGGGCACATCCGGACCTCCTCCGGTCCATGTGTCCTCCCCCCTCCTGACACCCACCGGCCGATCTTTGAAAAAAAACGGCCGGCAAGCGTTTACAGGGCGCCGCCATCTTGGTTCCGGGTGCAGCCCCCGACGTCATCGGGCACGCCTCTCCAAGCGTGCACCGCGCCGTGACGTCAGGCGCGTCATACCCGGAAGACACTGCTCCCAACGTGCGACCACCCAGGAGCCTGCGGCAGGGAGAGGACAGCGCAGCAGTCTACGGGGAGCCGGAGCCCTCATAACCGCATGTGCCTGCTCGAACACGGCTCCAGGGAACCGCGGACGGCGCTTCTGGGACCCGGAACCCGGTGCACAGGCAGGTGCCCGCACTTCCACACCGGAACGGGCCCAGGTAAGAAGACACCCTTCTTCAGACAGGTTCCCATCAAGGACAAGAAACCAACTGAAGCAAGGGAGAGGTACCGCCCTTTTATTTCAGACGGTTTCCTGTCCTTGGTGGGGCGGATCCCTCTCTCAAGGTGTGTTGTAATGGGTGAGGGGAAAATAATGCATCCACTTCTTTCTAAATTAGGCTGTCAGACCCCCAAGAATGACATCCTAGTAATATGCCATGACTTATACCTCTTTAAATGTATGCAAAGAATAAACCTAGATATCCAGGTATACGTTCTATTGATTGATTTCTATAAGGGCCTATTTACACATGGAAATGTGCATCTGCTACGTACATGAATGATCGGCTGCAGCCCTTCCACTTGGCCAGTCAATGGATCCGCAAACCACAACAAGTAATTCAAGGAGATGGAAAAGTAAAAAAAAAAATTCTAGTAACATTGCATAGCGTACCGGCGATTGCGCTATTTAACTTGTCATCAGTGATTGACGGCATATAAATGGTTAAACAGCAGTGATTCACGCTCCGCTCTGGCCGCTGCTGTTACAGCAAGATGTCGGCTGTGTAGGATGGGGGCTCTGCTCCTGAGCCCACCCGAAACAGCAATCCAATGGACGGTTTCACACACCACATTATCCAGTGGTGTTTAATTTGCTTTTCTATTTAGGAAACAAAACCGTTTTAATAAAGTTTTCCTTCTCTGGTATCTAGGAGCCATTTCAGCTATTTGTAAAGGGAATCTGTCAGCAGGTTTTTCTTGGCTATTCTGAGACAGCATGATGGGGTGAGCGCCACACTAGGAGTAGGACCATTGAGCCCAGAGCTATTGCAAGACGTGCAGACAATATATACCAGGTATGAATGAATCCAATGCAACACTATTGTTACTTGGGAATTAACCTACTTGGATATAATACATCCCTTGATATATGTATATACCAAAAGGTCATTATCTTGGGAATGCCTATATTGGCTTTTATTATTTAGGATTATATCCTTTTACTATGTGACCTAGGATATACTATCAGTATGCATTAGCACAATTGGAGCTACTACTATCCAGCCCTGATGTCTCTGCAATTCAAATATTTACATTATACCTCCTCACTATTATATGGTATTACTATATATATGTGTGTGTGCTCTTTTCTTTTGCCGCCATGTACCCAAATTGTTATAATAAAGGTCTTTTTTAACACATTGACCCCTTGTCGGATGTACTATATATTGGTTGTTGTTGAGAGCAGCATGATGTAGAGACAAAGACCCTGATTCTAGGGACGTCTCACTTACAGGGCTGCTTGTTGTAGTTTTGATAAAAATCACACTTTTATCAGCAGAAGATTATCACTAGAGGACTAGTAAACCTGCTGCCACGTAGTCCAACCACGCCCCCCACCACTGATTGGCAGCTTTCTGTGTACACTGTATATAAACTGCCAATCAGTGGTGTTGGTGGGGTTATTATACAGAGCTCAGCATTCAGAGATCTGCATGAGAAAAAAAAACTGTAATTTTATCAAAATAACACCAAGCAGCCCAGTAAGTGATACATCGTTGGAATCAGGGCCTCGGATTATGCTGCTCTCAAATGGGGTAGCAAAAACCTGCTGACATATTCCATTTAAAGGGGCAGCTGCTACTAAATCCAGACATGGTGCAAAATTTAAATTCTGCTGCAGATTTACTGCTGTAGATTTTTAATTCCTAAAAATCCATGTAGATTCAGAGGATCTCAACCTTTTCAATGCAAATTATTTTCAAGACTTATTCACAGATATTATGAAATATTACAGTAGAAATAAAAAAAAAAAAGAAAAAAGCACAATACCTAAACTCCCTCCTTGGGAAAAATATACGGCAAGTATAAGAAAGACAAAAATTTATTCTGGAGTCATATTGAAGTCTAAATAGAATTGTAAGCATACAATGTAAACAGCAGCGAATGTAAGTAGGATCCACAGGATCTATATAAGAGGAACGTTTTCCAAAGCTGATCTTCTGAGCCCACCGCTATGCTGGCTGAACCGGCATTGTGATCGTCAGCACCTGGAATATACGTCACGTTTTACTGCAGCTCATAGAACCAATGATAAGACGCAGAGCAGTGCGAGGCTTGTGACTCGCTATACACAAAATATACGACATGTTTGATGAATGGCATAAAGGAAAGCCGATGCATTCAGATGTCTCTGGGCAACTATATGTTGTGATAGGATGCTGCCCCTCACCCTGACAGGAACTTATCTATCTGCTCACTCATCATGACAGGTTTACAGCATGTTGACTCATGGATGTGATCAGTCAGTCAATCGATGACATAGATGCAAATTCTTGATTCCGACAGGTAGGTCAGAGATGTCCGTCTCAAACAGTTTACCTTCACCCATCTAGGATGGATGGCTGCTGACATCGTTGGCCATTATGTCCATAAGCAATTATTATCCTGTAATTGCGATGTACAGTACAAATTTATATTGTGGTACCGTGCTAGCCAGAAAATTTGATGTAAATACATTTATGCCCAAAAATGGCAAAAGTATTCTCGGAGTGATACCTTTATTGGCTAACCAGAAAAAAATATATTACTCTGTCGCCTCATTGGGGGACACAGGACCTTGGGTGTTATGCTGCTGTCCACTAGGAGGCGACACTAGGCTTAATCTGAAAAAGATTAACGGTGGCTCCTCCTTGGCAGTAAACACCCCCTGACGGCGTCAGCCATGTTCAGTTTTTTGCTTAGTGTCGCAAGAAGGCACACCTAAAGATTTTTACTCCATTTTTTTCTGATTTTTTCTTTTTCCATGGAGTTACAAATGAAGATAAGTGGGTCTCTGGAGAGAGCCCCGGCATGGCTCCTCCTCTGCCCCCTTCTAGGGGTGCACAGTTGAAGTCGAGACGTCTCCTTACCATGTCGCTCCTTCCCCAGCCCCTCGGGTGTTGATTCGAAGTTGAGACCCCCCCTCCTTCCCCAATTCCTTTTGGTCTTGGGTTGAGGTCGAGGGAGGATTACAGCCTCCTGACTGTGAAGGCAGCACCCTCCCTGTCACGAAAAACACTTGGTCAGACCTTGCAGCCCTCTGGCGCCCCCTTATCCTGCTGATCAACCACGGTATTGACCGAGGATAAGCACGGGCGCAGCTGCTCTAATTTATGTCGACTATTGTGGCACGTGATGTGACAGGACGTATATATACCACCAGTTCCTTCCAGGAACGTATATATACCTCCGTCCAGCCACCCTCAAACCACAATATCACAAATACCGGTATACTGCCACCACCGATCGCTTAACAGGTTGATCGGGTACCTGTTAGGTAACGTGAATTAGCGGGTGAGGAACGTGTTGGCTCGACATAGGACAAGAAGAACGAAGCTGGTAAATAATAATGAAATACTCCCGAAAGTGGGCAGTGTTTACAAAAGATATACAAGATATTATAAAAGAGACAATTTACATATATGCATAAAACAGTTATTAAAATACAAGGGGTAAATAATAGCAAAACCTGCGCCACGAGGTGATGGTCTCAGATTGTGTGGGGTGCACGGCTCCCCGGAAACTAGGTGTGATTCCTCCACGCAGCGAAGAGTGCTTGCGTCTGACGTCCCTGGTTAAGAATGAAGTAAAATGTCCATTCTGGTTTTTAGTAAGGGGCCAAAACACTAGGAGACACCCATGTTGTTTACCTCACACGGTTTTGTGAACCCACCCAGCTGCCTAAGACATAAAAAGCCTTCAGATTTCATATCTTGGTATGGGGGGGTCTCACATCCAAGATGGATACATCATGTTTGCCGTCACCAATATTCATGAAGATGGATATCAAATATCAGAACCCATTTCCTGGGTTTCTGGTGGTTTCCCAGTTATGTAAGATATACCGGCATAATTGGAAAAAGGTGAACATCCCAAAAATGTGGTCCCTGTGTTTGTGACAGTCATGTGCATTATTAAACTCGACATTAAAAGTTTGTACAGTTAGACAATAGGATTTTGGAGGGAATTTCCAGTTTACACCAGTATGCTTGCTCTGGCTGAGGTTTTATGGCGGTAATAAAAATTCCTTGTTTGGGGAAAGCAAGAGTGAATTCTATGTAGGACCATTCTAAATGAGCAGGGGATGGAGATTTAAGACATCTCTCATTTTTAAAACTAGGACAAAAATACATTTTGCCTGACACTCCCCAATCCCCCTCATGGGGGCATTAGGTTTAGACACCGCAGGTAGGATTTGTGCAGACAGCAATATATAGCTCCCAGTAGCTGTCGCTCTGCACCAACGTTCAGGAATCGCAGCTCCGCTGCAGACTCCTGATGGACCGGGGGACAGTACTGGCAGAAGGGCACACAGAGACACAGGCTGGCTTCAGCTCTGTCTCTCTGCCGGCACCAGCGCTACAGTGCCTCAGAGGAACCCTTTAAGGGCTCCCTTTTAATATAGTATCCCACCGCCTTTCCTGCCATTAAAAACCGGGGGGGGGGGTCCGATTCAGATCCGGTACCCCCTCGGACTAACGCGCCGGCCTGCAGCCCTTTTGGGCATACATTCTAAATTTACACCGCCTAGCTGAAGCCGCCGCCCACTCTCCGCGCCCCGCCCCCCGGATGACCAATATGACACTACACAGTGTCATACAGGGGGCGGAGACGAACTGAAAGGGCGCGCTTTCTAGCAATACGGCCGCCTTTCCAGCGCTCCGCCCCCTTTCTTCTCCACACTCCGGCGGCCATTAACCAGCAGAGGGAGAACGGAAGGAAGTTAACGCTTCACATACCGGTCGCCAGCTGGTCTCTGGGGAGCACAGGATCTTGGATTTTACCGGCGCTGTACTACAGCACACTAAGGTGGGATAAAATTACAGCTACAGTCTCGACTCGGCTGTGAAGTCTATAACTTTCTCTGCATTGCTGGCCCCCTCTGCAAAGCCACTCTGCATCGTTGGCCCCATCTGCATCATCCCATACCACACGGTCATCCCCTTCCAGTGTGAGACACCGTACTCACAGCTCATCTAGACCGTCCCCTGACAGGGACAGACAACGCAGATCCCCACAGCCATCCCCGACCAGAGAAGGTCTCCGCTCCGGTTCTCCCAGCAGGAGTCGCCTTAGCGAGATACAGGATTCGGAAGACATCTGTGATTCCGACTCAGACAAGGAAACCGAAGGGTCCCTGATCCCTATTCGCCCGGGCAATACAGTGCTAGTTGATGATTTAATCTCATCTATCCATTGGGTGCTGGACATCTCCGATCCATCCCTGGAGACACCAGGACATAAAATTTCCTTTGAAGGAGTCCTGAAACCGCCTAAGGTGTTCTTTGACCACCCAGAGTTTAATGCGATCCTTAAAAAGCAGTTCTCACAACCTGAGAAAAAGTTTACTAATCGCAAATATCTGGAGGCGCGGTACCCCTTTCCACAGGAGGTCACCAAAAAGTGGACAGATCCACCTGAAGTGGATCCTCCAGTCTCCAGACTAGCAGCACTTTCTCTGCCAGATAGCTCAACCCTCAGGGACACAGCAGACCGGCAGGTGGAACGCATGGCCCGTTCAATTTTCGAGGCCGCAGGGGCCTCCCTGGCTCTCACGTTCGCCTCAGTTTTTTTGGGCTGCCAAGGCAATCCTGGCCTGGGCCCAAAATTTACAAACTGGCCTACAAAATACCTACCCCTGAACTGTCGGACCAAGCGGCCCAAATAGCAGTCGTGGCAGATTACAAGCTCCATGCAGCTCTGGATTCTGCAATGGGTGCAGCCGGGATAGCTTCATCACAATTCGGTGTATCCTCTGGCTGCAGGAATGGAAAGCAGATGCAGCTTCCAAGAAGTCCCTCACTCACCTCCCGTACCTCAGTGGTCGGCTTTTCGGTGAACAGTTGGACACAATGATATCCAACGCCACCGGGGGTAAAAGTATCTCTCTCCCCCAACTGAAGCCCAAACACACTTACAAAAAGCGCAATCAGGCACGTTACCGATCCTTTCGGAACTCTTCCGGCTGATCCGTCTCGCGACCAGCAAAGAATAACAGCCGCGCTCCACGCTGGGACAACTCGAGGTCGACGCAAAAGTCGGACAAAACCTGGCAAACAAAGGCAGGCCAGTCAAAATTTAAGGGAGGAAAGTCTTGCACTTCCTCCTCATCATGACTCACGAACTCTGGAAGACACCCCACCTGTAGGCGGCCGTCTTTTGCTCTTTCACCAGCTCTGGCTGCCTATTACAGAAGACAAGTGGGTCAGGGAACTAGTGTCTTCAGGATACAAGATAGAGTTCACTTCCAACCCGCCAAACAGATTCTTCCTGTCTGTTCCCCCAAAACCGCCAGCCAAGGCTCGTGCCTTCCACCACGCGGTTTCATTACTTCTCCAAGCAGGTGTCTTAGTAACGGTCCCTACGGCCAAGCGCTTCCAAGGGTTCTGCTCAAATCTATTCGTAGTCCCCAAAAAAGGAGGCAGCGTACGGCCCATATTGGATCTAAAACAGCTCAACAAATAAGTACGGGTACGTCACTTTCGCATGGAGTCCCTTCGGTCCATCATTGCGTCCATGGAGACGGGAGAATTTCTCGCCTCCATAGACTTTCAAGACGCATGCCTCCATATACCAATTGCACCGGCTCAACTTAAAAAAGTCATCACCAACCCCGAGTCAATCTCTGACCTTTTTGGGAATGTTATCCAACACCCTCAAGGGTCTAGTACTCCTCCCCAAGGACAAAGCACTGCCTCTCCGAATAGGGGTCCGCATCCTACTTCGCAAACCCCCTCAGTCTCTCCGGTTTGCCATGAGAGTCCTTGGTAGGATGGTGGCGGCAATAGAAGCGGTCCCATTTGCCCAGCTTCACCTCAGGCCTCTCCAACTAGCCATCCTCAAGTCATGGGACAGGAATCCTTTTTCCCTCGACAGGGAGTTTCAGTTGACGTCATCAACCAAGAGATCCCTGCACTGGTGGCTCAAACCAACCTCGCTAACAAAGGGGAAATCCTTTCTCACGAGTCAATGGAAGGTTCTGACCACCAATGTGAGCCTGATGGGTTGGGATGCGGTACACCTGCACCACAGAGCACAGGGCAAGTGGTCCCCAACAGAAGCGACCATGCCCATCAACATCTTGGATATTCGTGCCATTCTCCTGGCGTTGAGAGCCTTCCATCATTTACTGGCAGCCACTCACATCAGAGTACAGTCAGACAATGCCACGGCTGTGGCATACGTAAATCACCAAGGGGGGACCCGCAGTGCCCAGGCGATGCGAGAAGTGACACACATTCTCCACTGGGCGGTAGCCTTCTTATAGGCATAATTATGTTATTCATGTTACGTTCCTCCTACTGCTTTTGCACAAAACTGAACATGGCTGATGCCGTCAGGGGGTGTATACTGCAGAGGAGGAGCCACCGTTAATCTTTTTCAGATTAAGCCTAGTGTCGTCTCCTAGTGGACAGCAGCATAACACCCAAGGTCCTGTGTCCCCCAATTAGAGGCTAAGAAAAAGAGATTTGACGATGAGTACACAAAAATCTCCTTACAGAGCACACAGGCTCCTTCTTCAGGCAGGATTACAAATGTTATGAATTCATTTGTAATATTGCCTGAAGAAGGAGCCTCTGTGCTCTGAAAACTTGCATATATATATTTTTTTTCTGGTTAGCCAGTAAAGGTATCACTCCGAGAATACTTTTGCCATTCTTGGGCATAAAAGTATTCACATAGAATTATCCCCTAATTAAAACAATTTATTTTTGCTAAATAAATGTATACATTTTTTAAAATTTTATTTTATACATTTTCTCAGAGAACCTCTTTAAGAAGGAGATTTCAGAATGGGCTATAAGACATGTCCAACTTTGCTTTATTGTCTCACCTTACTGTCCTTGTTGAACTGAGCTCCACTTTGTTCTTGGATGATATTGTAAGGAATGAAGACGTCTAGATGATACAAATCGGGACGTCCGACTAAGACTATTCTGTCTTCACCCAAGTCCAACACGAGATCTAGCAGAAGACTGTAAAGAGAAGACCAGCGTGGTAACAACGCTTATGTCGCTGAATGCTTCTGTACGGGAAAGAAAGTTGTAACCAACAAGTGCACAAAAATCTAAACTTTTATCTTGATATGTGGCCAACTAGAAGTTACTGTGTAGCTCCAGACGTCTCATACATTAAATCTGACACTTGGAGTAACTGCTCACAGAAAATGCTTCAAATATTTTTTATGATTCACACGGCATTAAAAGGGGTTGTCCACCACTTTAATACTAATGGAATATCCTTAGGATAGATCATCAATATTAAAGTGCCAGACAACCCCTTTAAGTGAGGCATAATGAATGGTACCAGAATTTCAGATAATGTAGCCTTCATTAGGCAGAAGGCCCAGTCGGTTATATGAAGAAATCTGGGGTCCCCAAAAGCAAACCCAGTAATCACCAGATTCCCGTGTGGTGACTATTTAATCTGCTTTTTGGGAAGACCAGAACTGACCCCTATATTTAACCAAGTGGGTCCCCTTAAGCTACATTATCCTGTCTGATGAAGGATACAGCTGAAACATTCTTAATCTTCATTATGCCTCATTTAACGCAATGTGAATCATGGACATGAGAAAAATCAAATTAAAAAATAAATACATTTAAAGCATTTTCTGTGCGATTCCTCCAAATGTCGCATTAATATAGAAAAAATAAAGAGCGGCGTGTTCTACACTATCGCAACAAGCCTCTTTCATCATTTATATCATCATTATAACATCATTTATATGCACCAGCACCATGGAATCAATGGCACTATATAATTAAATAATCTACTATATAATCGTCTTATCCCGTCTGTCTGTCTGTCTGTCCAGGAAATCCCGCGTCGCTCATTGGTCCGGCAGCGGCCAATCAGCGCCGCGGGATTTCTGAAAAAAGATGGCGGCCGTTAGCAGCTCATCTGCGGGACGGAGCGGAGCGGCGATGCAGCCGGCAACAGCAGAAAGAACCCTACCGCTGGACCCATCTGCGGGACGGAGATGCAGCCGGGAGATGAGCGGCGCGAGGCGCTTATCTCCCGGCCGGTAGCAGCGGAAGGACCGCTGGGGGTCGGGATACTTCTGCTGCGAGCGCCCGCTATGTCCCGGGGTCTCGCAACGTAAGTAGCCGCACAGGCAGCGCAGCTCCCCGGTCCTCACCAAGACGATTCGATGATTGGTCGCGGTCTTCGGACCCGACCAATCACTGATCTTAGCGCAAAACTTAAGCACCGCTGTGCTGATTGGACTCGGGCGCTGACCGCGACCAATCACCGATTTGGGCGCCAAATTTAAATATCGGCCGCGATCAATCAGCACAGCGGTGTTTAAATCTGGAGCCAAGATCGGTGATTGGTCGCGGCCGATATTTAAATTTGGCGCCCAAATCGGTGATTGGTCGCGGGCAGCGTCCACGACCAATCAGCACAATAGTGTTTAACTTTGGCGCCAAGATCAGTGATTGGTCGCGGGCCAAGACAGCGACCAATCACCGATTTGTGCGGCAGATTTAAATAGCGGCCGCGACCAATTGGATGTCAGCGCCGCTCCACGGTCCTCCCTTCACACCCTAGCCGCATGGATGTCAGCGGCGCTGCCTGTGCGGGTACTTCCGCTCGGAGAACCCGGGACATGAGCGGGCGCTCGGAGCAGAAGTATCCTGACCCGCAGCGCCGCTCCCCGGTCTCCGGTCTCCCTTCACACCCTAGCCGCTGATGTCCCCACAGTATCCGCATGGTGTTACAAAGGTCCATTTGTGTTAAAAATCGCTGATTGGTCGCTGCCCGCGACCAATCACCAATTTGGGCGCCAATTTTAAATATCGGCCGCGACCAATCACCGATCTTGGTTCCACATTTAAACCCCGCTCTGCTAATTGTTCGCACCTGGTGGACGCGCCAATCAGCAATTTTGGCGCCAAATGTAAACCCCGCTCTGCTGATTGGTAGCGGTCGACGGCCGCGACCAATCAGCAATATTGGCGCCAAATTTAAACACCGCTCTGCTGATTAGTCGCGGTCGCCGGCCGCGACCAATCAGCAGTATTGGTGCCAAATTTAAATCTCGCTCTGCTAATTAGTCGCAACCACCGGCCGTGACCAATCAGCCATATTGGCGCCAAATTTAAACACCGTTTCGCTGATTGGTTGCAGTGGCCAGCCGCGACCAAGCAGAGAAATTGGCGCCAAATTTAAACACCGCTCTGCTGATTGGTCGCGGTTACCGGTCGTGAATAATCAGCATTATTAGTGCCAAATTTAAACACAGCTCTGCTGATTGGTCACGGCAGCGACCAATCACCATTATTGGTGCCAAATTTAAATACCGCTCTGCTGATTGGTCACGTTCGCTGGCCGCGACCAATCAGCATTATTGGCGCCAAATTTAAACCCCGCTCTGCTGATTAGTCGTGACCGCCGGCCGTGACCAATCTGCGATTTAGGCGCCAAATTTTAACACCGCTTTGCTGATTGGTCGAGGCCGGCAACCGTGACCAATCAGCGATTTTGGCGCAAAATTTAAACACAGCTCTGCTCATTGCGCCCGGTCGGCCGCATACCTATTCTAGAATACCCGATGCATTAGAATCGGGCCACCATCTAGTATAATATATACATCTTCCCACCAGCTTGTTTTCCCTCTATCTCCTCTCTGGATCTATGAAGCCAGAACTGTCAAAGAAGAGGTGATGGTGGAGATGGAGGGGAAACAAGCAGGGGGGGAGGTTTATATAAATGACTGTTCCCGCTGTGAAGCACCGGGCGTCTGTGCTTGGTTTGAACAGTCGTTCTCTGGTGACAGAGTCATTCTTTCCCATTCCAACAGCTTGCAAACAACCCACCATGGTATGAAAAAAAAATTATATCATCATCATCCAGCAAATGTGTCACAACTGCCAGCAATTGGCTACTGTGGACACATCAAAGCTGTGATGATAAAAGTTGGCAGAGGAGGACTGGTAGCACGAGGTTGGCACAGACTTTTAATAAGGGAAGACTATTGGAAATCACATGAAATGCAAAAAGATCACAATCCTAAACCACATCTGAGGGTCTCACCACTTTAGGTAAAGAGATTTCAGCCACCAGAAAACTTGGGTGTCCTACAGGAGGTTCCGCCACAATCATGTAATCTGGTTTCACGGGTGAACTGATAAAAAAAGGAAGGAAGCAGTATATTAAAGGGTACACCATCAATTTATGATCTGTTGGGGTCAATCTCTAATATAATAAAGTGGCACTGATGCTTGTAATGAGGAACAGCCCCTTTCACAGTCATTCCCTGCACATTGGCATCATGGCCTCCACTGTGCAGCGGAACGACAGCATAGATCCAGAAAAGTGAATGGGCTTAGCTGCAGTTCTCCTGCACAGTGAATATCCGGGTAGCTGCCCCACTCCAGCATATTCTTTAAAAAGGGCAGCGGGGTTACTTCCAGGCTGCAGCCCCCTTATTCTTGGAGTCCAAGAAGTTGGATATCCTATATCTTTTGTAAGATGGGATTCTAAAAAAAGTAAATGCATGCATTAAACCTCAAAGTAACCCAAACCTTTCAACTTCTGAGATGAGGGACTTGCTTGGAGTTAGCTGGGAGGGTCTGTAGGAAAAAAATAAAGAACATAAAGGCAAAATAGTTAAAAAAAAACAAAAAAACAATGTCCACAATGTTCTTGCACCATAACAAGCCATTCTGTAACTTCCCCCATCTGTTGGGTATAACCCATCACCACGAGGAGTGGTGCTCCCCCATCTGTTGGGTATAACCTATCACCTCAAGGAGTGGCGCTCCCCCATCTGTTGGGTGTAACCCATCAGCACGAGGAGCGGCGCTCCCCCATCTGTTGGGTGTAACCCATCAGCACGAGGAGTGGCGCTCCCCCATCTGTTGGGTGTAACCCATCAGCACGAGGAGTGGCGCTCCCCCATCTGTTGGGTATAACCCATCACCACGAGGAGTGGCGCTCCCCCATCTGTTGGGTATAACCTATCACCACAAGGAGTGGCGCTCCCCCATCTGTTGGGTGTAACCCATCACCACGAGGAGTGGCGCTGCCCCATCTGTTGGGTATAACCTATCACCAGGAGGAGTGGAGCTCTTCATACTTTGTGTCCCTAGGGGAAATGTGGTATTATAAGACATCCAATCAATTGAATGGCCGACCATGTACTGCATAGATGAGCGAGGAACATCAGAGAAGCCGCCGATGCTCAACAGCAGCCTACTCTGTCGTCTTTTACAGACTGTATGCCATAGACTTGTACCTTAGAGTTGGGACATTGTGTCCATTCCCTGAATCATCGGTTTTGATTTGGTTCTGATATTCTGTTCAAAAATGGATCCCAGGAACTTCCGATTTTTCAGCATTTTCCACTCTGAAGGGAAACTATAGATGATTAACAGGGTCGGACTGGAACTGAAACTCAGCCCTGGCATGTGAGAGCACGCAGGCCCGTCCGACGCGCGTTGAATGTGAAATATTTTCGTGAATGATTTGGGTATATGTCACAATAAAAATTGCTGCAAACTGCACTTTATCATCGATAGACAAAAACTGACATAATGTAAAATATAAACTTCCCTCCAGGAAAATGTTAATTTCTTTCAACTGGAGGGACGGACATATTTGTAATATAGAGCTCCAAGTTCCCAAAAATGCTATGTTTGATAGTACCAGGAAAAGCAGGAATAGTGAATCCTTGCAGATTTGAAGCAGTTTCATGTTTATTGTTTCAGTATTTTTGCAGCGTTTCTAAAGAACGGGAAAAAAAAATCTCAAAAAACGCAATATCAAGGGGATTTTCCTGCCGAGCGACACGTTTTTTGTGCAGAAATGTTCTTCCCTTGACAGTGTCCGATCGGACGATTCGACGACGATTGGTAAAAGCGGAGTTAAGAGCCAGAATACCAGGTAAAAGCCATTTTTGAATGCCTCACAGCGTCAGAAACGTCTGCAGTGGGCCAAAGAACATTGTAAATGGACCACTGAACAATGGAGAAATGTTATATGGAGCGATGAGACACGCCTACCCATGTTTGGCAGCGACGGTGTCTGCTACGTTCGACGACGACCTGGAGAGGACTGGTTGTCAGAGGGTACAGTACCCACCATGAAGCCTCCTCTGAGTGTTATGGTAGGGGGCTGCGTGTCCAGAGATGCAGGTGGTAGGCTGCAGGTAATTGAAGGAACAGTTAATGCTGAAAAGGACATCAAGGAAGTCCTTCAGCCTAAACTCATTCCTTCGGCACATGATGTATTTAGTGAAGGGACACCGTTTATTTTTCAGCAAGATGGAGCCCCATGCCATACAGCTAAAAAATGTCTCTCTTGGTTCAAGGACAAAAATGTCCAGCTATTGAATTGGCCAGGAAACAGCCCAGATCTCAATCCTATTGAGAATCTCTGGGCTCGCCTCAAAAGAGAGGTGTCAAAACAGCGGGCTTCACACAAGCAGGAACTCATTGCAGCCATCATCAAATCATGGCTTCATATCATCACACCATCTGATTTACACAAACTGGTAGATAGCATGCCAAGTAGATGCCAGGCAGTCATCAAGGCCAAGGGCTGTCCAACTGAGTAATAACATTTAGTGTTAGATATGAAAATAGGACAAATAAATGGCTTTTCTCCCACAGTCATCTGAGTGACAATAGTGTCCAATTTGTTGACAAATGAACAAATTTCCTGCTAATATTGTGTTTCTATATGAGATTTTATTTCTACTTAAAAACTTTACTGTGAAATCAAAAACATTCATGAAATTTGTATTTGTATTGGCAAAATGCTAAAAATTCGTAAATCTTGGGGGTGTTGACTCAATTTTGGCCACTAGTGTATAGCGTTCCTCAGTATATTTATATGTTGTTCCCCATCACCTTTTTCATCTCTCCTTACAAGTATGCCTTGTATCTTAGCTAAAACATGGTAGTAAGTAGCATATTACCCTTTTATAATGGGTAGTGTAGAATCGCTGCATATTTCAGGGTTATGCGCTCCTGAGGACTCATTAGTGCTGCCCTCCTCAGGCGAAACCTGGTTGTGACCTCGTATAATATGGGGCTAGCCGGTCTCACCTACCAGTTTGGGTCACAAACCCTTTTTCGTTTACTTTGATGTTTTACTCATTGTTTATTAAGTTTACACCTCAAATCTCTCCTAATCCTGGAGATCAAACCTATGAAAGCAATTTATGAATGATCATAACACCTCTATGAAGGGTAATTATCATCTCCCTCATAAATAGACATTTATATGTATAAATACATATGTGGTCAATGCATAGTACTGGCACATGACTTATCACTTTCCAGGACCTTACAAAGCACCAGGAACATTCATAACAAGCGGAGGTGAGGCGAATCTGGCAACTTAATAGGAAAGGATTCTTTACAGATAGAGCAGTCAGACTGTGGAATGCCAACCACAAGATATAGTAATGGCAGATAGTATAACAGCATTTATAGAAGGGCTGGATACTTTTTTAACAAAACATGACATTGTGGGTTATAAATAATCTAGTAATAGAAAATGTATAACTTTGGAGGTAGACCTAGGACATTAAAGTACAAACTTTTTCAACCTATGCAACTATGCAAGTATGTAGAATGCACATTAGGAAAATGCTTGAAATGCAATTCCCTATAATATTATTTTACAAGTAATTTCCTCTTAATTTTTGGCTTTGTACAGTGCTAGTTATAAGCCCAATCTGTGGATCTAAAAAGTGCAAAACACTCCTGAAACACTTGTACGCATGTTCTATAATCTGTATTTCTTATGGTGCCTAAGGGAAGCCGTAATGATAAGACTTCTGCTTGGTAACAAGTGCAGTTAGTTGCCTCCATAATGAAAGTGAATTACCAATGATGAAAGGGTTAATACTTGGATCCTGCATCAGTAATAGCCTTTGTAGTAACCATGACAACTATTGTGAGGGCATAAACAAGTGTCATAAAGAAGATTCCATAAAAGAATGCCGCGCTGCCACGATCAGCGCCATTACTGATGATGCGCCTGAGGACCTTGAGCTTGACCACCCCACGTAATGTGCCAACGTTGGTGTAATTTGGAGGTTCTAGCAGGGAAAGGGGTTGTCTTCTTAGACACCCCGGGGGCATGGGAAGGTAACAGAGGGGGGGTCCCCAAAACAGGATCCCCTTCTGTTACTATGTACAAAGAGCTGCTCTTCTTTGGGAGTTCATGGATGGATCCTTGACTTTAATGGGTGATAAATTGGGAGGGGAAGGGGATACTCATCCTATTAGGGGTTATCCATAATGAGCAACCCCTTTAACCAAGTACCCAACTTCTTGAGAGACGGAGCTGGATCTGTAAGGGAGAAGTGGTAGATCCACCTGGGAAATCAGATCAACTAAATTCGTTCCAGCAATAAATGTGGTGACAGATATCGCAGCCAGATCTCTCCCACATCCAGTTTATCACAATTATAGTCTATATTTGTTATGTCGTTCTCTGTAAATATGTACAAATTCTAAAACTCCGTCATATATCGGCACTAACTCTCTAAGCGCAAGGGAAGCGCAGCCCTCCAGCCATGGTTCTCTAGAGGTTTCCTCCACAGGGGGTTTTCCTCTCCTGAGCGCTGGAGGGTGACTCTTCGTGAGTCGAGGGTTGTGCCATTTTCGGTGTCATGTAAATTTAAATAAAGTTGAGAACGTTTGACACCTAATTGCAATGCTTTGTGTATTTATTTTGTATGTGTCTGATTCATTTTGTTTGGGATTTGGGGTCCATCAAACATCACTGAGTCATACGTCTGGACATCTGCCGCCAGCAGTTTTGCCCCAGGGGTTGCCCCTGCTCTGGGGAGTTTGATGGAGCAGAGAAGACAAGAATTACAGCACTCATCCTCAGAATAAGGACTTCTATTACAGTATTACAAGCAGCTTCCTCGCCTCATTCACACAGTGAGTATTTTTGGCACTAATTTACATCAGTATTTGTAAGCTGAAAACCAGAGGGGAACAAACACAGTGAAAAATAGTAACTGAAACACTTTCACCTCTTCTGTTTTGGATCCATTCCTGGCGTCTGCTAACAAATGCTGATGCAAAATATCACAATGGAAGTGCCCTAAATTCTTACTGACTGATTCGACTGTTTGAGTTGCAGTCAAGAAACAGAGGTTGCAAGCGTTAAAAGAGTTTTCTGGTATCAAAAACCCCTGTCCCCCTTGCCATTTTTCTCTATCCTGAACCTGTGCTGCCTGCCCCGATCTCAGACTGTCTGACCTAGTCTTTATCTTAGCTCTCCTGTATTTGGTACCCTGGTACCTCCGGAATGCTGCGGCAGTCCCGGGGACTGCCCTGAAGTGGTACCTGGTGTCTACCGGCAGCCCAGTCTATCCTCACCACCAGAGGTTCTAGTGGAGACCCAGTAGACACCTAGTCACAACCCTCCTGTGGGGCAGTGGGTCTATATCCACCAGCGTTACACCCACATAGCAAATGTGGTACCAATATTCAAGAAGGGGATAACATGTGAGCCTGGAATTTATAGGCCGGTAAGTTTAACTTGTACTGTGGGCAACATCTTTGTGGGTTTTCTAAGAGATACTAACCTGGAGCACCTCAATAAGAATAACCTATACATATGATTATGAGGGATCTGTCCTGCAAACTAATCTGAAAAGATTCTATGGGAGGTAAGTTCTAGGTTGGACCAGGGAAACTTAGTTGGTGTTGTCTATCTGGACTTTTCAAAGGCATTTGATACGGTGCCATACAACAGGTTGGTACATAAACATTTTCAATATATTATATGGTAAACTTGCTCCATGAAGGAACAAGTCCTTGTGTGGTCGATGGAAAAATCAAGGAAAATATCAGTGATGTGGTCGTTACCTCTTGACAGCTCCATTTCGTTCTTGTTCTCTTGTCCATCCATGGCCACGGTGATAAAAAATTCCCTGAAAAGCTCATTATTCTAATAAAAAAAAATGCAAAGTAAGGAGCTGACACAAAGGAGAGCAGACAGCTCGTATGTCAGAATAAGCAATTGCAGTTACCTTAATTTTCTCAAAGAAGGTGCCATTAATCACTATGTCGTATGCCGTGCAGCCGCCTCCACCTGTAGGACAAAGTGCACCAGGACTTAGATACTTTGCGGTGCCGACTCACCCACTGACCTTAGTAGGGCTGCTATGAATAAGTGGTATAAGTTCTTAAAGGGGAATCCAAGTAGTGGACAATCCCTTTAAGTCCCAAATCTAAACCAAAAAAGTTCAAAAGTCAACAACAAGATGTCAAACTGAAGTGGACCTACCAGAACCTGTGGAGATGGCACCTTCGACCATTGAGGATTAGTAAGTTGTAATACTTGCTATTTTAACCCCTTTAAGGATATCTCTGGACTACCCCTTTAAAAAGAGACGCGCTGTATTAAATAAAAAAAAAAAAAAAAACGTACTATTATCAAATTCAACGTGGGGCTCTCCAAGGCTCATGGGGACTCGATAGCCGGAGGAATCATCAGATTCCAGGATGCAGACTAACTCCTGCTCCATCAGGTCCGGGGGCGCTGGGATCTGGTTCGACTTGCAGATGTTAATAAAGATTTCGGTATTTTTGGATGTGCGAGTTTTAATGCAGAAACCTAACACAAAAATAAAAACAAAAAGTGAACAAAAACACAATAAAATCGGCAAAAGCCAAGCAGCATTTACATGTAATCAACTGCATAAGAAAAAACAATGTGACCCCCACATTGGTTGCATCATGTGACCGTTGTAGTCAATAAGACCCCACTGCCCCACTGTGGTATCTGTCACATAATATGCACAAAGTAATCTGGATAATAATCAGAGGACGCCCATCTCACCCGGCTGGGGTCTGATCTGTCTGCTTTCTGGTAAGTTCGGTATTCTGCTCTGTATCTCCTGTTTGGCCTGAAATGAGGCAACAAGTGAGAATCAGTGAGTAACATGAACAGGATGGTTCTGCAAACTGATTTTTCCTGCCCCAAAATAGTACAACTATGAGGGGTCTAAAGCCAACAATACACATTAGGTAAATGTTGGAGACTGCAGCGCCCCCGGCGGCTGACGGAGGAGACATTCACCCGGTGATTGCTGGCCTCTCCAATTCATCTTTCGTACCTTCATCAGCATCTGTTCATACAGCGCTTCCTCCATGCTTGTGTTCATTTCTGCAGACAGCAGCGACTTGTCAGACGCCATTTTTTCGGTCAAAGGCAGAAGCTCAGGGATCTTGTTTTATAAGAGAAAATCTGAAAAATTAAAATATGTATTAATCTTCTCCACAGACAACGACAAGGGGAGAGTGCGGGAGCCTGACAGCTCACGACACGAGGGGGTGCGGGAGCCCGACAGCCCATGGCACGAGGGGGTGCGGGAGCCCGACAGCCCACGACACGACGGGGTGCGGAAGCCTGACAGCCCACGACACGAGGGGGTGCGGGACCCTGACAGCCCATTGCACGAGGGGGTGCGGGAGCCCGACAGCCCACGACACGAGGGGGTGTGGGACCCTAATAGCCGACGACACGAGGGGGTGCGGGAGCCCGACAGCCCATGACACAAGGGGGTGCGGGAGCCTGACAGCCCACGACACGACGGGGTGCGGAAGCCTGACAGCCGACGACACGAGGGGGTGCGGGACCCTGACAGCCCATTGCACGAGGGGGTGTGGGAGCCCGACAGCCCACGACACGAGGGGGTGTGGGACCCTAACAGCCGACGACACGAGGGGGTGCGGGAGCCCGACAGCCCATGACACGAGGGGGTGCAGGAGCCTGACAGCCCATGACACGAGGGGGTGCGGGAGCCTGACAGCCCACGACACGAGGGGGTGCGGGACCCTGACAGCCGACGACACGAGGGGGTGCGGGAGCCTGACAGCCGACGACACGAGGGGGTGCGGGAGCCTAACAGCCGACGACACGAGGGGGTGCGGGAGCCTGACAGCCGACGACACGAGGGTGTGCGGGAGCCTGACAGCCGGCAACACGAGGGGGTGAGAGACCCTGACAATATTGGGAGTGGGATTCTGCACACCTACATCTAGCTACTTATTGTCCTGAATGTAGTAATCACCTTGGTACAGTCCCATCTTCTTACCTGTAGTAGAGACGCCAAACACCACTACTCTGACTGCAATCACCCAGCTACAGCGTCACCACGCCTCAGCAACAGGGGAGCGTCTAGATTGGAGTAGATTTCTTGAGGGGGAGGAGTGATTTCATGGAATCATGATGTCACCGGAGGGGGCGGGGCCTTCTCAGTCCAGTGGATATTAGCCATGCAGCCGCAGCAGTGTGTACGTTGTGCTGGACGGGAGGACTGGTGATGAGGAGCTCCTGTAGTTGCTCCTGTAGTTACTCCTGAGTTGTACTGTGGAGAGGACTCCAGGACTCGGCTGAGGTTCCTGTACTGAGCTATGTGCGGAGAGAGCTCCTGGGAAGGGAGGTTTGTTTTTCCATCTGGGACTTTTTGTCTGCCCCCTTCCCAGTAAAGAAGGCTCAGAGTGGGACTGGCCTCCGGGGCTGGGCCCCCGGCTCCCACCTCCCGGTCTAAGCCGGCGGGGGGTGGGAGGAACACCAATCAGGCTATGGCTGCAACATCAGGCCGAGGCAGCAGGGGTTCCAGCATGAAGACCCGGAGGACCCCCGAGGCTACGACCGCGGCAGCTCCTCCCTCTGGAGGTAGGTCGAGTGCCAGCAGAGGTGCTGCAGCGGTGCCCCCTGATTGGGGTACCAAAGTGGCGAGGGAGGCAACCGTCACCTATGCCTCCCGTGTCCATGCGCACCTCTGTGAGTATGAGGACACCGCAAAAAAGCTAAGTTCCCTCTGGGGGGAGTTGAGGGTAGCTCAGGAGAGGTCCGAGAGGGCCTCTGGCACCAAGAAGCCTGAGCTATCCGCCGCGGTCCGGAAAATCAAGCAAGCCATCCAAGAGCTGCAGGACCGCAGGAGCACCATATTGGCAGGCAGTGGACCCTTCATGGAGAAGCTGCGGAATGATGACCAGTTCAGAGCCATGACCGGTGTGGCTCTGGAGGGGTCGCAGGGCCCCGGCCAGGCGGTGGAGGAGGAGGAAGAGGTATGCGTGGAGGAGGTCGCACCCTACCCACCGCCTGGTGGCCTGGTAAGTGATCTCCAGGCATCGCATAGCGGGATAGCCCCTGAGCAGATGGCTCTCCCGTCTGATTCTAGCCCTTCAGAGGGCAGCGGGAGCGAGGGGGAGGATGAGGAGGATGGGAGTAGCAGCAGTGAGGGGGGCTGCCTTATCATGCAGCAGATCCAGCAGATCGAGTCCCCGGTACGTTTTGGTCAGCTTACGTTCGGGGATGAGATGTGCGAGGATGAGGCACCCGGGAGGGGGACGAAGAGAAAAGCAAAAAAAAAAAAGAAAACATCTATTGCACATAAATTTGTGTATGTCCCCCTCTCTGGGGCCCCCCTGTCCCGTTGTGCGGCACCCGCCACCCACCCCGGCTTGGACTCTGTTGTGGGTCCACAGCGAGGGAGCGGGGAGAACATAGGCCATGGCACGCAGAGCGCTGCCTCTGTTTGTGGTAATGGAGGCAGTGGGTCCGAGGTGTTTGATATGGAGCATGGCGCGGAGGGCGGCCCGACGGTGGGTGTCATTGGTGGTGGTGCTCGTGCTGGAGCCCCTGTAAAAAGGGGGTCTGGCCTGGCACCTGGTGCTCCTGCTGGCGTGCAGGAGGTGGCGTGTACATCTGCCGCTGCCTCCTGCGCTGTCGGCGGCGCACCGACAGCCGGGGCCGCGTCTCCGGCGGCGTGTGCTGGGGTGTCTGGGTCCCTCACACACGGATCCACTAAAAAATCTGGATCACTTTTAGGGACCCAGAAACCTGGTAAGGTAAAGGGCGCGGGGCCTGCGGCTCCGGCAGAGCCGGCTCATAAGAGTAAGGTGGGGCTTGCTCCCCTGGCAAAATCCGTGGTGAGGTCAGGGCCCCCTGCGCAGGGGCCCGGTAATGGGTCAGCGCGGGGGGCTCCACCGCCGCTGGGTGCCGAGGGGGAGTGGCCTAGCCTGGGGCCGGCCGCCGGAGCTGGGGTGGCCAGGCTTTTTGTGGCAAAGGGTGTGACGGTAGGGGGTGCTATGCCCCTGAGAGCTGGTGCCGCTGGTCCAGGGGCCCCTGTGAGTAGACCCGGTTCTCGGTCGGCTTCGGGGGTCCCGGCGCGGCCGGCTTTGGGGGGCGTGGCCTCCCATCCGTCCACGGCGCCAGTGGGAGTGGCCTCTGGGGCTCCCACCGTGCTGCCTGGTGCGGGGGGCGTGGCCTCCCTGTCACCAAAGGCACCGGTGGCAGTGGCCTCTGGGGCCCCCACCGTGCTGCCTGGTGTGGGGGGCGTGGCCTCCCTGTCATCCACGGCACCGGTGGGAGTGGCCTCTGGGGCCCCCACTGTGCTGCCTGGTGCGGGGGGCGTGGCCTCCCTGTCACCCACGGCACCGGTGGGAGTGGCCTCTGGGGCCCCCACCGTGCTGCCTGGTGCTGGGGGCGTGGCCTCGCAGACAAAACCCGCCCAAGTGGGCGTGGCTCCGCCCGGAAAGGGGCGGGGCTTAGCGTTGGCAGCTGCTGGGAGCAGTGGTGCCACAGCTGTAACAGACAGCAGAGGTGGTGCCTGCCTGTCGGTGTCCCCTGTGCTCGTGGGCTTATCTGGGGCAGGGGCACCGGCAAAAGTCTCAGCACCTGGCTCCCAAATCCCCCCGGCAGGGAAGGTGCTGCCAGCAGGTGGCAGCAGTGGAAAAACTGCTGGCAAAAAATGCTTGCAAAAAATGAAAAACTGTGACCCCAGTGTGCATGTGAGTGAGAGTGGCCCAAGTGGGGTGACTGTTGACATGGATGGGGATGGCGTGGGTATGAATGTGGCTGTGGTTGAGGATACGAATGTTGGCGTGTCTGTGGCCGGGGGTAAGAATGGTATGTCTGTTGGTAGTGGGGGGAGTGGGGACAGGGCTGGTCCATCTGCCCCCCCGGCTGCTGGTCCTCGGAGTTTTGCGGGGGTAGTAGCCGGGGCCTCGGGGTCTTCTCGGGGGGCTTCCTCACCTCTGGACCTCAGGGATGGTGACTTGCGACGCCGTTTCCTGGAGGCCCTCAAGAAGGGAGAACGGACGATCCAGGTAGAGGGAAGAGAGGTGGACCTGGCCTTTTGGCTGGATAGACACGGCCTGGTCGCCTTCCAAGATAAAAGGGAGGGGGAGACAGTGTGGTCCCTCCCGACAGCCGGGCAGGGGGTGGCCAGGAGGAATGTAGTCCGTCTTCGGTGGAGGGGCAGTGAAGCGTGCCCGCCAAGAGCGAGGGTCGTGGAGCTCCTCCTGAAGATGGACTTCAGGGCGACTGACATCTTTGCCCTGATCCATCCTTTTGGTACCCCTGTCTTCGACATCAGTTTTGTTCGACCGGAGGGCCTAGAGCTTTTCTGGTCGAATTTTGAACTCGTGAAGGGGGAGCCCGGCTGGCGAGACTTTGCCGTGCAGGCGGTGTCCCGCCAAAATGGCGTAAAGAGGGTGACCGTTCTAACCAATAACGAGTCACTCTCTGGGGTCGATATCTTGACGTAGCTTTCTCGCTATGGGGAGGTCACGGACGTCCCAAAAAAGAACAGGGACGAGTTTGGCATTTGGTCAGGGGGCTAGACCTTCATGATGAGGTTGAAGGTCTCAGGCGGTACTGTCACCCACATCCCTTCCTCAGCATTTCTGGGGAGAGACAGGATCCTGATCTTCTACCAGGGGCAACCGAAGGTCTGCCACAGGTGCGGTGATCCCCGTCACTTCAGCGCGGGCTGCAAGGTGCAGAAATGTGCCTTGTGTGGTGGGGTAGGTCATCTTGCCGCGGCCTGTGGTGACATTAGGTGTCATCTGTGTGGTGACCTAGGTCACCCGTATAGCCGCTGCCCCCGCTCCGTTTCTAACACCATCTCTGGTCAGGCGGGGGAGAGCCATGGGGGGGTCCCCAGCGGTGCATCCTCTGCTGGAGCTGGAGGTGGGGGCGGGAGAGGAGCTGAGGGGCCAGTGAAGGAAGGCGAGGCCAGTTCATCTGCCCACCAGTGGCAACAGGTGAGGCACCGTGGGGGTAGGGGGCAGGATAAGCCTCAGGCGACTGGGGTGATGTCTGTCCCCACCCCAGAAGCGGCAGCCGGAGCCCCTGAGGCCCTGGGGGAGGAGGCGGTGAACGAGGAGATCAGGAGGATGGAGAGGGAGGAGGTGGCTGCTTCTGAAGATTCCTCCCAGTATGAAAGTCTGGACGAGGAGGTGGTGGAGCAGCCTAAAAAATCAGGTGACGGTAAGACCATTAAGAGTCGGAGGAGTAGGAACAAAAAAGGGGCAAAAACATCTAAAGCCCCCCCCCTGGCCGCTAAGGTGCCTACGGAAGGGCTCACCGGCTCCCCTCTGATCCCCCTCTCCAACCGGTTCCATGCCCTCAATGACTCTGCTGTGTCGGAGGTCAGGGGCGGGGGACCGGCGGTAACATCTGAGGTGCCTTCAGGGAGCGGCGGGGTCCATCCTCCGGGGGCTCACTTTCCTCTGGGGGGGGGACTGCCCTGGGGTCCAGGGGTGAGGAACCCAGTACTGGGAAGGAGGTGGCGGGTACCATGGACACCTCGGTGTCACTGAAGAGGAGGGGAGAGTCTGGCTCCTCCTCTGAAGGTGAGCGGAAAAAATCGGGGGGTACGGTCAAAAAGAAGGCCGTCTAACTCAATCACCCATGATGGCGGAACCTACCCCGTTGACTCTGGCGTCGATTAATGTCGCCAGTATAAAGTCAGATACGGCCAGATTTATGGCCTTTGATTTTTTCAACCGAGTTGAGGCTGACATTTTATTTTTGCAGGAGACCAGACTAACGGACATGGGGGCCATTTACAAAGCAAGGAAGGAGTGGAGGTGCGGGCCCTCATACTGGTCTCTTGCGGCCGAGACGTATAGCGGGGTAGCGGTCCTTTTTAAGGCCGCTTCGGTGGAATGCAGACGGGTGATCGAGGTAGAAATGGGGAGGTGCTTGGTCCTTGACGTCTTCATGGGGGGACAGGAGCTCCGGCTCATTAACATCTATGGTCCACAGTCAAGGTGGGACCGTAAATGTCTCTTCCTGAAGATCAAGCCCTATCTTTTTACCAGCCGGCAGGTGGTCTTCGGTGGGGACTTTAATACTATAACTAGATCCCGTGATAGGGGAGGCCCCGGAGACCGAAGGCTGGATTTTGATAGTAATACTCTTAATAGTATAGCAAGCGAAGCTCGCCTGCTGGATGTCCACATCCGGCACACCCCAGGTCACGGAGGTTTCACCTTTCATAGGGGTAGTTGTAGGTCTAGGATAGATAGGTTTTTTTTAAAGGAGGAAGCCGTCTCTTCTGCAGTGTCCGCTGTTGAGGTGGAATTCTCCGATCACTGTTTTATTTTCTTTTCCTTGAATGTTACAGAGACTCCCCGGATAGGGAGAGGCCTATGGAAGCTGAATTCGTCCCTGTTGAAAGAAGCGGATGTAAGACAATCCTTTGAGGAATTTCTTCAGAGCCAGGTACCTCTCTTGGGTCTCTGTAGCAGTAAGTCTGAGTGGTGGGAGATCTTCAAAAGAAGGGTTGCGGGGTTCTTCCGTCAGCTCTCGAGCCTCAGAGGCCTGAACAGGTACCGCCTGTATCGGGAGTGGGGAGGAAACTCGAGCAGCTCGTCTCAACTGGAGGGGACCGTGAGGAAATCTCCAGGGTGAAGGCCTTGCTGAAGGGGTGCCAGTATGATAGGCACACATCCTTAGTTTTTGAGAGGGATTTCGGGAGGTACCGCTCGCCCGACCCCTACAGGAACTGCAGGATGTCAGTGAGTTGCAAGATGGTAACAGGACTGATAGACAGTACGGGTTCCCTGAACAGATCCAAATCAGGGATCCTGGAGGTGGTCAGATCCTTCTACTCGCACCTCTTGGGAAGGAGGGATCCAGATCGGGATGAGATGTCGGCTTTCCTGGCTGAAACCATCCCTGAGCCAGGGGATGACCCCCTCTCTTCATGTTTTGGCAGAAGCAATCAGGGAAGAGGAAGTGAGACGGGCCATTGATGGGCTCCGGCCCAAAAAATCGCCCGGTCCGGATGGCTTAACATCCGAGTTTTACAGGACTTTTAGGGACTCCTCGGACTTTCTGCCCGGTTCAATGAGGAAGTCCGCCCTGATTATTCTGTCAAAGGGTAAAGACTCGTCCCGTATTGAGAATTGGCGTCCCATAGCACTTCTCAATACGGACCGAAAGGTTCTGGCAAAGGTGCTTTTCAATCGGTTGGTGAAGTTTGCACCCCGGCTCCTTTCAGGGGCCCAGCACTGCTCTGTTCGAGGCCGCAGTACTTTTAGTGCTGTGCTCGGTGTCCGGGAGGCAGTGGAGCAGAGCAGGGCAGGTCACTGGAAGGGGTACTTGCTGTCCTTAGACCAGGCGAAGGCCTTTGACCGGGTTAACCATGAGTACCTCTGGTCCGTCCTTTTGAGGTACGGTCTGCCCGGGAGGTTTGTTGATTGGTTGAGAGTATTATACAATGGGGCAGAGACTTTTCCGCTTGTGAACGGTTGGTTCGGACCCCCTTTTGAGGTGAAGTCTGGTGTCCTCCAGGGCTGTCCTCTGAGCCCACTGTTATACGTGTTCGCGATCGACCCCTTTTTAAGGAGAGTGGAACGCGGACCGTTGGTGGGAGTCGGGATGGACCGGGCGGAGCCAGAGACCACCTTGAGGGTAGTGGCGTACGCCGACGACGTTTCCCTTTTTGTATCCTCGAGAGAGGAGGCAGACTGGGTCATGTCTGAGGTTGAGCGCTACTCTGTGGCATCTGGGTCCATGATCAACCGGGATAAGTGTGAGAGTCTCTGGCTGGGAGGGGGAGATCCTAGTTTTGATCTCCCGGACACCCTTCCAGGGCCTCAGGCCACAGCAAAAATTTTAGGCATCAGTTTCGGCCCGGGGGACTATCCCCAGCAAAACTGGGAGGGCAGACTTAAGATTGCCACCCAGAAGGTGGATCAGTGGAAGGGTTGGTCTTTGACCCTGAGGGAAAGGGTTAACCTGGCCAAGGGGTATTTGCTCCCTTTATTAATATACCTGGGCAGCGTCTGCATCTTGCCAGAACCTCTTTGGACACGGGTCTACAGCCTGTTCTTCCAACTATTATGGGGGAATAGGCTGAACCTAATAAAGAGGGAGGTCACGTACCGCACGAGGAGACTAGGAGGGTTGGGTATGGTCAACCCAGTGGTGTTTCTAGTAAACACCTTTCTTAAGGCAAACATCGCCAACCTCTGGTTAGAGAGGGCTCCTCCGTGGGTATTCTCCTGTAGGGGGTGGTTTCGGCCTTTCTTCCAGCAATGGGAGACAGGAGGGCGGGTGAAGGACCTTCGCACGCCTCATGGGCATCTTCCAGCTTATGCTACCCTGGTTGTGAAGGTGATCCGCCGGTGGGGTCTGGGAGTGTGGGAGATCAGGACCTTGTCAAAGAGGTTACTTGACAATAGGGTTCTGTTGACCCACTTCCAGAAGCCCCTGGCCCTCAAGGATTGCCCAAGCCGGGATCTGGAGGTGGGGCTCGGGTTATTAAACTCTAAGCGGATCCCCTTGAAGTTTTGGGACTTGGCTTGGCGCTGGTTCCATGGGAGACTGTATGTGAGGGACAACCTGAAGTACAGGAACTCTGATTACCGGGATTGTCCCCGCGAGGAGTATGGCGGCATGCTTGAAAGCATGGAGCACTTCCTGCTTCGGTGTCCTTTTAATACAGAGGTCTACAAGAGGGTGGGTGCTTCCATTGGCTGGCCCAGGCTGGCAGGCCTTTCCTATGCGGAGTGGGCCTATGGGGCATTCAGATCCCTTGGTGGCCGAGATCGGGGCACTGTTTTCTTAGTTAGCTTAGTGACTAGGTTTTACACGTGGAACGCACGGTGTTTAGTGTCCACCCAGCAGAAAGTCCTCCCATGGGAAGAGGTGATTAGGAACATCCTGGGTGACCTGGCAAAAGTGCGCTCGCTGGAGTATGAGAGGCTGGGTGCAGGGAGGGCTTCCCTTCTATGGAGGGGGTTCTCATTTAATGTGCCCTAGGGAGAGTTAGGGAATGTGTGTCTGTGATAGGGTTAGTTTAGTCCCTTTCTATATTTTATATTTATTTGTAGGGTCAGATAGATGTGTAGGGTCAGGGAGGGACACGTAGGGACAGTCTTTAGGGACAGGTAGTTAGTATTAGGTTGGTAGTGAGGGACAGGTAGGGACAGGTAGGGAAAGATTGGTAGGGTGGTAGGGACAGATTTTTCTTTTTCTTTATTAGAGAGGGATAGGATTCTGTGTGATAGATTAGGGTGAGAGCCTCTGTAGTCTCCAGTTCCCGGTGGTGGGCTGTTACCCTCACGTGTAGTTTTTTGTTTTATGGTATTGGAACCCGTATATAGGGCTTGCAAGCACCGAACTTGGGTCTGATTTTGGTTCATGGTTGTTGTATATGGTAATGTGATTAAGTTTTTTAGGTTTATTGTAGTGTTATAAAGTTGCGTATATTATTTTTTATATGTCTGTGTATTATGATGTGTGTTTGGGGGGGGTTTAGTGTAGGTTGGGTGGGGGGTTTCAGGGGGGAGGGGGGGAGGGGTTTTGGTGGATGGGTTGGTGGTTTGGACATCCTAAAATGGATGGGAAAAAAGGCAAAAGGACCTGGTATCTTTGTGGGCCACAAACTTTAGTGGGACCCTGGTGTGATGAGGCCACAGACTATCGTGGGACCTTGGGTGTTGGGAGTGGGAACAAAAAAAAAAAACTGGGCCAGTTTGTTGTTTTGTTTTGGGGGTTTAGGTATGAATGTGGAGTGAATGTTGGAAGGGGATATTTTTGGAAAAAAAGGGTTAAGGTCTTCCCTTGCTGGGGGGGACTTTTGGAAATGACGTTTTATGTTCCATGAACATTGCAGGACATTTTTGCCTTTTAATTCATACTGGACATTATAATTTGGACTTGTTTGTGTTTTGCAATTTGTTCTTTGTGCAGTGTGTTTTATGGTTTGTTTTATACTTTTCTAATAAAAAGAGTTCCAGGACTCGGCTGAGGTTCCTGTACTGAGCTGTGTAACAACCTGTGCCCTGGCTATGGCTCTGCTGAGGAGCTCGTGTTCAGCGTTCTGCTGTGAGGACTGATGCTGATCCGGAGTGGACTGAGGTGGGGAGAGCTGACCATGTGAATAAATGTTGTAGAGGCCTCCAGGGGGCAGCGTGGCTGGTGTGAGGGGGGCATGGGCTAGGTAGAGGGGCATCCAGGGGTGCTGCGTGGCTGGTGTGAGGGGGGCATGGGCTGGGTAGAGGGGCATCCAGGGGGGCTGCGTGGCCGGTGTGAGGGTGGCCATGGCAACGAGTCCTGGTTCCCTGTCATGCGTGGTTCACCTTGATGGCCGTGCGTGACGTATCTGGCTCGGGCGGTTCAGCGTGCATGCGCTGATGGTCCAGGAGATGATTAGGGCCTGCGGTCACGTGACTGGAACGGACCAAAAGTATATTTAAAAAGACATGGAATGTCCTTTTAAACAATCCCCCCGAGGAATCCATAGGATATACCACGCGAAACACGCATTGAGGTCCTTGTTTATTCTGGGTGCTGATCTAATATGGGTAAGAGTGCAATATATTTGTTTAGCTTTTTTTCATAGGGCACTATAGGCCATATGGCACGTGGTACATATCCATAGTGATGAAATATGCCATAATTTTGTACCAGTGCATAAATGACTTGAATACGAGCACTTCTTGTACTTTATCCCAATAGATATTTAACATCTATTATTATGTTGTATATGTGTCACCCAGTTTGGTTGTCTGTGTGTCGTCCTTTTTAATCATGTATGTCTTTTCTGTATATTGTTTACAATAAAGTTTTTTGATTCTTTGCCATATACTCTGTATTTGGTTCCTTTTTGCTATATAACAGCAGAAACAAGTCCAGGGGCGCCTCCGGCCAGGGAAAATATAGAAATAGTCCTTGGATAAGTTTAATGGATCCAGCAGATGAGGGACACAACACAGTCCCACGTGGCGGCTTCTATCAATCCACACACGCCAGGAGGATCTGGCCGCAGCCTGAGACCCTCCAGCATCGGGAGGCCCCACGCAACTGACTGGGCCAAACATGAGTCTATTGTTCTGTCTACTGGGATCAGCCCCTGGATGGGGGAAGGGGTCACACCCTCTAGATGCAACAAGAGATGTTGACCTAGGCCTGATAACATTACAGTCCATGAACACAGGGGAGGGACACGCTGTTAGGCTGTGTGCCCACGATGCGTTTAAGCACTGGCAAAAACGCTGCAGAAACGCTTAAATGCATGGTAGAAGGCCTGCCATGTTCCCCAATGATAATCCGTGCTGTGCACATGCTGCGTATTTTTCCGGAATGATAATCCGCAGCATGTCCACTAATTTTGCGGACACGCAGCGTAATTGCCGCCATTGACTTGCATTGAAACGCATATCATCTGTGTCCGCACATTTGCACACATGGATAATATGCGTTTCTATGTGCGGATGGCACCCGGGTGTGGAGGACAGGAGACTCTCTTCCGGACCTGGGTACCATAGAACCTGTGAAAAAAAGAATAAAATAAAAAATAAATATTATTCTTGCCTTTTGATGGCTCGCGGTGTCCCTTTCTTCACTTGCCGGCAGCGTGCTGTGGACTGAAGGACCTGCGCTGACGTCAGTCATATGACGGCAGGTCCTTCAGTGTACCGCGCGCTGCCGGCAGCCAGGACGGAGCGAAGCAAGACAGCGGGGGCCATCAGAAGGTAAGTATAGATTTATTTTTTACCATTCTTTCGGTCACACTATAAAAATCCATGCCGGTTGCATGGATTTATATAGTGTGACCAAGTTGTCAAGCACTTTCCAAGTGATGTTAAAATCGCTTGGAAAGCGCTTGTCAACCCGCATGCGGAAATGCAAGTGAAGAACGCTTCACATCCGCATGTGCAATCCGCATGTGCAATCCGCATGCGTTTTTTCTGCCAGGGAGATGCGGAAACTGAGCATTTCTGCATCGTGGGTGTGGCACCCCAGGGGTCTGGTTTCCACAGTAACAGCAATGTTATGTCTGAGAGCAGGTGGGAGGTCTCTTGGTCAGGGATCCTGTGCATGCCACACCTCCTGCCCAGTCCTGGGAGGGGAAGAACTTCCCCTATATAAACCTAGGGCTGAGGCAGGGTTAGAGAGTAGAGAAGAAGTAGAGACAGAGAAGAGAAGCAGATCTAGGAAAAGAACATCAGGAGCTCTGTGGGAGCAGTGCTATAAGGAGTCAGGGCTGGCAGCTGCAGAGCTCGCCCTGACTGAGAAGCTATCACCGGACCCGGAGTCCGAGGCTGTGGGGACTAATCTTTACCCAGCAGCAGAAACCGCCCGGCAGGGGATTTCAGGTCCTCTGGCCAAGAAACCCGAAGGCACGGTCAAACGCGTGGGACCAGCACCGCCGTCGTGGAGCGGACGCCACTAGAAGGCCCCGAGTTACCGGCCATACGGGTGAGCACCACACGGTACACTCAGGGACGTGGGCTACTTATACCCGCCTCTAGCAAGGTAGCCAGAAGAGTACAGTCAGTTTGGGAGGCCTACAACTCCGCCTGGCCAGGGGAGATCCCATCTGCTCAAGGACTGACCAGGCCCCGATCGCTAGCCAGTACTCCGGGAGGGTCTATCTTTATCACCAGTAAAGACCCTGAATTACACCGCATCGTCTCTGAGTGATTCCTGCTACCCCCATCATCCACGTCGGCTGCCCTGAGGCCATACCCCTCCCGTTGGGGGTGATACTATCACGCTGCACAATCCTACCACCGGCCTCAGCGGTCTGCCCTGCAGCGGCAGCTCCTTCGCTGCATTCAACGGGTGGCGTAGTCGTCCAACATCTACCGCTAATACATCGCCGCTCAGTTTGACTCCCTGGGCACGGACCGGGTCACCGCCACGAGACTACAACCCTCAACAGATCCGGCTCCGGGTAAGCTCCCGTGCGCGCGATGCCGCGCGACGAAGGCTCAGGGGTGCGTCAACTTTTGGCGTAGTCGGCAGGATCTCGTGCCCGCAACCACCGGGTACTGCGTGCCTGAAAAAGACTGTTCAAACTTACCAGTGGTGAAGATTCCCGCCATCCGCGAAGTTTTCTTGCCATCCGGCGCCATCTTCTGCCTTCTTCCCGCCATCCGTGGAGTTTTCCCGCCGTTGGACGCCATCTTGAAGACGCCGCGTGGGAAGAAGAGGGGCGTGGACTCCGAAAGCGCGCGAGAACTGAAGCCCCGCCTCACGTCCGGACGTTGCGTAAGGTCCTGGAAGGAGCCCAGCAGACGCCGACGTCACAGGAGCGCGACGGAAGGTCCTCAACCCTGACGATCCACTGCGGAGCCGCGGCCTACGGAAGAGGATCATCGCAAGGTAGGCCACGGTCCACTAGGGGGGAGGAAGATGTCGGATACGGAGGAGAGCTTCACTGCCTCAACCCCCGCCAGCGCCACCGCTGCTGCAGTCATGCCTTTCACCATGCCCTATATCCCGGGAGCGGCCTGGCTACCCCAGTACTCAGGGGAGTCACATACCCTGCATGACTTTAGAGAAAAGCTGGATAGCCTCTTCCAGGTGTATCCCCTCACAGAAGAGCAAAAAGTGAGCATCCTGGTGGTCCAATTAACCGGGGCAGCCCAAAGGGAGGTAAAGTCCTGGCCACCTGGGGGAAGGACTGTTGCAGGGATACTAACCCGGCTGAGGGACACCTTTGATACCCGCACCTCAGCCGAGATCAAGCTTAGATTCTACGGGTGCAAGCAGCGAGCACACGAGAGTATAAGGGACTATGCCCTGAACCTACAAGAGGCCCTGAGAGCCATTAAGCAGACCGACCCTGACGGCGTGGGAGACGAGGACAGGCTGTTGACTGAACAATTTATAGAGGGTTTATATTGCAATGCCCACCGAACCCAGTTGCGGGCAATGGCCTTACAGGACCCTCATCTGGGATTTGCACAGTTCAAGGACAGAGCCATCCGGGTGCTCCGAGAACCGGCACCAGGTGGCGTTGTGACCCACAGACGTCCCACTACCACTTACCACCAGGAGGCGGCACCCTTGTCGGCAGGGCCTGTGGGAGCTGATGCGCAGGCTTTGAACAATGACCCGCCTCCAGACCTGCACCATCAGGTCCAAGAGCTAGCTAAAAGCGTTGCCGCGCTAACCCGAACTGTGCAGTCTTTACAGGTTTCCACTCCAGGGAAGATCCAGCTGGCATCCGGACCGGAGGACATCCCGTGGCGTCGACCAAGGAGGACCCCACCGGCCAGAGGAAGACCCAGCGACCGATACAACGAGGACGGACAACCCATCTGCCGCCGCTGCAATCAACCCGGACATATGGCAAGGTACTGTCCTTTAAACTGGCACAACCTGGGGTAGAGGGCCAAACCCCAGGAAAAAGATCATCAGGCCCATCGAACTGGCGCGACAAATATGTGGGAGGACGTCCAGTCTTGCCCGTGGTACTGGATGGCATCCCCATGAGTGCCCTACTGGACACCGGGTCACAGGTTACCACTATCCCGTACGTGCTCTTCAAGCAGTACTGGAATGACTCGGATATCACCCGCTACCCTGACGACGACTTGAGTATCATCGCCAGCAATGGTCAGCCCGTGCCACAGATTGGATTTAAAGAGGTGACCATTAAAATCGGTAGAGTCGAATTGGCGGCACAGGGACTGATCATTGTAGACATTGACAAGCGCGAGAGTCACCCAAAGATAACTCTAGGAACTAATGTAATTGAAAATTGTCTTGCAGAGGTGATTTTCCTTTTACAGCAGGTTGCCAAGAACGCCAGCTCCGGCCAGCAGCGAGTGCTCCAGAAAGAGATCGGGGCACTGATGCGACGGCAACAGATAGAACTCTCCGGTGGTGAGATTGGTAGCGTAAGAATGTGTGACCCTTTTCCTATTGCCATGCCCCAAAAAGTGAAATGATGATTTGGTGCCGGGCAGCTATTGGTCTGAGAGGTAGAGATTACCAGGCAATGGTAGAACCAGTTTACTCAGACAGTAGGCCCACCATTTTGACAGCACGGGGGGTGGTCAATGTACGCCATGGGAGGGTGCCCGTTCGCATAATAAATATCGGGAAGAGGGAAGTGTACCTGCCCCGGTATGCCACGCTAGCCAAATTGTATACCATCAATCAAAATTCCATACAGTCCGTAGAACCCTTGCCTCCATCTTCCCCGGAGGAAAGTAACGGCTCTAAGGAAACAATGGAGGACTGGTGTCAGCAACTACATTTGGGTACTGACTCCACTCCCTCTCACCAGAGACAGGGAGTCTATCGGGTGGTTCAAGAGTACGAGAGAGTGTTTAGTAAACACCCGTTAGACTTCGGGCGAGTCAAGGGGGTAGAACACCACATCCCCATGGGAGACCATCTTCCCATAAAAGAGAGGTATCGACCCGTACCCCCTGCACACTACCAACACGCCAAGGGGATGCTTAGGGACACGAAGGAGGCTGGGGTGATCAGGGATAGCTGTAGCCCCTGGGCAGCTCCACTAGTCTTAGTCAAAAAGAAAGACAACTCCATGAGGATGTGTGTAGATTACCGGAAAATCAACCGTATCACACACAAGGATGCGTACCCCTTACCAAGGATAGAGGAGTCTTTGGCTGCTTTAAGATCTGCTAACTTCTTCTCTACCTTGGATCTCACTAGCGGGTACTGGCAGGTTCCTGTAGCAGAGGCGGACCGGGAGAAGACCGCATTCACCACCCCGATGGGACTTAGCGAGTTTACCTGCATGCCGTTCGGACTCTGTAACGCACCAGGAACCTTTCAACGATTAATGGAGTGCTGTCTGGGCCACAGAAACTTCGAGACGGTCCTGTTGTACCTGGACGATGTCATCGTATATTCCAAGACTTATGAGGACCACCTGAAACACCTGGCGGAAGTGTTCGAAGCTCTGGCAAACTACGGCCTAAAGGTAAAACCCTCCAAGTGTCACCTCCTAAAACCAAAGGTGCAGTACCTGGGACACGTGGTGAGCGCTGACGGAGTGGCTCCCGACCCTGATAAGATCACCGCAATTAAGGAATGGCCAAGTCCCTCCAGTGTAAAGGAAGTGCGGCAGTTCCTCGGGTTGGTAGGCTATTACCGCAGATTCATCCCCGGTTTCACCAAAAAGGCAGCTCCTATGCAGGACCTCCTGATAGGCCAGTCCCGGAAGGCCAAGAACCAGAAGCCGCCCTTCAAATGGGAGAAGTTAGAAGAAGAGTCCTTCCGCCAGCTGAAGATGGCCCTCACGGGGGATGAAATCCTGGCGTACCCTGATTACAGCCAACCCTTTATCCTCTACACCGACGCAAGTAACATCGGGCTAGGAGCCGTACTGTCCCAGATCCAGCAAGGGAAAGAACGAGTAATCGCTTACGCCAGTCGAAAACTGCGACCCACCGAAAGAAACCCTGAGAATTACAGCTCATTTAAGCTAGAGTTCCTGGCAGTGGTGTGGGCAGTCACCGAACGCTTTAAGCACTACCTCGCTTCTTCCCGGTTCACCGTGTACACGGATAACAACCCGTTGACACACCTGGACACGGCAAGACTCGGTGCCCTAGAGCAGAGATGGATGGCCCGTCTGTCCAACTACGAGTTCACAATCAAATACCGGGCAGGACGCTCCAATACCAACGCGGACGCCCTGTCCAGGATGCCAAACCTACCGGACGTAGGAGAAGATTCAGAGGGATTGGAAGAAGTCGAACTCCCCGCGTTCCACCGTCATGGGACTATCCAGTATTCCCATCGGGTAAGGAGTAAGCAAGCCGCTACGTTTAACCCCTTGCCTCACTACAACTGGGAGGAAACGCAAGACAGTGACCCTGCCGTCCGACTGGTGAAGGAGATGCTCACTCAGCCAGATGCCCGCCTTGACCCAGACGCTCCGGAGGAAGCCAAACAACTGTGGGCTGAGAAGAGTCGACTGTTCCTTTACAAGGGGAAGTTGTGCCGCAGAATGGTCAACTCCCGGACGCATGAACTAATCTGGCAAGTAGTGGTGCCACGAAGAGACGCAGCCATGGTGATGGAGGCATACCACGACGGGGCTGGACAATTCGGATGGAAGAAGCTGGAGTTCCTGCTGCGCGGGCGGTTCCACTGGGTAGGCATGAGGGGAGCCATCGAGAGGTGGTGCAGAGACTGTGGCCCGTGCAACCTAAGAAGGAAGGACCGTGCCAGCCAGAAGACCCCCCTTCAGTCCATTGTCACCAAGCAGCCGTTGGAACTGGTAGCCTTGGATCATGTAAAACTGACCCCAAGCAGAAGTGGCTACGTCTACGCGTTAACCATTGTGGATCATTACTCCCGGTTCTTGGTTGTCGTCCCCGTTAAGGACTTAACAGCTCAAACAGCAGCTAGAGCCTTCCAGCAGCACTTCTGCCGTCCACACGGGTACCCGGACCAAGTGCTGACGGACCAGGGACCTGCCTTTGAAGCGGAGGTCTTCCAGGAATTCTGCAATCTGTATGGCTGCCGGAAGATAAGGACGACACCCTATCATCCGCAAACTAATGGACTTTGTGAGAAAATGAACCAGGTGGTAATGGATCTTCTGAAAACGTTGCCCCTGGAAGAACGCAGTCTGTGGCCTGAGAAGCTGCCCGACCTGGTGGACCTATATAACTACATCCCTGTAGGTTCCACCAACTGTACCCCGGCTTACTTAATGAGGGCAAGGCCTGGTAAGCTACCTGTTGACCTGGAGATGGGAGTCCTGACACCCGAGGACACTTCACCGGAAGCAGACTGGGACACAGAGAGGCAGCAGCAGTACCGGAAAGTACAGGAGAGCGTGGAGCGAAGTCTCTGTCTCGCTAGGGAAAGACAAGAGAAAAATTACAACCAGTATGCTCCCGCTGTTCCCCTGGTACCCGGAGAGCAGGTCTTGAAGAGGAAGAGACGGCTCCACAAGTTGGACGACCAGTGGGAGAAGGACCCGTACACCGTACTGCCCTCAAGCCACGACAACCCAAAGGTTTGTACCATCAGTAAAGACGGAGGGGAAACCACAGCCATTGTATCCCGGGATCACCTGAAGAAGTGTCCCGAACAGCTACGGAACCCAGAAGGAGAGCAAGAAGACCCTCGACCCGTAGAGGAAAGGAAAGATATGGTTAGTACTGTGCTCGGAGACTTCCCTCGATCCTGGACTCAAGTCAATGGTGCAGTTGTGGTACCCGTCCTCACGTTCCTCCAACCAGCATCCCAAGTGCCTACGGAGCAACAGGTAGAGCTGGAAGAGCAGCCGGTCCAGGAGGCAGCAGACTCCACACAAGCAGAACAGGAGGATCAACCCTCTGCTCATAGTGAGCCTGCCGTACCCCTAGTGAGCCAAAGAGCCCGTAGACAGCTGCCCAGTTTACCCTTGACAGCTCCTACACCCTGTAGTTCAGGGCCAGACAGTCAACTCCGTAGGTCCACTAGGGCCACTAGAGGCCAGTTACCCGCACGTTGGAGGATTTGAAGTGTTTAAATTGTTTTATTTGTGGTCACCTGTCTGTTACTTGTAAATAATTATGTGTTTCTAGTTATTTTTAGGAGTCCTTGGTGGATTTACCGGGAATCCTTGTACAATTAGTTGGAGCGTAACCCAGGAATGGACTAAAAGACTGTTAAGGACTCGGGGCAGGACAGACCCCTACCTGGTTACGTCTCCCTGTTTTGGTGAAATGGACACCTTTGTTTTCTTCAAAGACTGCACCCGGTTGCGGACACGCCGTAACCATCTTTATGTGTTTTTCTTATTGTATTATTATTGTTTATACCTTGTTATGTTTTTCTAAAAATATGTTTAGTCCCGGAGTACTAAATTTCACTAGGGGGGAATGTGGCACCCCAGGGGTCTGGTTTCCACAGTAACAGCAATGTTATGTCTGAGAGCAGGTGGGAGGTCTCTTGGTCAGGGATCCTGTGCATGCCACACCTCCTGCCCAGTCCTGGGAGGGGAAGAACTTCCCCTATATAAACCTAGGGCTGAGGCAGGGTTAGAGAGTAGAGAAGAAGTAGAGACAGAGAAGAGAAGCAGATCTAGGAAAAGAACATCAGGAGCTCTGTGGGAGCAGTGCTATAAGGAGTCAGGGCTGGCAGCTGCAGAGCTCGCCCTGACTGAGAAGCTATCACCGGACCCGAGTCCGAGGCTGTGGGGACTAATCTTTACCCAGCAGCAGAAACCGCCCGGCAGGGGATTTCAGGTCCTCTGGCCAAGAAACCCGAAGGCACGGTCACACGCGTGGGACCAGCACCGCCGTCGTGGAGCGGACGCCACTAGAAGGCCCCGAGTCACCGGCCATACGGGTGAGCACCACACGGTACACTCAGGGACGTGAGCTACTTATACCCGCCTCTAGCAAGGTAGCCAGAAGAGTACAGTCAGTTTGGGAGGCCTACAACTCCGCCTGGCCAGGGGAGATCCCATCTGCTCAAGGACTGACCAGGCCCCGATCGCTAGCCAGTACTCCGGGAGGGTCTATGTTTATCACCAGTAAAGACCCTGAATTACACCGCATCGTCTCTGAGTGATTCCTGCTACCCCCATCATCCACGTCGGCTGCCCTGAGGCCATACCCCTCCCGTTGGGGGTGATACTATCACGCTGCACAATCCTACCACCGGCCTCAGCGGTCTGCCCTGCAGCGGCAGCTCCTTCGCTGCATTCAACGGGTGGCGTAGTCGTCCAACATCTACCGCTAATACATCGGGCACCCTGGGCACGGACCGGGTCACCGCCATGAGACTACAACCCTCAACAGATCCGGCTCCGGGTAAGCTCCCGTGCGCGCGATGCCGCGCGACGAAGGCTCAGGGGTGCGTCATGGGCACATAGCCTTACACCCCTTACACTAAAGCAGGTTACATTACATAGAGTACATGAACACAGGCTGGGGAGGGACACACTGTTACTGTCATATTGGATAAAATATAAGTTGCTGAGGTTAGGACCACCAGGGACCCCAATGTTACTTAGGAAAGACTATGTCCATGTTTGATAAAATAATTTTCACGTATGCTTAGCACAGGTCGGTCCGTCCATTTATGGATTCTGTATAGGACTAATAAAAATAGGCCATCACAGCACTCGGCTATGTCATTTATGTACATAAATGCATACAAAATATTAACTACTCGAGCTAAATTGCTGCATTGTCACCTTAAAGAACTATGCACCTGATTAATGTCTTGATGAGAGGGCGGAGGTGAAGGACGCAGCTCCTGATTCATTAAGAGACATATTCATCAGAAGCGTCTGATGGCTGGACAGCGCCTCCATGCGCTATGCCACTTACTGGAGGAGGATTTGTAGCGACCACCGCTGCTCATGATGAAGTTGCCAAACAGCAGTCATCACAACCCTGCCCACTTACCGATAAAAATGCCATTAGAAAGGAAAAAGTTGCAACATTTTTACATAGTCTTCAGTTGCATCCAAATTATACGATTGAGCATTTTATAACAGAATTCTGGAGTAAAAACTATGATGAATAGGGTCCTATGGGTTTTGTTCTGTTTAAGCTGAGTTGATACAGGTCTGTGCTATGACGTCAATTCAAGTTAAACCCTTTTATCTACAGGTGCATCTCACTAAATTAGAATATCATCAAAAAGTTAATTTATTTCAGTTCTTCAATACAAAAAGTGAAAGTCATATTATATAGAGTCATTACACACCTGAACAAGGGATGTATAAGCGGGGCCCAATTGCAAGACTAGACAACCAACAGAAGATTAGACCCCTAAAATATAACTTTTATTCGAATATGCTAAAAAGGACTCAGTAGTCACCATAACAACAAACACAAAAACAAGACAAAATGCCAGGGAACAGGGTTAAGTCACACATCAGTCAGGAAGGATTACGGGCTCTATCTGTCCCTATTTTGTCCCTAAATTCTCTCCCTTGGGTCTCCTTAAATGCATATCTATGATGAATTGTCGGCTTCTTAATCTGTACGTTCACTTTTCTCTATCTTTTATTCACGATTGTGGTTCTTTAAATATAAAGATAGATATTTACCAGGGATATTAGGGACACCAACGTTGAGCGGGGGCGCCACGGAGCAAAAATTAGGGTGCCAACCTCCGCTGTCAGGAAGGGAGAGAATTTAGGGACAAAATAGGGACAGATAGAGCCCGTAATCCTTCCTGACTGATGTGTGACTTATCCCTGTTCCCTGGCATTTTGTCTTGTTTTTGTGTTTGTTGTTATGGTGACTACTGAGTCCTTTTTAGCATATTCGAATAAAAGTTATATTTTAGGGGTCTAATCTTCTGTTGGTTGTCTAATAAAGTCATTACACACAGAGTGATCTATTTCAAGTGTTTATTTCTGTTAATGTTGATGATTATGGCTTACAGCCAATGAAAACACAAAAGTCATTATCTCAGTAAATTAGAATACTTTATAACAGCTTGAAAAATTATTTTAAAATCTGAAATGTTATCCTACTGAAATGTATGGTCAGTAAATGCCCTCAATACTTGGTCTGGGATCCTTTTGCATCAATTACTGCATCAATGCGGCAATGTGGCATGGAGGCGATCAGCCTGTAGCACTGCTGAGGTGTTATGGAAGCCCAGATGGCTTTGATAGCAGCCTTCAGCTCATCTGCATTGTTGGGTCTGGTGTCTCTCGTCTTCCTCTCGACAATACCCCATAGATTCTCTATAATAGATTCTCTATGGGGTTATGGTCAGGTGAGTTTTCTGCCAATCAAGCACAGTGATACTGTTGTGTGTAAACCAGGTACTGGTACTTTTGGCCGTGTGGACAGGGGCCAAGTCCTGCTTGAGAATGACATTTCCATCTCCAAAAAGCTTGTCGGCAGAGGGAAGCATGAAGTGCTGTAAAATGTCCTGGTAGACGGCTGCGCTGACTTTGGTCTTGATAAAACAGAGTGGACCTACACCAGCAGATGTCATGGCTCCTCAAACCATCACTGATTGTGGAAACTTCACACTAGACCTCCAGCAGCTTGGATTGTGGCCTCTCCACTCTTCCTCCAGACTCTGATACCTTGTGGAGTGTGTCAGTGACTGCCTTCTGGACATCTGTCAAGCCAGCAGTTTTCCCCATGATTGTGGAGCCTACTGAAACAGACTAAGGGACCTTGTTAAATGCTTAGGAAGCCTTTGCAGGTGTTTTTTGTTAATTAATCTAATTTACTGAGATAATGACTTTTGTGTTTTCATTGGCTGTAAGCCATAATCATCAACATTAACAGAAATAAACACTTGAAATAGATGACTCTGTCTGTAATGACTCTATATGAGTTTCACTTTTTGTATTGAAGAACTGAAATAAATTAACTTTTTGATGATATTCTAATTTAGTGAGATGCACCTGTATTTTTAGAATTATCACACCAATACACCTGTTTTCTCATTTGCAAGACTTAAGTAAACCTTGTATGATATCTTTTTCATTTGTGAATGTCCTTATACTTTCAAGCAGAACCTAGCCACCCCACAATGCAATAACCCATCGATCACTACAAGCCCTCCATTTTCCATGGATATCCATATTATGGACTGTGTATACGTTTCTTTTGCCTGAACTGCGCACCCCTCGGTGAAGACAGTGAGTTTTTTGGGGGCAGCTTATGGTCGGCTCAGGATATGAACACCCCCTGATCTGCTTGAAAATATAACTGAAATAAAATGTTGAGAAAAAATTTCAAATATCACGTTGACCCTTCAAGTCACTGTCTTGTAAATCTGTATCACTTCTACACAGAATAGGTGATTGGTCTGAAATCACTCGGGGTGTAAAGAGAATCTGTCATCACAGAATAACTAATCAAACCAATCGCAGCCCCTCAGTATATCATGGCACCCTGTATCTTGATTGGCAGCTGTAGCTTTATAGACTCGAGTGGGGGTCTCAAACATTTGGCCACAGAGGCTGCTTCATGCAGGCCGCAGGCACCATACACCTTGAGGATTGTGGCACGTCAGCACTTTTTCAGTGGAACATATTGCAGGCGCCGTGCACAGACAAGCTCTTTGCTCAGCTATACCAATGCCAACTGTGGGTCAATCACAGGCCAGCAGCTAATGTCTGCAGGGGACCAGGATGGGAACAGTACTAGAAGATGAGGATCAGGATCTTGACATTACTGCAAAGAGACATTACTACAAAAAGGGGACCAGGAAGGGACACGTTACTGTGAGATAGGGAGCCGAATGGTGAGATTGCTACAAAAAGGGGACCAGGTAAGAGGATATTTCTACAAGATGGCCATGATGGGAGACAATAAAACAAGATGAGTACCATGATGGGGGACATAAGCACGAGATAGGAACCATGACGGGGACATTACTACAAGATGTTGGCCAAAACTACTATATGGCGCTAATAGTAAGATTGTATTACAAAAAGGGGCTAAAATGTAAAAGAAAACAAAAAAAATATAGATTGGAGTTGCTGCAGGGTGTTTTATTATTTCTTGGCAGACATTATACAAGATTACAACCACAATTCATGAAGAAACAAATTTTGCATGCCAGTATTTAATAAAATGTGAGAGGTAGAAAGCTTTTTTTTTGTTAAATTAAAAAATTTGTTTGTTTTTTACATTATCACTTTTCATAGTTTAAAAACTTACACAAAGCTCTGATTGTTCATGTTTGATAAAATTTTACTTTTCTTGTTTGTCCACCAGTCCTGGTCAGCACCAGCATTATGAAGAGCGGCTGGACATTATCATAATTTACATCACAAATGTGGCAGAAATGATCACATAAATGTTGTCTAGCTCCGCCCACTCTTCAGAAATGTCGCTGCTGTGGCTGGGACTGGTGGAAATACAGTAAAAGTCAAATTTGGGCAAAACTGAACAATCAGTGCTGTTTGTAATTATGTATGTCACAAAAAGTGACAATACATACATACATTTATAATTCCTATGCCATGAGATTGGAATCTATGAGGAGCTCCTGGAATTAACTCCATTCTGGAGGTTTCAGTCATGAGCCGTCTAGATTGGATTTGATCCTATGAGGACATCGCTCCAGCAACTCCATTCTACTCAGGTCACCAATGAACTGTACAGAATAGAGGCTACAGGGAGATCATCTAAAAATCCACACCGATCTAGACGGCTCACTAGTGAATCAGATAGAATGGAGTTGCTCAAATGAGGTCCTCAAAAAATCCACTCCAATCTATACGGCTCACTAGTGAATCAGCTAGAATGGAGTTGCTCAAATGAGGTCCTCAAAAAATCCACTCCGATCTATACGGCTCACTAGTGAATCAGCTAGAATGGAGTTGCTCAAATGAGGTCCTCAACAAATCCACTCCAATACAATGTTGTAAATTATGAGGACTCTGTTGCTGCGGTCTGTTATGTTTCTCCCTGCGAAGCTCCGCTCACTCTTTGAAAAACTCGATTCCAGTCACCTCAGCACCAAACAGTACAGTTTGGAGGCTACAGCGAGATCCTCAAGAAATCCACTCCGATCTATACGGCTCACTAGTGAATCAGCTAGAATGGAGTTGCTAAAATGAGGTCCTCAAAAAATCCACTCCAATACAATGTTGTAAATTATGAGGACTCTGTTGCTGCGCTCTGTTATGTTTCTCCCTGCGAAGCTCCGCTCACTCTTTGAAAAACTCGATTCCAGTCACCTCAGCACCAAACAGTACAGTTTGGAGGCTACAGGGAGATCCTCAAAATACCCACTCCGATCTAGATGGTTCACTAGTGAATCAGCTAGAATGGAGTTACTAAAATGAGGTCCTCAAAAAATCCACTCCGATCTAGACGGCTCACTAGTGAATCAGCTAGAATGGAGTTACTAAAATGAGGTCCACAAAAAATCCACTCCGATCTACACGGCTCACTAGTGAAACAGCTAGAATGGAGTTGCTCAAATGAGGTCCTCAAAAAATCCACTCCAATACAATGTTGTAAATTATGAGGACTGTGTTGCTGCGCTCTGTTATGTTTCTCCCTGCGAAGCTCCGCTCACTCTTTGAAAAACTCAATTCCAGTTGTGTCACCCTGGCCTGGATGCCACAAGTGTAATTAAAGCTGTGTCTGAGAGCAAGGGGGAGGTTCTCTGGTCAGGGGAACATTAGCATGCAATGCCTCCTGTCTCAGGCCAGTAGGGGGAGCAGGCTGCCCCTATAAAAGCTGGTACTGGGGGCAGGGTTTGAGAGAACTTGATGGCCTGTCTCAGCACTGAGACTTGTCCCAGAGCAGAGCATGGACAGACAGTTGCACTGCACCTAAGAGGAAGTGTGGCAGGAGGAGAGCCACAAGCCAGAGACAAGAGGCGAAGAGAGCCTGTCTTGGCAGATAAAAGACTTACTTTACCAGACTTTGGTGTCTGAGGCTGGGAGGATTCCACATTCTCCAGCAGATAACCAGTTCGCAAGGGACTGTATATTCCTTGGCCTAAGAAGCCTGGAGGCCCTGCCACAACCGAAGGGACCAGTAAAGCCGTACAAGGCTGGGAGCAGAAAGGAACCCACGTCGCAGGCCATACAGGCGAGAATACACGGAAAGCTCGGAAACGTGGGCTGTTACCCTATAACGAGGAGATAGCCAGAAGGAGCGCAGAAAGCACGGTAGGCCTACACCCTCACCCTGACCAGGGCCAATTTCCCCGTTGCTCTCAGACATCCAGGTCCCCTCCTAGCCGGGACTGTTTATGGGTCAGTTTACCTGTTTTAGTAAAGACCCTGGACTGCAACTTGTTGTCTGTGTGCTCCTTGCTCCTCCAGCACTATCGGCACCGGGACTCCCACTACCATCACTCCCACCATCCACCACACTGCCCTGGGGCCGCACTCTTCCCGTGGGGAGTCACACCATCCCAGCTGCATATATCATCAGCCCCAGCGGTCTGCCCTGCAGCGGCGGTTCCTAATGACCGCAAATCCACGGGTGGCGTAGTCGGACATAATCAATAGCACATAACGGACTACCACTGGCCTGACCACCCTGAGCCACGGAACCGGGTTGCCACTACTACCCCCATCGTTCCCTATTGCCCGGATCCGAGTGCCCCACGGCCCAGGGGGCGAGTCACAGTCACTTCAGCACCTGTACAGTTTGGAGGCTACAGGGAGATCCTCAACATACCCACTCCGATCTAGACGGCTCACTAGTGAATCAGCTAGAATGGAGTTGCTCAAATGAGGTCCTCAAAAAATCCACTCCAATACAATGTTGTAAATTATGAGGACTGTCGGCTGCACTCTGCTATGTTTTTCCCCGCGAGGCTACACCTTCTCTTTGAAAAACTCAATTCCAGTCACCTCAGCACCTGTACAGTTTGGAGGCTACAGGGAGATCCTCAACATACCCACTCCGATCTAGAAGGCTCACTAGTGAATCAACTAGAATGGAGTTGCTCAAATGAGGTCCTCAAAAAATCCACACCAATAAAATGTTGTAAATTATGAGGACTGTGTTGCTGCGCTTTGTTACGTTACTCCCCACGAGGCTCCGCTCACTCTTTGAGAAAATTCGATTCCAGTCACCTCAGCACCTGTACAGTTTGGAGGCTACAGGGAGATCCTCAACATACCCACTCCGATCTAGACGGCTCACTAGTGAATCAGCTAGAATGGAGTTGCTCAAATGAGGTCCTCAAAAAATCCACACCAATACAATGTTGTAAATTATGAGGACTGTGTTGCTGCGCTTTGTTACGTTACTCCCCACGAGGCTCCGCTCACTCTTTGAGAAAACTCAATTCCAGTCACCTCAGCACCTGTACAGTTTGGAGGCTACAGGGAGATCCTCAACATACCCACTCCGATCTAGACGGCTCACTAGTGAATCAGCTAGAATGGAGTTGCTCAAATGAGGTCCTCAAAAAATCCACACCAATACAATGTTGTAAATTATGAGGACTGTGTTGCTGCGCTTTGTTACGTTACTCCCAACGAGGCTCCGCTCACTCTTTGAGAAAACTCGATTCCAGTCACCTCAGCACCAAACTGTACAGAGTGAAGGCTATAGGAAGATCCTCAAAAAATCTACTCCGATCTAGACGGCTCAGTAGTGAATCAGCTAGAATGGAGTTCCTAAAATGAGGTCCTCAAAAAATCCACTCCAATCTAGATGGCTCACTAGTGAATCAGCTAGAATGGAGTTACTAAAATGAGGTCCTCAAAAAATCTACTCCTATCTAGACGGCTCACTGGTGAATCAGCTAGAATGGAGTTACTAAAATGAGGTCCTCAAAAAATCCACTCCAATACAATGTTGTAAATTATGAGGACTCTGTCGCTGCGCTTTTTTACGTTTTTCCCCACGGAAAACTGAACGATCAGCGCTGTGTGTGATTATTTATATTACAAAAAGCGATAATAAAATGCAAGTTTGATTAATCATGAAAAAAATAAAATTTTGCCCTTTGGAAATACGTAATAAATATAACAGTTTGAGCAAGTACTTAAAAAATAAAAACATGAAATCATTAGAATTATAAGGCTGATATATATCTACAATGTGTGTACATTCCAATTCCACTACATTGCAGGCTATGAGGATCCGGGAATCTGCTCCATTCTGGACATTGGAGGTGATTTTTTGAGGAACTTCAGTGTAGAAACTGAACTGTCTAGAATGGAGAAGCTGCAGAGAGATCATCAAAAGATCAACTCCGATCCAGTTACCTCACCAGTGAATCAGCTAGAGTGGAGATGCTGGAATGAGGACCACAAAATATCCCCCCGATCCAGTCACCTCACCAGTGAATCAGCTAGAGTGGAGATGCTGGAATGAGATCCACAAAATATCCCCCCGATCCAGTCACTTCACCAGTGAATCAGCTAGAGTGGAGATGCTGGAATGAGATCCTCAAAATATCCACTCCGATCCAGTCACCTCACCAGTGAATCAGCTAGAGTGGAGATGCTGGAATGAGATCCACAAAATATCCCCCCGATCCAGTCACTTCAGTAGTGAGCCGTCTAGAGTGGAGCTGATAAAATGAGCCCTCAAAAAATCAACTGCAAACTAGACGGCTCAATGGTGAATCAGCTAGAATGGAGTTGATTGTTTGAGGACCACAAATAATCAACTCCAAACTAGATGCAATCGTCTCTTTTGCACGCCCCATGCGCTCCAAGCACAACCGGATATCCGTGGTCACCGGAAACACGTGACAGGAAGCACGTGACCGGAGAGTCAGTATGCGTTCCACACGCCGGAACCACCTGGCCGCCATTCTCCCAGTCAGAGCATGTGACCAGCACCGGGATCATGTGATCATGGACACAGTGAAGCCGCCTCGCCGCTGTCACCTAGATTTCAATGCACAGTCAATCCTGGAACTTTACAGCTGAGTGCGTTCCATGACATATCATACAATCTATATGCCTATTGCAAACATTGTCATTCTGATAAGGGCATACTATACTCATAAGGCTTCTCAAATAAATAGTACAAGCGACGCTCAAATATATTGGGCATGGGAGTTCACAATAGGCTATAATTGCATAGAGAAGACCCTTAGTGGGCCAATTTCATGTACTAATGCTATACCATGCAGATTTACATACTTGACCTGCAAATGATTCCTCTAGTTGTCAGTAGAGGGCAGCCTAAACATAAAACAATCTAGTGAGCGACAGATGTGGCATCTTCTTTGGTGCTGGGTCGGCGTCAACTAATCAATGAGCATTAACATTTTTTTTACACTGCCACAATGATATTAAGTGAAATTAACACCGAAATTTGAACCTTACTTGCTCGCATATAAATTTTTCACTGCACCCCTTAAATATTTAAGCACGTATATTAAAGGGGGCGGCCATTTACACTTATTAGTGCAGCTTTCCTCACACACTGAGCAGCATTCTGTCCATACAATGGCCGCTGGTGGAGGAGCAGTGACCAGACCTGTCCTCAGCCTCCAATACTAAAACTCCTCACATAGGAGAGCTGCTTGTCTGTTGGAGGAGGCTGATACGATAGGCTGATCTGGTCACATGATCCTCCCCCAGCGGCCATTTTATGGACATAAGTGCTGCTCAGTGTGTGAGGAGAGCACGTGGAGTAATCTAGTCTCCTCTATCAGTAACAGAGAGCAGACAATGTTTCTCACCTAGTTTGACAAATTAAAAAAAATAGATTTGCAGCAACTCAGATCTCCTCAAATTGCAAATACTTGAAGAAAATCTAAATTTATTGCTATCAATAATGGTGTCCTCTTTTTCCTTATAATAATACTTATATTCACTGGGCTACGTTATAATAATAATGCCCCCTATACTGACTAATAATAATAATAATGTCTCATGACAGTGGCGCCCTGTGTATCCTTATAATGCCCCCCGGGCCTTCTTATGTAATAATTGTGTCCTGGGAAACCAGAAACATATGCTAATACTTATCACCCCCTCTCTCCCACGCTGAGGGGTGATATTCTCCTCCTCACTACAGTCTAGGTGCAGGCAGATGTTGAAGTGAGGTCATTGCATCGCCTGATGTCCCTCATGTGGTGCTGACCTCTTTGAGTTCATAAGACATAAGCAGTCTACGGCTTTTCTGAGCAAGTGGCAGAGCAGGGAGTCCATGGCTCTCTGCTCCACCTCAGTTGTTAATGGTTAATGATATCCACATCCTCAGAAAGTGGATACTGTCAACAAGTGTCCACACCGGCCCATCTGGTATTTGTTGGAACTTCCAGATGGACAGTCAGGCCCTGCGGGGACCCTTGCAGTTTAGCTCAGTTGGTATAATAGAGTCATATCTAGAATATTATTTAAGCTTAACTTTGAAGGGCCCATGTTAGTGACCCTCATACATAGCGTTTTTCTGTTTTTTACTGCAACAATAAAAACTTGTCTTGGCAGTAAAAACACTGTGTTCAAAACCCCTGGTTTTCCTCATGTTCCCTGCATTTTTGTCACTTTTTTGTAGCCTTTTTTGGGTGTGGATTACATATGAGCTTTGTCTACAGTACATTTTTAATAAAGTTAGTTTCATTCACCACAACCGCTGTCAAAACGCTGTAAAAAACTTGCATTTTTTACAGCATTTTTTCCCCCTTTCATTTCTTTGTAAAAAAAAAGCTACAAAAACACTGAGAGAATTGACACGCTGTGGATTTTAAAAACGCTGCATTTGTCAAATTCAGTCAGGAAAAAAAATCAAGCATATGAGTGAAATTTCTAAAATCTCATATCTTTTGCTGATACTGTAAAACGCAGCTTGATCTGAGGTAAAAATGTCAGACATGTCAGGTGCTCAGGTACTAGAAGTACAGGAGTCTGTACAGAACAATAGGCAGGGCCGGCGTCAGCACCCGGGCAAGTGCCAGGGCCCTGAGCAGGCGAGAGGGCCCACTTGCGGTCGGGCACCACGCCGGGCTATGGGCGAAGGAGAGCGGTGCCAGCGCCCGCCCTTCTCCCCCACTTGCTCAGGGCCCCGGCAGCCGGATACTTACCTCTCCCCATGCCTCCGCAGCTCCGCTGTCTTCCCGCTTTGCGCTCCCTGTGAGGTCTCAGGTTAGAGGGCGTGGTGACGTCTTTCCACCACACCCTCCCAGGAGCCATCACAGGCAGCGCAGAGCGGGAAGATGCCAGCAATGGAGTCCAGACCTGAGCAGCGGCAGCAGGTGAGGAGGAGTGAGGTGAGGGTGAGTATTTGATTTTTTTTTTTTAATGTATGGAGGTGTCGTCACTGAATTTTGGGTCTTCTATCCTTTGGATTACGAGCTCGGAGAGAATGAAGACACAGGACAGGATGTTTGTGTCTAAACATACTCTAAAAACTTTATTACAAAACACAGGGCTAATATACACCCTAAAGGCAGGAAACGGATTTGCCATATATGGTTCGATTATACAGTTTAGCTGAACAAGCGAAAAAAGCTAGTTTCTGTATGCTTTAAAATATTTAATTAGACTTATCTAGTTAGCAAGGTCATTTCATCTTTCTGCAAGAACACATTATTGCTACACTAGAAGAAACATCTGGCCAGGGAAAATCACTTTATCTTCTCAAAAGGACACGCTATTGATACAAGAAGGAACATTCATAGCTGTTGTTTTCACCTAAAATAACTGTCAGACTTATATAGCATAGATGGGGCCTTTAAACTTGAGGGACTCCATCTTCTGCTATAACATTCCATCCTTTTGTTCCTTCATTTATCAATACGAATTTCTATGTTTTCTTTTAGTACAACGCTGAATACACATTAAAAAAAACTTAAAAACCAAATAAACCGCAAGACACATTAGCAAAACCTGTAAAATAGCTTGTACTATACCAGCCAACCACCCACCAATACCTTTAAACCAATTTGCGGGATTTAGAAAGGAAAATCTCTGTGTGGAATTATTGGCCAAAGTATCTGAACAGTTCACTCAAAAGTTTATCTCTTCCCATGAGACCGGGACAGCGAGAAAGGGTATGCTAGTGGACGTCACAGGGGCATGTGTACATATCCAACAATTAGCAATGGTCTGGTTTTGCTCCTTTAGTCCATCGATTAGAGCAAGATGGTGTCTAATGAATCTATTGTCGTCTCCATCCATGGTGCCTAACCTAGTCCATGCACCTGTGGTCGCAAGTATGCAGGTAAGTATAAACAATGTCATCATTCTTTGTCCGCTGGTTCTCCTAGTATCTTTTTGCAATGGGACGCGTGGATCCAGGTCTCTTTTCCCTCTAGCTTAACGGCTGTACTTGTGGTCAGCAGAACTTGAAAGGGTCCGTCAAACCGTGGATCTAGGCTTTTCCTCACGTGTCTTTTTATAACCACCCAGTCTCCAGGTTGCAGCGTATGGCTGCTAGAGTCTTGATCTGGATCTGGAAGAGAACTGAAGACATTATCATGTACTTGCTTAATCTTTTTGTGTAAAGCCCTCACATAGGAACTTAACACATGGTTGTTCATTTCTAATGCTTGCGGATAGAAACACCCTAGGCCGGGTACGTTGCCAAACAATATCTCATATGGAGAGAGTCCAGTCTTTCTATTAGGCGTGTATCTTACTGAAAACAGAGCAAGTGGTAAACAGTCCGGCCATGGTTTTCCTGTCTCAGCCATGGCTTTCTGAATTTTTAATTTCAATGTCCTATTCAGTCTTTCCACTGTACCACTACTTTGTGGGTGATATGGGGTATGGAATGCTTGTTGAATTCCTAGAGCTGACATGACTTCATTCATTATTTCACCTGTGAAGTGTGTACCTCTGTCACTCTCAATTACCTCTGGTACCCCATACCTGCAGACCACCTCCGCAAGCAGTTTCTTTGCGGTTGCCGTAGCCGTGGCTTTGGCAATTGGGAAAGCCTCTGGCCATCCTGAGAACAAATCAATACAGACCAACACATATTCCCATGATCCTGACTTTGGCAGCTGAATATAATCAATTTGCAGTCTCTGGAATGGATAGAGGGGCCGGGGGGTGTGTTTGGGTGGTGTTTTAACTACTCTACCCTGATTATGTGTAGCACATATCATGCACCCTTGTACCAGGTTTTCAATACAGGTGGAGAATCCTGGTGCCACCCAATGTTTCTGCATCACACTCATCACACCTGTTTTAGATTGGTGTGTCGGCCCATGTAGTATCTGGGCAGCTGCTGGGTACAGTGCCCTTGGAAGGCATCGTCGTGTCCCTTTCCCCCATACCCCATTTGCTTCATTCAGGCATGCACCTTCCTTTAACCACTTATCAACCTCCTCCTTTTGAGCCTGCGCCTGCATTTGGGATAAGATGTCCTCCGACACAAAGGGGTTTTTAGGGGCACTTAACTGACGTACTGTTGACCCTTGTTGCGGCTTACAGGCTGCTGTTTTTGCCGCTGCATCTGCCATCGCGTTTCCTCTGCTTACCTGGTCGGTGCGTCTGGTATGTGCTCTTACCTTTATGACAGCTACTTGTTTAGGTAGTTAAAAAGAAGCAGGACAAAAATATATCTCATACCCTACCATAATTATATATAAATGTAAAGCAAAATTGCATAATAAATATAGGGTACTTAGTGAACTATTTTTGATCAAAAAAAGTATACAAGCCGTCCCACCAGCGGCAAGGTGACCCTAAATTGGGACGGTACCTATACTGCCTATATTAAAAACCTTACTGTATATCAAAGTTGAAATAATGCATATAAAAGGGTAGACAAATAGGACCGGGTCCCAACTCCAGACCACCTAGGCCCGTGGTAAGCTACATATATACCAATCAGCTCAACAAAGGGCATTATTTCAACTTTGATATACAGTAAGGTTTTTAATATAGGCAGTATAGGTACCCTCCCAATTTAGGGTCACCTTGCCGCTGGTGGGACGGCTTGTATACTTTTTTTGATCAAAAATAGTTCACTAAGTACCCTATATTTATTATGCAATTTTGCTTTACATTTATATATAATTATGGTAGGGTATGAGATATATTTTTGTCCTGCTTCTTTTTTGCTAGTGTGAACATGCCTCTGTTTCTTGTATGTCTGCCATCTTAGACCTCAGTTCACATTGTCTGGTTTTTTGACTTGTTTGCATTCTGTGCAATTTAAGGGTGTGGCATGCCCTTTGTAGAGCTGATTGGTATATATGTAGCTTACCACGGGCCTAGGTGGTCTGGAGTTGGGACCCGGTCCTATTTGTCTACCCTTTTATATGCATTATTTCAACTTTGATATACAGTAAGGTTTTTAATATAGGCAGTATAGGTACCGTCCCAATTTAGGGTCACCTTGCCGCTGGTGGGACGGCTTGTATACTTTTTTTGATCAAAAATAGTTCACTAAGTACCCTATATTTATTATGCAATTTTGCTTTACATTTATATATAATTATGGTAGGGTATGAGATATATTTTTGTCCTGCTTCTTTTTTGCTAGTGTGAACATGCCTCTGTTTCTTGTATGTCTGCCATCTTAGACCTCAGTTCACATTGTCTGGTTTTTTGACTTGTTTGCATTCTGTGCAATTTAAGGGTGTGGCATGCCCTTTGTTGAGCTGATTGGTATATATGTAGCTTACCACGGGCCTAGGTGGTCTGGAGTTGGGACCCGGTCCTATTTGTCTACCCTTTTATATGCATTATTTCAACTTTGATATACAGTAAGGTTTTTAATATAGGCAGTATAGGTACCGTCCCAATTTAGGGTCACCTTGCCGCTGGTGGGACGGCTTGTATACTTTTTTTGATCAAAAATAGTTCACTAAGTACCCTATATTTATTATGCAATTTTGCTTTACATTTATATATAATTATGGTAGGGTATGAGATATATTTTTGTCCTGCTTCTTTTTTGCTAGTGTGAACATGCTTCTGTTTCTTGTATGTCTGCCATCTTAGACCTCAGTTCACATTGTCTGGTTTTTTGACTTGTTTGCATTCTGTGCAATTTAAGGGTGTGGCATGCCCTTTGTTGAGCTGATTGGTATATATGTAGCTTACCACGGGCCTAGGTGGTCTGGAGTTGGGACCCGGTCCTATTTGTCTACCCTTTTATATGCATTATTTCAACTTTGATATACAGTAAGGTTTTTAATATAGGCAGTATAGGTACCGTCCCAATTTAGGGTCACCTTGCCGCTGGTGGGACGGCTTGTATACTTTTTTTGATCAAAAATAGTTCACTAAGTACCCTATATTTATTATGCAATTTTGCTTTACATTTATATATAATTATGGTAGGGTATGAGATATATTTTTGTCCTGCTTCTTTTTTGCTAGTGTGAACATGCCTCTGTTTCTTGTATGTCTGCCATCTTAGACCTCAGTTCACATTGTCTGGTTTTTTGACTTGTTTGCATTCTGTGCAATTTAAGGGTGTGGCATGCCCTTTGTTGAGCTGATTGGTATATATGTAGCTTACCACGGGCCTAGGTGGTCTGGAGTTGGGACCCGGTCCTATTTGTCTACCCTTTTATATGCATTATTTCAACTTTGATATACAGTAAGGTTTTTAATATAGGCAGTATAGGTACCGTCCCAATTTAGGGTCACCTTGCCGCTGGTGGGACGGCTTGTATACTTTTTTTGATCAAAAATAGTTCACTAAGTACCCTATATTTATTATGCAATTTTGCTTTACATTTATATATAATTATGGTAGGGTATGAGATATATTTTTGTCCTGCTTCTTTTTTGCTAGTGTGAACATGCCTCTGTTTCTTGTATGTCTGCCATCTTAGACCTCAGTTCACATTGTCTGGTTTTTTGACTTGTTTGCATTCTGTGCAATTTAAGGGTGTGGCATGCCCTTTGTTGAGCTGATTGGTATATATGTAGCTTACCACGGGCCTAGGTGGTCTGGAGTTGGGACCCGGTCCTATTTGTCTACCCTTTTATATGCATTATTTCAACTTTGATATACAGTAAGGTTTTTAATATAGGCAGTATAGGTACCGTCCCAATTTAGGGTCACCTTGCCGCTGGTGGGACGGCTTGTATATTTTTTTTGATCAAAAATAGTTCACTAAGTACCCTATATTTATTATGCAATTTTGCTTTACATTTATATATAATTATGGTAGGGTATGAGATATATTTTTGTCCTGCTTCTTTTTTGCTAGTGTGAACATGCCTCTGTTTCTTGTATGTCTGCCATCTTAGACCTCAGTTCACATTGTCTGGTTGTTTAGGTAGTTGTAGCGCATCAATTAATTAACTGCTGGACCGCATCAGCATTCTTAATGGGGTGTCCTGCTGCCGTCAGGAAACCTCTTGACTTCCATATTGGACCAAAATCATGCGATATACCGAATGCGTACCTAGAATCTGTGTAAATGTTAACAATACTACCTTCCGCTAGTTTACAGGCCTCGGTTAGGGCCCTAAGCTCAGCTTCTTGAGCCGACTGGTGTGGGAGCATTGGTTCTGCCTTGATTACTGCATTGAGGGAGACAACTGCATATCCAGTATGGAAGGTACCTGAATCGTCCTGATGACGGGATCCATCTACAAAAAATTCAAAATCTGCATTTTGTAATTCATGTTCAAATACAGTAGGTAAACCTGCCGTTTCTTGTGCCATCATTTGTACACAGTCATGAGGAACTTCCTCTCTTGGATCTTCCTTAAAAAGCACAGTACCTGACTCCTCCTTTAGATCCGAGAGAGGTAACAAAGTTGCTGGATTCAGGGTAGTACACCTCTGTAAAGAAACATTGGGAGGCATTAACAGTGCACATTGTAACCTGAGATGATGTGCTGCTGAGAGGTGAGCGGGTTGCACTTGATTCAATATAGTGTAGCCATCATGAGGTGTTAGAACGGTGAGCGGGTGGTCAAGAACAATGTCTGCGGATTTATGGAGTAATAGTCCAACAGCATGCAGAGCACGTACGCAGGATGGTGCACCTCTGGCTACCGCATCCAATCTGACACTAAAATAGGCAACAGGTCTCTGATTATCACCGTGTGTTTGAGTTAAAACTCCTGCTGCATGTCCAGCTTGTTCATGAAGGTACAGAGTAAATGGGAGCTCATAATTAGGTGTACCCAAAGCTGGAGCGGCCAAAATACGGTTCTTGAGAGAATAAAAACAGTCTATTGCCTCTGATGTTAGTACAAAAGGTGTTGGGGTAAGACAGTCATAGAGGGGCTGCATTAAAACAGAGGCGGCATGAATCCACTGTCTGCAATAGGAAACAAGTCCAAGAAAAGTTCTGAGGGCTGCAACATTAATGGGGACGGTGAATGCCTGTACTGCTAGTTTACGTGCATTTGTTAAATGACGAGCTCCTGGTGTAATGCAATGTCCCAAAAAGGTGACTGAAGATTTACAAAACTGAAGCTTATCTTTCGATGCCTTGCAGCCAGCGTGATAGAGAAACAACATAAGCGATATAGTTGCACTATGACATTGTTTCCTGGAGGGGGCACAAATGAGCAGGTCATCGACATATTGCAAAACAACGATATGTGGTTCAGACCATCCCTCCAGTATTTCCTGCAGACTTGCAGTGTACATTGTGGGTGAATTCTGGGCACCCTGTGGCAACACTGTCCATGTATATTGACTGCCCTGGAATGTGAAAGCAAACAGGTACTGGCAGTCAGGATGTAATGGTACACTGAAAAATGCATTTGCCAAATCGACCACTGAAAAACAAAGAGAGTTGGAAGGTATCTGTGACAGAAGAGTATGCGGGTTGGGCACAACTGGTGTTAGAAGTTCTGTGGCTTTGTTAACCAACCGGAGGTCATGGACCATTCTATATGCGGCTGGTTGTCCTGGCACACTCTTTTTCTTTACTGGGAACAGGGGAGTGTTGCAAGGGGACTGGGTTTTGACTAGGACTCCTCTCTGTAGTAATTTTTGGACCTGCTGGGCTATGGCATTCTCCTGAGCCGAGCTAAGGGGATACTGCCTCTGTTGAGGCAAGATGGCTCCTGGTTTTAATTTCACCATTACTGGTTGAACTCTTAACCTACCAACATCTGTTTTGTCTGAGGCCCAAAAATCATGTGGTACAGCCTGCTCCAATATCGGGGGAAACTCATTTGTCTCTTCTATGCTGGCAATATCTAGTGACATAATTTTGCAAAGGGTACTTGGTTTTAAACCTGGGGTCATGGTGACAGTGCCATCGGGATGATACTCAATATGTGCTTGTAATTGGGACAACACATCATTTCCCAAAAGGTTACATTGGCCTCGGGGCGATACCATGAGCTTGCTATGTACAGTGGCTCCTTGAATTTGCAGGGGAATTCTTTTAGTGACAGGAAGCAGGACAGACGGGGAATTGAAGGGGGTGGCAATGACATGATGTGAAAAATCAGTGTCAATGTATGTGACGCGCCCCCTGGGCCTGTGTTGTGCAGGGAATACCCGGAGCCGGATCGCTGGGGGTTGTAGTCTCCGTGGCGGTGACCCGGTCCGTGCCCAGGGTGGTCAATTCAGTGGCAGTCTTAGTGTAATAACAAGTGTCCGACTACGCCACCCGTGGATTGCGGTCAATGGAGACCACCGCTGCAAGGCAGACCGCTGAGGCCGGTGTTATGTGTGCAGCTAAGAATGGGATGACTCCCCACGGGAGGAGTACAGCCTCAGGGCAGTTAGCGTGGATGATGGGAGTGATGGTGGAGATAGTCCCAGTACCAATAGTGCCGGAGGAGCAAGAAGTCACAGACAACGTGTTGCAATCCAATGTCCTTTACTCACAGTTTGTATTCTCCAGGTCACTCTCGCGAAGCAGTGACCACCCAAGCCGTGCTGCGTCCACCAGGCAAGGGACTCGGTCAACTCCCAGGTCTTTCTGGAGTATGTCTCAAAGCTCCCTTCCGTCCTTTCTCTGGCTCGTGCCCCACCAGTGACCAAGCTTATGTCCAGCTCCCGCGGGCCTTCTCTTGGGAGGGCTACGTGCCCACGTCCCTGACCCTATATGGTATGCCTTCCTAGCAAGGTGTAACGAGGGGTCGCACCAAGGGCTGGTCACGACCTCCGGTTCTTGGCTGAAGATGATTCGCTTCCACCAATTTGGGATCCGGTACCCTGTTCTGCCAACCCGTCACCCGCAATATCCTGGGTCCTTAGGGTTCTCTCTTCCTTCTCGTTCCTGAGCCTTTCTGTTTCACTTGTTACTTCTGTTCTGGTCTTGTTTCCTTTTCCTTTCCACTGTTCCTTCTCCTCTCTCTCTCTCTGGCCCCGGCCTCTGTGCTAGGCTTGCCCAGGGAGCAGAGCCCATGCAGCAGCCCTGCTCCCTGCCTTCTCCACTTCTCCTCACAGACTGAACTTCTTCTTCTTTCTCTTTCAGTGCTGGCTGGGCCTCACAGGCTAGGCCCGCCTCCGGAGCAGAGCTCCACAGAGGCCCTGCTCTGTCACTTCCTCTCTCAGACTGAACACTGTTCTAAGATGGTACCCACCTTATATACCTCCCTCTGACCATGAGCCCAGGTGACTAGCAACCAATGGGCTCCTTCCTATGCTCCGGACCCAACCCCTATCTGCCCCTATAGCACTGGGTATTCCACCCCCCTCCCCACTCCAGCCAGGGACAGATGCTGTCGTGCCTGCACATCTGTCTAGTGGGAGCACCGTTGAGCTGTCCCTCGGAAATGGGGTGTGTGTGCTGTATGCAGCCTACTGAGCCTTGATCCATACTCCATCCTTACCCGGGAGTGGGATATCACACCTCTGGATGAGGTGCAATACCTCTGTAGTGACCAAGTCCTTGGGGCGCTACATATGGCCAATCACCTTGCGTAATTACTGAATTGTCGGCCCCCGTATCTACTTGGAAATCGATTTCTTGTCCCCCTGGTAGGTTCACCTGCACTATACAACTGGGAGTTGGGGGTAAGGAGATGAGGGGGTTCATGTGCAAGCTACCCTCATCCTATGGGGGCGTTGTTTGGTCGGCTGGAGGACCCGTACTCTGAGCATTTGGATACGGGTTGGTCCTACAGTTCTTTCTAAAATGTCCTGGCTTTTTACATCCGTAACACAGTTTCTGTCCTCCTCCTTCAGTCCGTCCTCTGCCTCTGTTGTTTCTGGGGGTCGTCTCTACTATATGTATTCTGGCAGCTCTTTTTGCCTGCGCTATGTCATGCTGTGCCCCCTGAGCTATTCTAGCTAAATCTTCTGCCTTCACTGATCTCCAGTCCGGTCTACTTGCTTTTACCTTCTCTGCAATCTCTTTCTTTAGTCCATTCATGAAAGCACTTGCTAATACCCTCTCACTAGTCTTATTCCCGGGGTTGAACCCCATTTCTGACCAGGTTTTCTTTAGTGCATAGAAATAATCCTTAGGATCTTCCTCCTTTCCCTGCACTCTATCTTCTAGTGTAACTTGCTTTTCTGCTTGCCTGTCTTGACATGCTTTTACCAACGCTGCTGCGAATAGGACTCCAGCTGCTGCATCATTAGATTCTGCATCTACGGGTCTGGTCTTATTGGCATACTATTTTTTTTGTCTCATCTATCAACCTATCATAGCGGGCTTCATCTGCCAATTTTCCCTTAATTACCCCCTGCAGATCTATTCTAGTGGCATGATACGTATCCTGTATGGTGGTGATCATTCTAGCAAAACCCATAGGGGACTGGGACGGATCTGGCAGCTGGGAGATCAGTGCCAACTGCTCTGAAGGGCTCCATGGTCTATACATTAACATTGTACGAGCTTCCTGACCTGGAACCACTGCACCCCCCCCTGCTGCTGCTGCTGCTGCTGGTGCTCCTGGCACAACTACCGTCCTCATTGGGAATAGACTAGCTGGGTGGGGTCTCGGTCCTCCACATGCCACACAGATGTCTACTGTCAAGGGATTCTGCTGTCCACATCTGGGGCAAACCCAACATTTAGGTTCCTGGGAATTCTGGTACTGGGGTGGGGGTGACGTCGGGAGCGGACAGGGAGGAAAATCTGTCATTCCAGTTTTTGTCAGTCTGTATCGTCCGTCTCCTAATTCTTCAATCTTTCCTTCAAAATAAGCGCATGCATTCATCCATACATCTACTGTCCCTAACAGACCCTTATCTTTCAGCCATCCATGATAGGAGTTAAAGAAGGATTTCCATTTCTCTCCATTCATCTCTCCATTCTCATTCATTCCCGCTTTACACAATATTTTGTCAATTCCAATCAGTGCCTGTTTCCCTTCTCTGCGTACCACTAAGTCTTTGGCTATAATGCCTTCCTTGGCATTTTGGTTCCCCATTTTTTCGGTTCTCCTCACCTAGAAGAGACTCCTCAGTCACTTAGACAATGGTCACTTAGACAATGGGCCACAAAGGTTTCTGAACCATTCCACTACTAGCCTCTCTAGGACTTATACGCCAACCAGAAAAACAGACCAAAAACATCAATCCCGGGACACATCCACAACACAATCATCGGATCCATACTTTCATTCTTAAATTCTCCAAAGGATAGAAGGCAGGACTGTCAATTTATCTGAGGGATTCTACTGGTTCAAAGGGACCTGAGCCAGACAACAATCTGTTGAATTACCTGGGGAGCCGACCGCTCGGGGGTGAGGGAGTCTCTTCTATGCAGTGATATAATTAGGTAGAATATAACAGTTATTCTTACCTCAGCGCTGTATATATCACCAACAGAGAGCTTCACTCGTCCCACGTCTCGGACCGGTCGAGCACCCTTGGGTAGATTAACTCAAGGTCCCTGTTCGAGGCGCCAGCTGTCGTCACTGAATTTTGGGTCTTCTATCCTTTGGATTACGAGCTCGGAGAGAATGAAGAAACAGGACAGGATGTTTGTGTCTAAACATACTCTAAAAACTTTATTACAAAACACAGGGCTAATATACACCCTAAAGGCAGGAAACGGATTTGCCATATATGGTTCGATTATACAGTTTAGCTGAACAAGCGAAAAAAGCTAGTTTCTGTATGCTTTAAAATATTTAATTAGACTTATCTAGTTAGCAAGGTCATTTCATCTTTCTGCAAGAACACATTATTGCTACACTAGAAGAAACAACTGGCCAGGGAGAATCACTTTATCTTCTCCCAAGGACACGCTATTGATACAAGAAGGAACATTCATAGCTGTTGTTTTCACCTAAAATAACTGTCAGACTTATATAGCATAGATGGGGCCTTTAAACTTGAGGGACTCCATCTTCTGCTATAACAGAAGCATGGGGCATTATATGGGGGGTGACATCCTGCATGGGGCATTATATGGGGGTGACATCCTGCATGGGGCATTATAAAGAGGGGGGGTGACATCCTGCATGTGGCATTATATAGGGGGGAGACATCCTGCATAAGGCATTATAAAGAGGGGGGGGGGACATCCTGCATGGGGCATTATATAAGGGGGGAGACATCCTGCATGGGGTATTATAAAGAGGGGGGGAGACATCCTGCATGGGGCATTATATAGGGGGGGGAGACATCCTGCATGGGGCATTATAAAGAGGGGGTATAACATCCTGCATGGGGCATTATATGGTGGGGAAGAGGGATATCCTGCATGGGGCATTATATGGGGGGGAAAGGGACATCCTGCATGGAGCATTATATGGGGGGGAAAGGGACATCCTGCATGGGGCATTATATGGGGGCCAGTATCCTGTATAGAGCGTTATAAGGGGGCCAGTATCCTGTATAGAGCGTTATAAGGGGACCAGTATCCTGTACGGACCGTTATATGGGGGCCAATATCCTGTATGGAGCGTTATATGGGGGCTAGTATTCTGTATGGATCGTTATGTGAGGGCCAGTATTCCGTATGGAGCGTTATATGGGGGCCAGTATTCCGTATGCAGCTTTATATGGGGGCCAGTATTCTGTATGGAGCATTTTATGGGGGCCAGTATCCTGTGTGGAGCAATTCGCCGTTTTTTGAGCTTTTGTAGAATTTACAATAGATATATCTCATGTACTGTAAGAAGTGAAATCTTTGCATTATATATATATATATATATATATATATATATATATATATATATATATATGAATCGTGGTATGTGTTAAGGGGGCCCACTGAGACTCTTTTGCCCAGGGCCCAGAAAAACCTGGAGCTGGCCCTGACTATAGGGATATGTTTTCTGAGATCCCAGATCATAGAAACGTAATAAAATATTTTAGTTTTTCTGTAGAGCATAGACCCGGACGTCAGCTGGCCAATACAGGTGCCCTGTCCAGGGTCCTAGTTTTGGTTTAATGATTTAAGAGCTAAGAATATTCCGGCGCTGAGGTAGAAACAGATGGGAGGATATGTAACATGAGCGGAGGAAACGTGTGGTGTGTGCATGTCACCTTCGATCCGCTCATGAGAACAGTGTATTTTCTGGCTAATCACCTGCAATGTTCAGGTCTGGTATAATAGGGCTGAGAGTCCACAAGAAGAGGCTCTCTCTGCTCCTGGGAAAACTGCTGTGAGTAAAGCAATTGTTTGGGTTAAGAGCTGTGAACGAGGCCGAGCTCTGGTGAGTCAGGACTTTGTAAAATTGGTTGTAACCAGTAGTACCAAACCTGCCTGGTGTGAATTGTGCCTTGGAATACCTGAAGCACATGTCTGGTCCAGGGGACGGTGATCGCTTGAACTTATTCTCTAATCCTGTCACAATATATAAATAGTTACATATATATAGATTTTTATATTTACTTATATAAATAAAATATGCAAGTGTGTATGTGTGTGTATATAATATACATATATATATATATATATATATATATATATATATATATATATATATATATAGTGCAGACCAAAAGTTTGGACACACCTTCTCATTTAAAGATTTTTAAATCTAGACAACCTCTTGAAGCTCATCAAGAGAATGCCAAGAGTGTGCAAAGCTGTCATCAAAGCAAAAGGTGGCTACTTTGAAGAACCTAGAATATAAGACATATTTTCAGTTGTTTGACACTTTTTTGTTAAGTATATAATTCCGCATGTGTTATTTCATAGTTGCCTTCAGTGTGAATGTACAGTTTTCAAAGTCATGAAAATACAGAAAAATCTTTAAATGAGAAGGTGCGTCCAAACTTTTGGTCTGTACTGTATATATATATATATATATAAGACAGCACTATTTAATCATTACTCACTAGCAGGTGCCAGGCCTCCAAGCAGTCTGTCCAAACTGTTGCATATCAATGGAAAGTATATCAAAAGGCAGCACTCCAAAAATTCGTTAGAAAAAATGGACTTTAATGAGCCCAAGAAGCAACGTTTCGGTTCATAGAACCTTTTTCAAGCAGAGTTCAAATGCATATGGTGCAATATATATAGTTACAAACAGTGATTCCATAATTACAATTAATTTATACAAAACCATGATTTCACAAAGAAAGTGCAAAAGTGCATATCTCAAAATAATATTAAAATTACATACATAGTGATACATTTTAAACAGATACATTATTATCATCAATATCATGATCCATAACTCTCATAAAGTGACAAGTGCTTTGATTGATAATTATTAGTGCCAGGTGTACATTGTAAATAATACATATGAGGGTGCGACTCACCCCGCAGCAATCATGCATAACCACACATCCTACTTCCTCCACGCTGTTCTCGGCGTCTCAGAATCCAATCTGCGCATGTCTCCCATGGGACCCACATTGTTTTGTCACATGACCGGGGCAAACCTAGTCCACCCATATCGTGACATCACCGGGCAAGCGCTTTACACTTCTAACACTACGGTCGCTATCTTTTTAATTGGCCAACTCCACCAGAAGATTATTTTCAAATATGAACAAAATGTGCACTCAAATAATTAATCCTATCCTCTATTAACTGCAAGAACGCGCCCACTTTTCATTATCAGGGACACCATCCTATTCATAATTTCTCAATTTATTTATATTATAATAACAGTATCCATACGGTAATTCCTATGTCCATAAATGAACGGAGAGATAATATATTAATACATAACCCAAACACCCTTCCATGGAATTCCCTATCCCTAGGTTCATCCATGGAGTGAAATTAAGAGGTCAGAGGAGGAACCTTCCTCAGGTCCCCACCCCTTTCCCAATCTCAGGCGATAATTGGGAATACATTATAGTTCAATTCTCTCCATAAATAGGAATACCATTTCATAATGTAGAAATATATTTTTATAACTTCATTAGGTGGAAACTTGAATATTTTCAACTACTATATATATAAAAAAAACATTTTTTTAAGAAAAAATCCATTCCCAGAGGAAGTCTCCCTTTCTTTATACGCATGTTGCAGCAGGTCGCGTCGACTCCACAAAATATCATAGTGAGAGTGATTTATCTGCAAGAAACCAAAAATATCCATATATAAATATATTAAAATATAAAAATCCAATTATATTTAAAATACCCCAAATTTCATACACTGCTGATGTCTGAACATACTCCTCAGGTGATACCTGCCGTATTAAATTCAGCATTGAGTCCATTTGGCTTCAACGTATTCAAGTTATAGATCCACTCAAGTTCCTTTCTTTTTAATAATCGTATTCTATCTCCACCCCGTCTTTGTAAAGGGACCGCATCTATAATTCTAAATCTTAATTGTATCACAGTATGTCCCGCCTCCACAAAATGCTTTGATACAGGTAAGTCCATCCTCTTTTTTCTAATGGAATGTCTATGATTATTTATGCGAGTTTTAAAATTGCACGTAGTTTCTCCTATATACCAAAGTGAGCAGGGGCACTCTAACAGATATATTATATAGTCAGAATCACATGTAAAAAAATTTTTTATGTTGTATACTTTTTGAGTTTTTGGATGAAGAAACCGATCACCTTTTAACATAAACGGGCAGTTGACACATGAAAGACATGGATAACAACCCTTTCTACCTCTACCCTTAATGAATGTCTGAGTCACAGTTTTAGAGGGGCCAATATCTGAATGTACTAGTACATCTTTAATATTTTTATTTCTTCTATAAGAAAAAAGAGGGGGATTTTTAAATTCTGGCACATCCGGGAAACATCTATTTAACATTTTCCAATGACTCCTGTCTATATTTGCCACCTGTTCACTCTCTTCACCATATGTCGATACCATAGGTATTCTATCATCCTTATTATTTTTGGTCATTTTATTCAGAATAATATCCCTATTTAATCCACTGACTTTTTTTTCCTGTTTATTTAACAGTCTCTGAGGGTAACCTCTTGACCTAAGTTTTTTCGTAAGTTTCTGTGCACTCTTATACAGGCCCTCCTCACTACTCTTTATTCTTTTAATTCTTAAATATTGGCTAAAAGGTAATGATTCTATCATGCGTTTTGGGTGGTGACTGTTATACCTCAGGAAATCATTTCGATCCGTCGGTTTAATGAAGAGGGAGGTCAATAATTTTCCATTTTCCTGTGTGATAAAAACATCCAAAAACTGAATAGATTTACATGAACTCACCAATGTAAATTTGACAGTCCTATCGACCTGATTCAAATATCCATAAAAATCCTCCAGTTCCCCTTGTGTACCTGTCCAGAGGAGGAAGACGTCATCTATGTATCGCCACCACGCCATGACATGTCTAAAGTGGTAGGACACATAGACAAAGTTCTCCTCCAATGTAGCCATAACAATATTTGCAGAAGCAGGGGCCATATTGGCCCCCATCACGGTTCCACATTTCTGGAGGAAATATTCATCACCAAATAGGAAATAATTATGATATAATATGGACTCTAATAATTCAATAATAAATTTCCTATTATTTTCACTAAGATCCGTATAAGACAGTCTCCGTTCAATCGCCTCCACCCCCCTACCATTATCAATGGAGGTGTATAGAGATACCACATCAAATGAGGCCAAAATGACCTCACTTTTTAATTCAACTTCCTGTATTTTTAATAAAAAATCCATGGTATCTCTCACAAAGGATTTAGTATTTTTCGCCAATGGATTTAATGTTCTATCAAGATAAATTCCAATTTTACTCGTTAATGAATTTATCCCGGAGACTATGGGTCGTCCCGGGGGATGATTAAGATTTTTATGTATTTTAGGAAGTACATATGTGACACCCCAGGGGTCTGGTTGCCACAGTAACGTAATGTTATGTCTGAGAGCAGGTGGGAGGTCCTTTAGTCAGGGATCCTGTGCATGCCACACCTCCTGCCCAGTCTTTGGAGGGGAAGAACTTCCCCTATATAAACCTGGGGCTGAGGCAGGGTGAGTGAGTAGAAGAAGAGAAGAAGTAGAGACAGCATAGGAAGAAACAGCAGTTACAAGGAGTCAGGGGCTGGCAGCTGCAGAGTTCGCCCTGACTAAGAAGACTTTTTACCGGACCCGGAGTCCGAGGCTGTGGGGACTAATTCCTGCCCAGCAGCAGAATCCGTCAGGCAGGGGATTTCAGGTCCTCTGGCCCAGAAGCCCGAAGGCACGGTCACACGCGTGGGACCAGCACCGCCATCGTGGAGCGGAAGCCATTAGAAGGCCCCGAGTCACCGGCCATACGGGTGAGCACCACACGGTACACTCAGGGACGTGGGCTACTTACATCAGCTCCTAGCAAGGTAGCCAGAAGAGTACAGTCAGTTTGGGAGGCCTACAACTACGCCTGGCCAGGGGAGATCCCATCTGCTCAAGGACTGACCAGGCCCCATCCGCTAGCAAGTACTCCGGGAGGGTCTTTTGTTGTTACCAGTAAAGACCCTGAACTACACCGTACCGTCTCTGAGTGGTTCCTGCTACCCCCATCATCCACGTCGGCTGCCCTGAGGCCATACCCCTCCCGTTGGGGGTTATACTATCACGCTGCACAATCCCACCATCGGCCTCAGCGGTCTGCCCTGCAGCAGCAGCCCCCTGGCTGCACTCAACGGGTGGCGTAGTCATCAACCATTTACTACTAATGGACTGCCGTCTAGTTTGACTCCCTGGGCACGGACCGGGTCACCGCCACGAGACTACAACCCTCCACAGATCCGGCTCCGGGTAAGCTCCCGCATGCGCAGCGCAGCGCGACACAGGCCCAGGGGCGCGTCAACTTTGGCGTAGTCGGCAGGATTTCGTGCCCGCAACCACCGGGTACTGCGTGCCTGAAAAGCAAAGACTGTTCAAACTTACCAGTGGTGAAGATTCCCGCTATCCGTGGAGGTTTCCCGCCATCCGGCGCCATCTTCTACCTTCTTCCCGCCATCCGCGAAGTTTTCCCGCCATCCGGCGCCATCTTCGACCTTCTTCCCGCCATCCGTGGAGTTTTCCCGCCATTGGACGCCATCTTGAGGACGCCGCGCGGGAAGAAGAGGGGCGTGGACTCCGAAAGCGCGCGAGAACTGAAGCCCCGCCTCACGTCCGGACGTTGCGTAAGGTCCTGGAAGGAGCCCAGCAGACGCCGACGTCACAGGAGCGCGACGGAAGGTCCTCAACCCTGACGATCCACTGCGGAGCCGCGGCCTACGGAAGAGGATCATCGCAAGGTAGGCCACGGTCCACTAGGGGGGAGGAAGATGTCGGATACGGAGGAGAGCTTCACTGCCTCAACCCCCGCCAGCGCTACCGCTGCTGCAGTTATGCCCTTCACCATGCCCTATATCCCGGGAGCAGCTTGGCTACCCCAGTACTCAGGGGAGTCACATACCCTGCATGACTTTAGAGAAAAGCTGGATAGCCTCTTCCAGGTGTACCCCCTCACAGAAGAGCAAAAAGTGAGCATCCTGGTGGCCCAACTAACCGGGGCAGCCAAAAGAGAAGTAAAATCTTGGCCACCTGGGAGGAGGACTGTCGCAGAGATACTAACCCGGCTGAGGGACACCTTCGATACCCGCACCTCAGCCGAGATCAAGCTTAGATTCTACGGGTGCAAGCAGCGAGCGCATGAGAGTATAAGGGACTATGCACTAAACCTACAAGAGGCCCTGAGGGCCATAAAGCAGACCGACCCTGATGGGGTGGGAAACGAGGACAGGCTGTTGACTGAACAATTTATAGAGGGTTTATATTGCAATGCCCACCGAACCCAGTTGCGGGCAATGGCCTTACAGGATCCCCATCTGGACTTTGCACAGTTCAAGGATAGAGCTATCCGGGTGCTCCGAGAACCAGCACCGGGTGGCGTTGTGACCCACAGGCGCCCAGCTATCACTTACCACCAGGAGGCGGCGCCCTTGTCGACAGGGCCTGTGGGAGCTCATGCGCAGGCTTTGGACAATGACCCGGCTCCAGACCTACACCATCAGGTCCAAGAGCTAGTTAAGAGCGTTGCTGCGCTAACCCGAACTGTGCAGTCTTTACAGGTTTCCACCCCAGGGAAGATCCAGCTGGCATCCGGACCGGAGGACATCCCGTGGCGTCGACCAAGGAGGACCCCACCGGCCAGAGGAAGACCCAGTGACCGATACAGCGAGGACGGACGACCCATCTGCCGCCGCTGCAATCAACCCGGACATATGGAAAGGTACTGTTCTTTAAACGGGCACAACCTGGGGTAGAGGGCCAACCCCCAGGAAAAAGATCACCAGGCCCATCGAACTGGCGCGACAGATATGTGGGAGGACGTCCAGTCTTGCCTGTGGTACTGGATGGCATTCCCATGAGTGCCCTACTGGATACCGGGTCACAGGTCACCACCATCCCGTACGTGCTCTTCAAGCAGTACTGGAATGACTCGGATATTACCCGCTACCCTGACGACGACTTGAGTATCATCGCCAGCAATGGCCAGCCCGTGCCACAGATCGGATTTAAAGAGGTGACCCTCAAAATCGGTAGAGTCGAACTGGCCGCACAGGGACTGATCATTGTAGATATTGATAAACATGAGAGTCACCCAAAAATAACTCTAGGAACTAACGTAATTGAAAATTGTCTTGCAGAGGTGATTTTCCTTTTACAGCAGGTTGCCAAGAACGCCAGCTCCGGCGAGCAGCGGGTGCTCCAGAAAGAGATCCGGGCACTGATGCAACGGCAACAAGTGGAACTCTCCGGCGGTGAGATTGGTAGCGTAAGAATGTGTGACCCTTTTCCTATTGCCATGCCCCCAAAAAGTGAAATGATGATTTGGTGCCGGGCAGCTATTGGTCTGAGAGGTAGAGATTACCAGGCAATGGTAGAACCAGTTTACTCAGACAGTAGGCCCACCATTTTGACAGCACGGGGGGTGGTCAATGTACGCCATGGGAGGGTGCCCGTTCGCATAATAAATATCGGGGAGAGGGAAGTGTACCTGCCCCGGTATGCCACGCTAGCCAAATTATATACCACTAATCAAAATTCTATACAATCTGTGGGACCCTTGCCTCCATCTCACCCGGAGGAAGGTAACGGCTCTAAGAAAGACGTGGAGGACTGGTGTCAGCAACTACATCTGGGTACTGACTCCACTCCCTCACATCAGAAACAAGGAGTCTATCGGGTGGTTCAAGAGTATGAGAGAGTGTTTAGTAAACACCCGTTAGACTTCGGGCGAGTCAAGGGGGTAGAACACCGCATCCCCACGGGAGATCATCCTCCCATAAAAGAGAGGTATCGACCCGTACCCCCTGCACATTACCAACACGCCAAGGGGATGCTTAGAGACATGAAGGAGGCTGGGGTAATCCGGGATAGCTGTAGCCCCTGGGCAGCCCCACTAGTTTTAGTCAAAAAGAAAGACAACACCATGAGGATGTGTGTAGATTACCGGAAAATCAACCGTATCACACACAAGGATGCGTACCCCTTACCAAGGATAGAGGAGTCATTGGCTGCTTTAAGATCTGCTAACTTCTTCTCTACCTTGGATCTCACTAGCGGGTACTGGCAGGTTCCTGTAGCAGAGACGGACCGGGAGAAGACCGCATTCACCACCCCGATGGGACTTAGCGAGTTCACCTGCATGCCGTTCGGACTCTGCAACGCCCCAGGAACCTTCCAACGATTAATGGAGTGCTGTCTGGGCCACAGAAACTTCGAGACGGTCCTGTTGTACCTGGACGATGTCATCGTATACTCCAAAACTTATGAGGACCACCTGAAACACCTGGCGGAGGTGTTCGAAGCTCTGGCGAGTTACGGCCTAAAGGTGAAACCCTCCAAGTGTCACCTCCTGAAACCAAAGGTGCAATACCTGGGACACGTGGTGAGCGCTGACGGAGTGGCTCCCGACCCCGATAAGATCACCGCAATTAAGGGATGGCCAAGCCCCTCCAGCGTAAAAGAAGTGCGGCAGTTCCTAGGGTTGGTAGGCTACTACCGAAGGTTTATTCCCGGTTTCACCAAAAAGGCAGCACCTATGCAGGACCTCCTGATAGGCCAGTCCCGGAAGGCCAAGAACCAGAAGCCGCCCTTCAAATGGGAAAAGCTAGAAGAAGAGTCCTTCCGCCAGCTGAAGATGGCCCTCACGGGGGATGAAATCTTGGCGTACCCGGACTATAGCCAGCCCTTCATCCTCTACACCGACGCCAGTAACATCGGGCTAGGAGCCGTACTGTCCCAGATTCAGCAGGGGAGAGAACGAGTAATCTCCTATGCCAGCCGAAAACTGCGACCCACCGAAAGGAACCCCGAAAATTACAGCTCATTTAAGCTAGAGTTCCTGGCCGTGGTATGGGCAGTCACCGAGCGCTTTAGGCATTACCTCGCTTCTTCCCGGTTCACCGTATACACGGATAACAACCCGTTGACACACCTGGACACGGCAAGACTCGGTGCCCTGGAGCAGAGGTGGATGGCCCGTCTGTCCAACTACGAGTTCACAATCAAATACCGGGCAGGACGCTCCAATACTAACGCGGACGCCCTGTCCAGGATGCCCAACCTGCCGGACGAAGGAGAAGATCCGGAGGGACTGGAAGAAGTTGAACTCCCTGCGTTCCACCGTCATGGGACTATCCAGTATTCCCACCGGGTAAGGGGTAAGCAGGCTGCTACGTTGAACCCCTTACCCCACTACAACTGGGCGGAAACGCAAGACAGCGACCCTGCCGTCCGACTGGTGAAGGAGATGCTGACTCGGCCGGAGGCTCGCCTTGAACCAGACGCTCCGGAGGAAGCCAAACAACTATGGGCGGAGAAGAGTCGACTATTCCTTTACAAGGGGAAGTTGTGCCGCAGAATGGTCAACTCCCGGACGCATGAACTACTCTGGCAAGTAGTGGTGCCCCGAAGAGACGCAGCCATGGTGATGGAGGCATACCACGACGGAGCTGGACACTTCGGGTGGAAAAAGCTGGAGTTCCTGCTGCGCGAGCGGTTCCACTGGGTAGGCATGAGGGGAACCATCGAGAAGTGGTGCAGAGACTGTGGCCCATGCAATCTGAGAAGGAAGGACCGGGCCAGCCAGAAGACTCCCCTGCAGTCCATCGTCACCCGGCAACCGTTGGAACTGGTAGCCTTGGATCATGTAAAACTGACCCCAAGCAGAAGTGGCTACGTCTACGCGTTAACCATCGTGGATCATTACTCCCGGTTCTTGGTTGTCGTCCCCGTCAAGGACTTAACGGCTCAAACAGCAGCTAGGGCCTTCCAGCAGCACTTCTGTCGTCCACACGGGTACCCGGACCAAGTGCTGACGGACCAGGGACCTGCCTTTGAAGCGGAGGTCTTCCAGGAATTCTGCAATCTGTATGGCTGCCGGAAGATAAGGACGACACCCTACCATCCGCAAACTAATGGACTTTGTGAAAAAATGAACCAGGTGGTAATGGATCTTCTAAAAACATTGCCCCTGGAAGAACGCAGTCTGTGGCCTGAGAAGTTGCCCGATCTGGTGGACCTATACAACCACATCCCGGTAGGTTCCACCAACTGTACCCCGGCTTACCTAATGAGGGCGAGACCTGGTAAGTTACCTGTTGACCTGGAAATGGGAGTCCTGACACCTGAGGACACTTCACCAGAAACAGACTGGGACACAGAGAGGCAGCAGCAGTACCGGAGAGTACAGGAGAGCGTGGAGCGAAGTCTCTGTCAGGCTAGGGAAAGACAAGAGAAGACTTACAACCAGTATGCTCCCGCTGTTCCCCTGGTACCCGGAGAGCAGGTCTTGAAGAGGAAAAGACGGCTCCACAAGTTGGATGACCAGTGGGAGAAGGACCCGTACACCGTACTGCCCTCAAGCCACGAGAACCCGAAGGTCTGTACCATCAGTAAAGACGGAGGGGAAACCACAGCCATTGTATCCCGGGACCACCTGAAGAAGTGTCCCGAACAACTGAGGAACCCTGAAGAGGAACAAGAAGACCATCGACCCGTGGGAGAAAGGGAAGATATGGTTAGTACCGTGCTCGGGGACTTCCCTCGGTCTTGGACTCAAGTCAATGGTGCAGTTGTGGTACCCGTACTCACCTTCCTCCAACCATCATCCCAAGAACCTACGGAGCAACGGGTAGAGCTGGAAGAACAGCCGGTCCAGGAGGCAGAAGACTCCACACAAGTAGAACAGGAGAATCAACCCTCTGCTTATAGTGAGCCTGCCGTACCCCTAGTGAGACAAAGAGCCGGTAGACAGCTGCCCAGTTTACCCTTGACAGCTCCTACACCCTGTAGTTCAGGGCCAGACAGTCAGCTCCGTAGGTCCACTAGGGCCACTAGAGGCCAGTTACCCGCACGTTGGAGGATCTAAATGTTTAAGCTATTTTATAATGTTTACCTGTCTATAGTTGCTTGTGTGTAATTTTGTATTTCTAGTTGTTTTTAGGAATCCTTTGGTGGATTTACCGGGAATCCTTGTATATAGTTGGAGCGTAACCCAGGATGGACTAAAGACTGTCAAGGACTCGGGGTAGAACAGACCCCTACCTGGTTACGTCTCCCTGTGTTGGTGAAATGGACACCTTGCTTTCTTCAGAGACTGCACCCGGTTGCGGACACGCCGTAACCATCTTTATGTGTTTTCTTATTGTATTATTAATGTTTTGCCTTGTTATGTTTTCTAAATGTGTTTAGTCCCGGAGTACTAAATTTTACTAGGGGGGAATGTGACACCCCAGGGGTCTGGTTGCCACAGTAACGTAATGTTATGTCTGAGAGCAGGTGGGAGGTCCTTTAGTCAGGGATCCTGTGCATGCCACACCTCCTGCCCAGTCTTTGGAGGGGAAGAACTTCCCCTATATAAACCTGGGGCTGAGGCAGGGTGAGTGAGTAGAAGAAGAGAAGAAGTAGAGACAGCATAGGAAGAAACAGCAGTTACAAGGAGTCAGGGGCTGGCAGCTGCAGAGTTCGCCCTGACTAAGAAGACTTTTTACCGGACCCGGAGTCCGAGGCTGTGGGGACTAATTCCTGCCCAGCAGCAGAATCCGTCAGGCAGGGGATTTCAGGTCCTCTGGCCCAGAAGCCCGAAGGCACGGTCACACGCGTGGGACCAGCACCGCCATCGTGGAGCGGAAGCCATTAGAAGGCCCCGAGTCACCGGCCATACGGGTGAGCACCACACGGTACACTCAGGGACGTGGGCTACTTACATCAGCTCCTAGCAAGGTAGCCAGAAGAGTACAGTCAGTTTGGGAGGCCTACAACTACGCCTGGCCAGGGGAGATCCCATCTGCTCAAGGACTGACCAGGCCCCATCCGCTAGCAAGTACTCCGGGAGGGTCTTTTGTTGTTACCAGTAAAGACCCTGAACTACACCGTACCGTCTCTGAGTGGTTCCTGCTACCCCCATCATCCACGTCGGCTGCCCTGAGGCCATACCCCTCCCGTTGGGGGTTATACTATCACGCTGCACAATCCCACCATCGGCCTCAGCGGTCTGCCCTGCAGCAGCAGCCCCCTGGCTGCACTCAACGGGTGGCGTAGTCATCAACCATTTACTACTAATGGACTGCCGTCTAGTTTGACTCCCTGGGCACGGACCGGGTCACCGCCACGAGACTACAACCCTCCACAGATCCGGCTCCGGGTAAGCTCCCGCATGCGCAGCGCAGCGCGACACAGGCCCAGGGGCGCGTCACATATATCACAGGGGTGGTAGGATTCTCCACATACTGTATAAATAATCAAAGATCTTTATCAATTATATTATTTTCCAAATCCCCATCCAAAATAACTTTCAAATAATTTAAAAATAGAAATTTTGGATCCTTTTCCAACTTGACATAAACTTCACTGTCACTCAACTGTCTTCTAATTTCTTCAATATACATGACCCTGTCCATGACGACGACAGCCCCACCTTTATCGGCAGGTTTTATAATGATGTCGCTGTCATGGACATGGTCCTGCAAAGCCCGTATCTCCTCTGTACTCAAATTTGGAGATTTCAGTCTTTTATTTGAGTTCCCTCCCAATGCTTTCACATCCCTCTGTACCGCTTCCATAAATGCATTAATTACCGGAGGATTCACAGGTGGCGTAAAGGTACCCCTTTTGGCCACCTGAACCTGTTGTAGACTAAGTTCACTAGTTATACATTTAGGGACAATCACACTACCAGAAAACCAATTTCTCAATTTGACATTTCTAAAAAAATCTCTGGAGATCTAGCTCCAGCTGAAACCAGTCCACATGTTTGCTCATACTAAATGACAAACCCTTATTCAAGACAGTCATCTGTGATATGGTCAAATTTTTTTTAGAGATATTTACCACGAGTTCATTTTTTTTTTCCGTGTCATCACTTGTCTCTGCTGCCGTGGTTTGATTTTGTCCTGTTTTTTTCTGTTGTCTTCGGTGCCGTTTGCCCCCTCTTCTTTTCCGTTGGATCCTCTCTGTTGCTCCCGATCTAGGTCTAAAGGAGAAACTATCACACAATTGTAAATGTCCTTTTATATCATGCTTGTTAGGCCTTTTATCAGTCCTTAAATAACCTCTTTTACTCCATGATGAATTAGATCCACCCTTCTGCCAGTTATAAATGTGACCAGTTTGATAATCCTCCATATCTCGATTCCATTTACGACGTTTTACATCCTCAAATTCCATGCGCAAACCCTGCACCTTAGTCATTATTAAATCCTTGAAGGAATCCCATTCCTCAATTTTGAGCAATGATTTCAATTTTTCCTCAGTATCCACAATGTAAGTTGTCATTTTCAATATTTCCTGTTGTAAAAAGTCAATATTCAACAAAATTATATCCAAGGCATATCTATTGGAGATTTGACAAAAACGGGAGCAAAAAGTCACATTATTTCCAAAAAGATTGGGTCTTATATTTGAACGTAAACCCCGTGGTATTTTCCGAGCTTTATAATACTGTCCCAAAGTAACCAAATGCAGTTGTAGAATAATCATCCTTTTAGAATCACTTTCATATTTACGTTTAAGATCCACTAGGGAAGGTGTACTTAAAAAAGTCCCATCATCCTTCAGCGCACCTAGGATCCGTTCTTCTTCCTCAGCAGTATATGAAAAAACATCAGGCTCTATACCGTCCATTACTTTAGATCAAAAGAATACATTTTTAAAGGAAAAAGAAAAAATTAAGAGAAAATGTGCATGTCTTCCTGGACATATACAGTACAGACCAAAAGTTTGGACACACCTTCTCATTTAAAGATTTTTCTGTATTTTCATGACTTTGAAAATTGTACATTCACACTGAAGGCATCAAAACGATGAATTAACACATGTGGAATTATATACTTAACAAAAAAGTGTGAAACAACTGAAAATATGTCTTATATTCTAGGTTCTTCAAAGTAGCCACCTTTTGCTTTGATGACTGCTTTGCACACTCTTGGCATGTAAGAGGATACTGGCCTTCAGGGCAAAGTGGCAAAGAAAAAGCCATATCTGAGACTGACTAATAAAAGGAAAAGATTAATATGGGCAAAAGAACACAGACATTGGACAGAGGAAGATTGGAAAAAAGTTTTATGGACAGACGCATCAAAGTTTGAGGTGTTTGGATCACACAAAAGAACATTTGTGAGATGCAGAACAACTGAAAAGATTCTGGAAGAGTGCCTGACGCCATCTGTCAAGCCTGGTGGAGGTAATGTGTTTGTCTGGGGCTGCTTTGGTGCTGGTAAAGTGGGAGATTTGTACAAGGTAAATGGGATTTTGAATAAGGAAGGCTATCACTCCATTTTGCAACGCCATGCCATACCCTGTGGACAGCGCTTGATTGGAGCCAATTTCTTCCTATAACAGCACACCTCCAAATTATGCATGACCTATTTAGGGAAGAAGCAGGCAGCTGGTCTTCTATCTGTAATGGAGTGGCCAGCGCAGTCACCAGATCTCAACCCCATTGAGGTGTTGTGGGAGCAGCTTGACCGTATGGTGCGCAAAAAGTGCCCATCAAGCCAATCCAACTTGTGGGAGGGGCTTCAGGAAGCATGGGGGGAAATTTCTCAAGATTACCTCAGCAAATTAACAGCTAGAATGCCAGGTCTGCAATGCTGTAATTGCTGCAAAGGGAGCATTCTTTGACAAAAGCAAAGTTTGAAGGAGAAAATTATTCTTTCAAATAAAAATTATTATTTCTAACCTTGTCAATGTCTGGACAATATTTTCTATTCATTTTGCAACTCATTTGATAAATAAACGTATGAGTTATTATAGAAAACACAAAATTGTGGGGGTGACCCCCAAACTTTTGAACGGTAGTGTAATATATATATATATATATATATGACGCACCCCCTGGGCCTGTGTTGTGCAGGGGAACCCGGAACCGGGCCTGTTGTAGAATGCTGGGGGTTGTAGTCTCCGTGTGGCGGTGACCCGGTCCGTGCCCATGGTGGTCAAACCAGTGGCAGTCTATTTGTATTGTAATAAGTGTCCGACTACGCCACCCGTGGATTGCGGTCAGTGGGGACCGCCGCTGCGCTGCAGACCGCTGAGGCTGATGTTGTTTGCGCAGCCGAGTATGGGATGACTCCCCACGGGAGAAGTATTGCCTCAGGGCAGCTAATGTGGAAGATGATGGGAGTGATGGTCTGAGGGTCCCAGTGCTAATGGTGCAGGAGCGGCAAGGAATCACAGAGACGGGAGGTGCAGTTTAGGGTCTTTACTGATGGTACAAGGCAGACCCTCCCGGGAGTACTGGCTAGTATAAGGGGCCTGGTCAGTCTGCGAGCAAGCAGGAGTTCCCCTGGCCAGGTGGAGTTGTAGGCCTCCCCGTTTATCTGCACTCTTCCTGGCTACCTTGCTGTCAGCGGTTACAAGTAGCCCACGTCCCTGAGTATACCGTGTGGTGCTCACCCGTATGGCTGGTGACTTGGGGCCTTCTGTTAGCCTCCGCTCCTGGATGGCGGCGCTGGTCCCTTCTTTGTGACTGAGCCTCCGGGCTTCTATGGCCAGAGGACCTGGAATCCCCTGCTGGCTGGTTTCTGCTGCTGGGTGTATATCAGTCCCCACAGCCTCGGACTCCTGTGTCCGGTTTTAGTGTCTTCGTCCAGGGCGAGCTGTGCTCAGCTCCAGCCCCTGGACTTCAGCTACTGCTTCTCCAGAGCTCCTGATCTCACTTTCCCTCTCCAGACTCTGACTCTGTCTGCAGCTTCACTCTGACTACTCTAATCCCGCCCCAGACCCAGTTTAAAAGGGCAGATTCCTCCCCTCCCAGGTCTGGGCGGACCGTGTTGCATGTTTAGGGATCCTGACCAGAGAAACCTCCCACTTGCTCTCAGACATAATATCTCTATTACTGTGGCAACCAGACCCCTGGGGTGTCACATTCCCCCCTAGTAAATTTTAGTACTCCAGGACTAAACACATTTTTAAAGAAACATAAATACAAGGTATAACAATAATAAGACAACATATTTACAAGAAGCTTTAGTCTGTAGAGGTCACGGCGTTTCCGTGACCGGGTGTCCATATCACCCAAGGTGAAGTTTATGAAACAAAGGGGGTGTCCATGTCACCCAACAAGGCGAAGTCTTGGCACAGAATAGGGGACCTGTCCAAAGCAAACCCCTTGCGTTGTCCTTGGGCGTGGCTGCAAGGGTATACTAACTACTTTGGGCCGCAAGGAGGCCACGCCAGACAGGTTTTCTCTTCTGCGACCGTTTTCGCAAGAGGCACCAAGGTGCAACTATCTACAAAACTGTTCCGGTTATCCAGTGTCCATAACCTGTTAGTCCAAATAAATCTGCAGGGTAACTGAGAAACATAATTAGTAACAGGCAACAAACATAAACCATAAACATTTTTCAATAAACAGTCAACTTTACAGTGCATTGGTTTAGATTCTCCAGCGAGCGGGCATCTGACCTCTAGTGACTCTAGTGGACCTACGGAGCTCACTAACTGGTTCTGCACTACAGGGTGTAGGAGGTGTTATGGGCAAGCTGGGCAGCTTTCTGCGCACTCTTTGGCTCACTGGGGACACAGCAGGCTCACTGCTAGCAGAGGGTTGATCCTCCTGTACTGCTGGTGTGGACTCTTCTGCCCCTTGGGCCGGCTGCTCTTCCAGCTCCACCGGTTCCTCTGTAGGCACTTGCGGGGCTGGCTGGAGAAAGGTGAGGACGGGTACTACGACAGCGCCGTTTACTTGTGTCCAAGACCGGGGGAAGTCTCCGAGTACGGTACTGATCATTTCTTCCCTTTCCTCTGCGGGTTGAGGGTTTTCTTGATCTTCTTCAGGGCTTTGCAGCTGCTCGGGACACTTCTTCAGGTGGTCTCTGGAGACAATGGCTGTGGTTTCTCCTCCATCCTTACTGATTACGCAGATTTTTGGGTTCTCATGGCTTGATGGCAGTACGGTGTACGGGTCCTTCTCCCACTGGTCGTCCAACTTGTGGAGCCGCCTCTTCCTCTTCAAGACCTGCTCTCCAGGTACCAGGGGAATAGCGGGAGCATACTGGTTATAAGCCTTCTCTTGCCTTTCTCTAGCTTGAGACAGACTTCGCTCGACGCTCTCCTGTACTTTCCGATACTGCTGCTGCCGTTCTGTATCCCAGTCTGCCTCTGGCGAGGTGTCCTCAGGCGTCAGGACTCCCATATCCAGGTCAATAGACAGCTTACCAGGTCTTGCTCTCATTAGGTAAGCCGGGGTACAGTTGGTGGGACCTACAGGGATGTGGTTATACAGGTCCACCAGATCGGGCAGTTTCTCAGGCCACAGACTGCGTTCTTCCAGGGGCAATGTTTTTAGCAGATCTATCACCACCTGGTTCATCTTCTCGCAGAGTCCATTGGTTTGAGGGTGATAGGGCGTTGTTCTTATCTTCTTGCAGCCATACAGGTTGCAGAACTCCTGGTAGACCTCCGCTTCGAAGGCTGGTCCTTGGTCTGTCAACACTTGGTCCGGGTACCCGTGTGGACGGCAGAAGTGCTGCTGGAAGGCTCTAGCTACTGTTTGAGCCGTTAAGTCCTTGACCGGGACTACCATCAGGAACCGGGAGTAATGATCTACGATTGTGAGGGCGTAGACATACCCAGATCTGCTTGGAGCCAGTTTCACATGGTCCAGGGCTACCAGTTCCAGTGGCTGTCTGGTGATGATGGGCTGCAAGGGAGTCTTCTGGCTAGCACGGTCCTTTCTTCTCAGGTGGCACGGGCCACAGTCTCTGCACCACCTCTCGATGGCTCCTCTCATGCCTACCCAGTCGAACCGTTCACGCAACAAGAACTCCAGCTTCTTCCATCCGAAATGCCCTGCTCCGTTGTGGTATGCCTCCAGAACCATAGCCGCGTCTCGTCTTGGGACCACTACCTGCCAGGTCAACTCATGCGTTCGAGAGTTAACCATTCTCCGGCACAGCTTCTCCCTGTAGAGGAACAGCTTATGACGCGCCCCTGGGCCGGTGTCGCGCTGCATTGCGCACGCGGGAGCTTACCCGGAGCCGGATCTGTTGAGGGTTGTAGTCTCGTGGCGGTGACCCGGTCCGTGCCCAGGGTGTCAAAGTAAGTGGCAGTCTATGGCAGTAGATGTTAACTTGGATGTCGACTACGCCACCCGTTGAGTGCGGCTTTGCAGCCGCCGCTGCGGAACAGTCCGCTGAGGCCGGTGGTATGGGTGCAGCGATGATGTTATAACCCCCAACGGGAGGGGTATGGCCTCAGGGCAGCAGGTGAAGATGATGGGGGTTGTGACGGTGCAGTAAGAAGAGTCAGAGTCAGGAGATGCAGTTTCAGGGTTTTTACTCACGGGTGTTCTCTCAGTCACTCTGGCCTTGAGTGACCACCCGAGCCGTGCTGCGTCCACCAGATCCTGGACTCGGCTAACCCCCAGGCAGTTCCGGAGCGTGGTCCTGAGCTCCCTGCTCTCTCTCTGTCTCTGGCCGTTCCCACCAGGGATCCACCTTTGGCCGGCTCCCTCGGGTCTCTTGGTGGTCAAACCTCCTCTGGGTTCCCTGACCCTATGCTTGGTGTGCCTTTCTGGTGGATTTGGTGAGGGTCGTGGCAAATCTTGACCACGACCTCCGGTTCCTGGCTGAGGATAAGTGGCCTCCACCAGTTTGGGTTCCGGTACCCGTGTCCGCCAACCCTTCACCCTTTCTGGTCTGATTCTGGGTTCTTGGGGTTCCTTCTGTCTTTCTCTCTGGGTCCTTCTTACTCCTCTTTCTCTCTCTGCAGGCCTGGCTCTGGAGCTGGGCCCAGCCGGAGCCACAGCTCCCTGTCAGCCCTCCTGGCTGAGCTCTTCCCAAAGACTCCCTCAGCTCTCCTCTCTCTGTCCTAAGATGGTGCCCACCATATATACTCCCTCTATGTGTGAGCCCAGGTGACCAGCACCCAATGAGCTCCTAGCTTTACCCAGAGTACTCCCCCTATCTGCCCCTACACTACTGGGATGTTCCACCCCCCTCCCACTCCAGCCAGGGACAGACGCTGTCGTACCTGCACATATACTTGGTGGGAGTACCGTAGTTCTGTCCCCCGGAAATGGGATGTATGTAGTGCATGCAGCCTACTGAGCTCAGTCCCACACTCCATCCTTACCCGGGAGTGGAATACCACACCTCTGGGTCGAGGTGCAATACCCCTGTAGCAGCCGAGTCCTCAGGGTGCTACATTCCCCCCTGGTAAATCACAGCACATCCTCGGGCTGTAAAAGAATAAAATATCCAAAAACATACAATTTTTTTTTTCAAAACATCATAAACATATAAAACACTATATATATTATCAGCAGCATAAAACTCTTCATATAAAACTTTTCATTATAAACATTCTTGTTCCTCCGGCCACGGTGCAACTTGTGACCGGGTAAAGTGCAACAGTCTCTTCTGGAAAAAACACAGTTCCTTATAAAACCAGTAGGGGGCGCCTTAGAAAGCGCAACTATATACAAGGGGAGGTGGCCGCTCTCAGTCCTCGGCCAGTGGGATTAGGAAAGAATGACCGCTCTCAGTCCTCGGCCAGTGGGATTAAGGGACATATGGGTAACAGTTTAATTTGCTGGTCCCAACGGGGACTATAATGGTAACAGTTCCTGTACCCTGACGGGTAACTATTTTACAGTTCCATTTACCGTACTTTAGTAGCGGCGTCCTCCTAATACTTCCTCCGTGTACCCTTCAGACCCGTCCGGGTCCTCTTGCTCCTCCTGACACCTCAGCTCTTCCTCTGTCAGTCGGTGTACATGAAGGGCATAGGGTCCTTTGGCACATTGGTGCCGGGTAAAGGTGACCTCATCACCCAGGTAAAGGTCACGACCTCTGTGTCCCTCCGGTAGGTGGGACTCGACATCTCTTCTGGTCACGAAGACGTCGCCGGGGGTGTGATGATCTCTGATGAAGCCCCAACCGTGCTGCAGTTGGAATTTAATTACAGTCCCGGTGGCACGGGGACCGTGGGCTGCACGGGGGTTCCTTCGGGTCCGGCTCTTTTGTTCTGCACTCTTTACTTGCAGCCGCTCCTCGCGGACCCGTCTCTCTCTCCGTTCTCGCTCAAAGACTTCCAACTGCTGGCGACAGCACTCCGCACGCTCAGTTGCGGCCGCCCGGGTCTCCTGAGTGAACCCGATGAGGTCTCCTCCTGCGGGGTCCCACTCAAACTGCGCCTCCTCTAACGAGAGCGGGGTCGTCTTGACGGGCGCCGGAGCCGGGATCAGGGGCTCATCCAGGGGTCTTTCTTTCCGGAGTCGGGGATGGTGGTACTCCGGTGGCCACACAAAGGGCTGCCCATCCGGGCAAATGTGCTGGGCAAACAAGTCCTCACCCAGGTGCGGCACAGTGGAAGTTGAGGGCGCGGTGGTGGCAGCGGCGCCCGGGATCACTAGGCCTTGCGACCAGGCTTGGGGTACCCTGAAGGTAAAGGGCACTGTGAAGACGGCGGCGCCCGGAGGTACTTGACCTTGCGACCAGGCCGGTGGCTCAGTGGAGGTAGAGGGCGCTGTTGGTACTGCGGCGCCCGGGGGCACTCGGCCTTGCGACCAGGCCGGTGGCGTCTCCTGCTTGGCCGCGCTCAGGGTTGAGGCGCGTGACGTCACAGGGGGCGTGGTCGCGGCTCCTGCTTGGGGCCTAGTCTGGAGCGGTAGCGGTGCGGCAACGGGCACAATCGGTGGGATTTCGGGCTCTGCGACGGGGAGCGGGGGTAGGCTTACGGTGGCTGGGCTCAGGGTAGTAACGTCCCCTTTACTTGCCTCCGTCTCTTCAGCTCCCTCTGCGGCGTCGTCTCCGGCCTCCGTCCCTTCTGCATCCTCTTCAGGGGCAGGCGTGCTCCTCGTTGCGGGTGGTGTGCTTCGCTGGCGGGTTCCAGCCTGCTGGGCCATCTCCCTGCTCCACTCCGTCAGCGTTTCTCGCTGCACCTGGGCCATCCTCCGTGCGAGGCCCTCCAGCGCGGTCTGTGCACGCTCCCGGTCTCGGGGGAGCTGTGCCAGGATCTCCACCAGGTCTTGTGGGGTGGTTGCTTGCATCAGGCTCCTGACCACAGGGTCAGTGCTGCCTGCCTCTCCCTCCATCTCCGGGTACGGCTCCTCCAGACTCCTCCAGGCTGCACCCATCTTCCCTCTTTTGTTCTGTATCCGCCCCCATTGAGGGCGGTCCTGGGGCAACTTGGTGATTGTCAGTTCCAGGGGCAGACCCCCCACGCTGATGGACATCTCAATCATTGCAGTCTCTGCTGGTGGGGGCGGTCTTCGTTTTTGGCGCCATTCTTGGTCCTGGCCCACGATGGGAGGTGGCCTCTTGCCACCCTCTGGCACGCCCATAATGGCGTCCGCTCTGCCAGGGCGGGAAACTGTCCAAGATGGCGGGAATCGCCTCCCAGTGGCGGGAAACTCCGTGGATGGCGGGAAAAAGCTGCAGATGGCGGGCAACCGGCGGGAAACGACCCGTGATCGCGTCCGATGGCGGGGACCCTACGGATTTGGCGGGAGACTCCTTTTTACGGTACATATAAACTTTTCTTCAGGCACGCAGTACCCGGTGGTTGCGGGCACGTTATCCTGCCGACTACGCCAAAAGTTGACGCGCCCCTGGGCCGGTGTCGCGCTGCATTGCGCACGCGGGAGCTTACCCGGAGCCGGATCTGTTGAGGGTTGTAGTCTCGTGGCGGTGACCCGGTCCGTGCCCAGGGTGTCAAACTAAGTGGCAGTCTATGGCAGTAGATGTTAACTTGGATGTCGACTACGCCACCCATTGAGTGCGGCTTTGCAGCCGCCGCTGCAGAACAGTCCGCTGAGGCCGGTGGTATGGGTGCAGTGATGATGTTATAACCCCCAACGGGAGGGGTATGGCCTCAGGGCAGCAGGTGAAGATGATGGGGGTTGTGACGGTGCAGTAAGAAGAGTCAGAGTCAGGAGATGCAGTTTCAGGGTTTTTACTCACGGGTGTTCTCTCAGTCACTCTGGCCTTGAGTGACCACCCGAGCCGTGCTGCGTCCACCAGGTCCTGGACTCGGCTAACCCCCAGGCAGTTCCGGAGCGTGGTCCTGAGCTCCCTGCTCTCTCTCTGTCTCTGGCCGTTCCCACCAGGGATCCACCTTTGGCCGGCTCCCTCGGGTCTCTTGGTGGTCAAACCTCCTCTGGGTTCCCTGACCCTATGCTTGGTGTGCCTTTCTGGTGGATTTGGTGAGGGTCGTGGCAAATCTTGACCACGACCTCCGGTTCCTGGCTGAGGATAAGTGGCCTCCACCAGTTCGGGTTCCGGTACCCGTGTCCGCCAACCCTTCACCCTTTCTGGTCTGATTCTGGGTTCTTGGGGTTCCTTCTGTCTTTCTCTCTGGGTCCTTCTTACTCCTCTCTCTCTCTCTGCAGGCCTGGCTCTGGAGCTGGGCCCAGCCGGAGCCACAGCTCCCTGTCAGCCCTCCTGGCTGAGCTCTTCCCAAAGACTCCCTCAGCTCTCCTCTCTCTGTCCTAAGATGGTGCCCACCATATATACTCCCTCTATGTGTGAGCCCAGGTGACCAGCACCCAATGAGCTCCTAGATTTACCCAGAGTACTCCCCCTATCTGCCCCTACACTACTGGGATGTTCCACCCCCCTCCCACTCCAGCCAGGGACAGACGCTGTCGTACCTGCACATATACTTGGTGGGAGTACCGTAGTTCTGTCCCCCGGAAATGAGATGTATGTAGTGCATGCAGCCTACTGAGCTCAGTCCCACACTCCATCCTTACCCGGGAGTGGAATACCACACCTCTGGGTCGAGGTGCAATACCCCTGTAGCATCCGAGTCCTCAGGGTGCTACACTTACTTTTCTCCTTCCACAGTTGCTTGGTCTCCTCCGGAGCATCTGGGTCAAGACGGGCATCGGCCTGGGTCAGGATTTCCTTCACCAAATGGACTGCGGGATCACTGTCTTGCGTCTCCGCCCAGTTGTAGTGGGGCAAGGGATTGAACGTCACGGAGCGCCTGTCCTTCACACGGTGGGAATACAGGGTAATCCCATGACGGTGGAACGCAGGGAGCTCAACTTCTTCCAGATCTTCTGGATCTTCCCCTACGTCCGGTAAGTTCGGCATTCTAGACAGGGCATCCGCGTTGGCATTTGATCGTCCTGCCCGGTATTTGATGGTGAATTCAAAGTTGGACAGGCGGGCCATCCATCTCTGTTCCAGGGCACCGAGCCTTGCAGTGTCCAGGTGTGTCAACGGGTTGTTATCCGTGTACACGGTGAATTTAAAGGAGGCAAGGTAATGCTTGAAACGTTCAGTCACTGCCCACACTACTGCCAGGAACTCCAGCTTGAATGAGCTATAATTCTCAGGGTTCCTCTCCGTGGGCCGTAGCTTTCGGCTGGCATAAGCGATTACCCGTTCTTTCCCTTGCTGGATCTGGGACAGTACGGCTCCTAGCCCGATGTTGCTTGCGTCCGTGTGGAGGATAAAGGGCTGGCTGTAGTCTGGATATGCCAGGATTTCATCCCCCGTGAGGGCCATCTTCAGCTGGCAAAAGGACTCCTCTTCCAGCTTTTCCCACCTGAAGGGCGGCTTCTGGTTTTTGGCTTTCCGAGATTGACCTATCAGGAGGTCCGGCATAGGGGCTGCCATTTTGGTGAAACCGGGAATGAATCTTCGGTAGTAGCCTACCAACCCGAGGAACTGCCGCACTTCCTTTATGCTGGAGGGTCTTGGCCAGTCCTTAATTACAGTGATCTTATCAGGGTCGGGAGCCACTCCGTCAGCACTCACCACGTGCCCCAGGTACTGCACCTTTGGTTTCAGGAGGTGACACTTGGAGGGTTTCACCTTTAGGCCGTAGTTTGCCAGAGCTTCAAACACTTCTGCCAGGTGTTTCAGGTGGTCCTCGTAGGTCTTGGAATAGACGATGACATCGTCCAGGTATAACAGGACCGTCTCGAAGTTCCGGTGTCCTAGACAGCATTCCATCAACCGTTGGAAGGTTCCTGGTGCGTTGCAGAGCCCGAACGGCATACAGTTAAATTCACTGAGACCCATCGGGGTGGTGAATGCGGTCTTCTCCCGGTCTGCCTCTGCTACAGGAACCTGCCAGTACCCGCTAGTGAGATCCAAAGTAGAGAAGAAGTTAGCAGATTTTAATGCAGCTAAGGACTCTTCTATCCTTGGTAACGGGTACGCATTTTTGTGTGTGATACGGTTGACCTTCCTGTAGTCTACACACATTCTCAAGGTGTTGTCTTTCTTTTTCACTAAGACTAGTGGAGCTGCCCAGGGGCTACAGCTGTCCCTGATTACCCCAGCCTCCTTCATGTCTCTAAGCATCCCCTTGGCGTGTTGGTAGTGTGCAGGGGGTACGGGTCGGTATCTCTCCTTTATGGGAGGATGGTCTCCCGTGGGGATGTGGTGTTCTACCCCCTTTACTCGCCCGAAGTCTAGCGGGTGTTTACTAAACACTCTCTCGTACTCTCGAACCACCCGATAGACTCCCTGTTTCTGGTGTGAGGGAGTGGAGTCAGTACCCAAATGCAGTTGCTGACACCAGTCCTCCATTGGTTTCTTAGAGCCGTTACCTTCCTCTGGTTGAGATGGAGGCAAGGGTTCCACGGCCTGTACAGAATTCTGGTTTATGGTGAACAATTTGGCTAGCGTGGCATACCGGGGCAGGTGTACTTCTCTCTCCCCGATATTTATGATGCGAACGGGCACCCTCCCATGGCGTACATCGACCACCCCCCGTGCTGTCAAAATGGTGGGCCTACTGTCTGAGTAGACGGGTTCTACCATTGCTTGGTAGTCTCTACCTCTTAGACCAATAGCTGCCCGGCACCAAATCATCATCTCACTTTTTGGGGGCATGGCAATAGGGAACGGGTCACACATTCTCACGCTACCTATTTCACCACCAGATAGTTCCACCTGTTGCCGCTTCATCAGTGCCCGGATCTCTTTTTGGAGCACACGCTGCTGGCCGGAACTGGCGTTCTTGGCAACCTGCTGTAAAATGAGAATCACCTCTGCAAGACAATTTTCAATCACATTAGTTCCCAAGGTTATTCTAGGGTGACTCTCATGACGGTCTATGTCCACTATAATCAGTCCTTGTGCCGCCAGTTCGACTTTACCGATCTTAATGGTCACCTCTTTGAATCCCACCTGCGGCACGGGCTGACCATTGCTGGCGATGATACTCAGGTCGTCATCTGGGTAGCGGGTTATGTCCGAGTCATTCCAGTACTGTTTAAAGAGCACGTACGGGATGGTGGTCACCTGTGACCCAGTGTCTAGTAGGGCACTCATAGGAATGCCATCCAGTACAACAGGCAAGATTGGACGTCCCCCTACGTATTTATCACGCCAGTTTGATGGGCCTGATGGTCTTATGCCTGGGGGTTGGCCCTCTACCCCAGGTTGTGCCCGTTTAAATGACAGTACCTTGCCACATGTCCGGGTTGATTGCAGCGGCGGCAGATGGGTCGTCCTTCCTCGTTGTATCTGTCGCTGGGTCTTCCTCTGGCCGGTGGGGTCCTCCTCAGTCGGCGCCACGTTACGTCCTCCGGTCCGGATGCCAGCTGGATCTTTCCTGGAGAAGAGACCTGTAAAGACTGCACAGTTCTGGTTAGCGCGGCAACGCTTTTAGTCAGCTCTTGGACCTGATGGTGCAGGTCAGTAGCCGGGTCACTGTTTAAAGCCTGCGCATCAGCTCCCACAGGCCCTGCAGACAAGGGCGCCGTCTCCTGGTGGTAAGTGATAGCAGGGCGCCTGTGGGTCACAGCGCCACCTGGTGCCGGTTCTCGGAGCACCCGGATGGCTCTGTCCTTGAACTGTGCAAAGTCCAGGT